>NW_004955429.1:22144203-22163177 GCF_000276665.1 Chinchilla lanigera
GAGGGAGGGAGGGAGGGAGAGAGACTGTGATAATGTTAAGATCCAGGCAGCTTCCAGGTATATATCTTTCTGCTATTTAAATAGCTAAGCTAAATAAGCCTACATAAAGTATAGTAGGCCAAGGCCCCACAATGCGCCCAACCTCGGGATGAAACGGGATGACTTGGAGGTTGTGTTCCTCAGCCTCCTCCAGCTCCTCATGTTTCATTTCCCTCAATTATGTCTTTGGGGCGCACATTGCCTTTGCCAATCTACCCTTATTCTACCACCAGTTAGAGCTGAGCTATGTGTTCTGGAATCTGAGCCTGAGAGTGAGAGAGAGAGAGAGAGACAGACAGACAGACAGAGACACAGAGACATGGAGACAGACAGACAGAGACAGAGAGACAGAGACAGGGAAGAACAATGTCCTTTTCAGGGGTGCCTAATACTACTCTCTCCGCTCCCTGTGCCTGGATACCAAGCGCCCTATTCCTTTCTAGGGAATCTCCTCCGTGGAGCTCCTCTTCCTTAAGAACAGACTGTGCTGAGCCTTTGGAGTTGTTGCCTTCCAAACATTCCCACCTCTTCCTACTTCCAGGCACCTCAAGAACACAGGATTCTGGATCTGATATTGAAATATCAGATAGGGATGAAAATACTGCATGGACCTCTCACATGCATGTTCTTGGCACAAGAACATGTGGTTCTTCACCTTCTTCAAAGTGAAATGGAGGAGGGCTAGGAGGACAACAGACTCTTGAGTTTCCAACACTCATTTAAGTGTTTGTAGAATGGAAACAAGGAACTTATGCTTCTCCAGATGAATTAATCTAAGAAGTGTTCTTTGCAAATGTCAGGTAAAAATTATTCTTTTAGAGCCAAAACTAATACATCTTGCATAAATGTGAGTTACCCTCAAAGAAATGGAGTACTGTATCCAGTCAACTAGGATTTATCTTAAACCTCCAAAAAATTAGATGACCTCTTCTTGAATTTTACTCTTTGAGTGGCCAGTTTGAGACTAGTCAGATCTGTGACTCTGACATAGCTGCCACTAAATCCTGGAACTAGGACTGTTTTCCATCTTGCTGCTATTTACCTTTGACCATGAAACATTTTCTTTATTAAAAGCACTTTAATCACCTGACTCCTAGCAGACATCTTGAGGCTGCTTAGATACCTAGAGAAGTGGGCATGACTGAGTTCTTACACTACACCAAGCAGCTCACGTATTGCCTGGAGCTGTTATCCCTTAAAACTAACCTTTGGTAAGATGTTCAAAGATGAATAGACTTGTATTTCTTTCTTATTTTTGTTTAAAAGTTATTTTTTCTTTTTAATTGCTTAAATACATGCCCAATTAATACTATTAATGTTTTACATTTTCTGGAATTCAAATGTGCTTATATAAGTTTAAATCTTATATCTCCATATGGGTTAGTTTATGTTCTGAAGAATACTACGAAGTGAACAGTACTGGAGACAAGGCTGGTATATTACTTGTGTTCTAACTGGAACCCATGCGATACTTCTCAGCTTGTTTCTCAGCCTAAGCTCCCTTATCTGTAACATGGAGATGATCCTATGCCCTACCATCTGGGCATGGTTAAAAAAAAATGCATCAGTAAAATGCAGCCATTAACACAGTTAAGTAAAAAAGAAGAAAATGTATCCTGTTAGGCAGAAGAAATTATGGTAAAGTAAAATTTGCATCATTATATTCATAGAGCTATGAAACTTCAAGATCAGTAATCAAGCTTCATGTACTTAACAAATTCCTTGGAAAGTACCAGAGAGGCAAAATAATGAAATAATTTACCAACCTGTAACAGTAATAGTAAAAACAAGTTTCCATTATTGATACTGGTTGGTAGCCTACTTCCCATACACCTAGGTCTTTTGGTTTTATTATTAAAACACTCCCTTGGAATGTAATTCCTTATTCTCATAGCAGATGTGTAAGTGGATACCTCCTGGTAACTGGATGGACTGAATGTTGCTAGGGTACCATTGTTAGATTTTTCTCAATTATAGTTCTTTACCAAACATGTAGAAAAAAGAAGTTATGAGTTTAATGGTACTAGGGTTTGTGGTGATTGTTTTCATGAGAGTTAAACACATCATAGAATCCATAAACTTTAGTTCCACCCACCCTCTTTCTCCTTGTAAATCAAATTCTCCCCAGATGGTTCCATAAACTGCCCAGGAAAAGTAGCCTCTTAGAGCAATTAGATTTGCTTCCTGAGATCTTTTCCAGACAAGACAACCTTTCATTATAAAGACTACCCTGAGGGGTGGGGATTTAGCTCAGCGGCAAAAGCGCCTGCCTGGCAAGCGCAAGGTTGTGAGTTCAGTTCCTGGTACCGGAGGGGAAAAAAAAAAAAAAAAAAGACTACCCTGAGTGTCCAAAGCATTATGGAGGGGCTCAAATACACACCTCATGACATGAGGCCCCAAGGATCTCTTGGACTCTCCTAATGGCCAAAGAGATGTCCTAGTCCCTCCTTCGCAGCCTCCTATTATTTTAATATGTGTTTACTGGTAGTAGTTCCTCCCAACGACCCCTGAGTGCATCTAGTTCATTGATTTCCACTTTACCTTGCCCTGCCTGAGATAATGAAGAATTTAGGAATCATAACATAGGAAGAAAGCTGATGTGTAAGACATGACAGTCTTCATAGGGATGAGATTTCTGGTTTTATGGGCAAGGGCATTCCTATGAAAGAGAGATAAGGCTCTCTTATTCATGACTTATTACTTGTGACCAGCTTGTATTCATGTATCAAAGGACAGAGCTGAGCCAACAACTGAAAGCTAAGTGGAGTTAAATTCCTATCACAGTATTAGGAGAAACATCAGTTTAGCACTGGAATGAACTGCCTTGTAAGGTATCCAAGCAGAGGTGCTCTGACCAGTTACAGAGAGGATTCCTTGCTTTGGATGGACCATTGGTCTAAGGGTCAAAATCTAAGACCGTGGAGACTTCAGATTTGAATTTTCTCAGATCTGAGAATTCCCCATCGTTCTCAGGTCCCACCTTTCCCTTTGTTTTTTGCAGAAAGCCTGAAGTAAGAATGTTTCACATTCCCCAGACGTCGTTCTCCCAACCCAGGTGCAAAGGTAACATGACAGATCTCAACCAGAGACTTGATTCTTCTTGCTGCCCCTCAGGACAGAAAGCACAAGAAACCAGAGAAGCCTGAGGATCACATTCCCTTGTCTTCTCAGGTGCCTACTGCTCTCACAGTCTTCTTTCTTCTCCTAGAACAGAGCTATTTGTGAAGGTGGGGGCAGCCTTCTCAAGAATTTCTGCAGATTAAAATGGGGCCTGGGACTCTGCAGATGTTCAATAAATCTTTGTTGAAAGAATGAATGAATGCATTTGGAAAGCAAAAGAAGAGAGAAAAAATGTGTAATCTAAATGTCAAATGCCTCAGCCACTTCAGGCTCATCTGTGAAATAGGGATGAACGTAGTAATGGCAGCTCACTCTCGGGTTGACCTGAGGATTAGAGCGTATGGTGGGTGTAGTGTCCTTAGCTAGCTCCCTGCTTCACTGTTATTACAGTTGTTATTCCTATTCGCTTGAGCACTGTGATCCAAGGGGGTGGGGAACACAAGGAGGTGTTTTGGATTAGATCAGGACTTTTGCCCAAGTCCTTCTTGTATCATCATGATATGCGGTACCATCTAGGCTGGGATGTCTGTCTCAGTATCCTTCATATTACATTAAACCACATCCTAACCCATCCTCTGGGATCGGCAAACTGTTTCAAACTCACTGTAATGAGGGAACGGCAGGAGCTTTGTTGGCCAAAGGATGTCTTTTTTGGTTCAGAGGGTTGGGCTTCTGAGAACGGGAGAATAGTGCTCCCTGCTTTAGTAATGATAAAGCGCTCGGTAACATCACAGATGACTGAATCACAGATGTAAATGGGCCCCAGGCATGGAAGCGGGCTAAGGGTAGTCTGGGAAGATTTTTTACAGTAGTCCCACAGTACTGGTGGAACATGGGTTCCAAAACCCCTTGTAGATACCAAAACCTGTGGATGCTCGAATTCCTTATACATAATATGGTATAGTATTTGCATATAGCCTAAGTACATCTTTCCATATACTTTAAATCATCTCTACATTACGTATAATACCAAATATAACGTAAATGTTGTGCAAGTAGTTGTCATACTATATTGCTTAGGGAACAATACAAGAGAAAGGTCTGTAGATGCAATTTTTTTGAGTAGCTTCCATCCATCATTGGCTGAATCCCTGGAGGCAGAACCGACAGACATGAGGCCAACTGTGCGGTGAGCAAAAAGCCAAAAAGAAGTGAGTCTGTGATTCAGGTTTCCGATGTGCTTATCCACTGTTGAAAGACTTCGTGAGAACAAAAACACATATTGTTTGAAACCTGGTCAGTTCCAGTTCTGCCCCTGCCAATCACTCTGGGAGGGGCTGACCCCTGCTTTGTGAACCCCAGTGAGGAGGAAGCTGGGAACAGCCTGGGGAAATCAGGACATCTTTCCCTATGAAAAATCTGCAATTTAAATGCAAAATATGTGTGGGGAAAGGGAAATTTATTACAAGACATGAAGGCCTAAAGAAATGGAGAAACAGTTTACCCACATAGAGAAGTTTATTTAACATTCAAAAAATGTCAGATCCTTCAGATCATGCCTAAATGCCATCGGACATTCTGTTGATGCGTTCTGTGTTAAGATTTATTCTCTGTTCTAACAGTTCTAGTTAAAGGACCTTTGCTTTCTATAAGCAATAGAAGTCCTGAAGTCCTCTGCTAAGTAGGTGGCCGCAGGAGTGATTAAAGGCAGTGCAGGGTCAAATAATTTATTATCATTTTATTAAAAACACAAATGCTCAAAGGGATTCTATTATTTTTCAGTAGCCATAAATGATTTGGTTGCTAAGTGACGTGAGAGGCTAGTCATCCACACCTCTAATTACCTATGTAGCCAAATGCCCCTGTGAGTTAAACCCTAAAATTATCTAGTCACACTAGTGGATAGGCACAGATAAAAACCCTCGAGGAAAGCCGCAGGACAGTACTGACCTTCTCTATTAGCAAGTCATACATCAAGTCCCTCATAAATGAGCAAGCAAGAACAGGGTCTTCAAACACCTTTCTAATGGAACAGACTCTACCCATCCCCTGTGACATAACTAGTACCATGATAACTAAGCTCCAGCACCATGAGTATTTTGTAGTTCTTTCCTTACAAATTCAAGGTGGTGCATGGGACAGCAATTCCCAGAAGAGACTTCTAGAAAGGTAGCCATGTTCTTTCCATTCTTAAGGTAGAGAAAATCGGAGCATGAATATAAGCAATTTATTTCTTTTCAGGTTATGTTGTATAATAAGTTGCAGTTCGGGCAGCTCCTGCATAGTCACTTTTTATTGAGTATAGTTAGTCACAGCAGAGTTTTAGAAAACGGAATTGTCTTATCGATAATCTGAATTTTTAGAGTGCCTCTCAAAAATAATTTCTCCACTATTCCTCTGTTGATGCAAATAGAACATGTATTCTAAATTCCATGACGAAATCCATTGTACTTTGTGATAAACTTCTGGCTGTTATTCACCCAAACCTATTGCCATCTGACATTCTTATTTTATAGTCATTATAGTAAATGGATTATACTCATATTGAATTATAAGACTCAGTGTAAGAATAACAGACATTTAAAACAAAAAGATACAGCAAAGGTGGAAAGTAAGAGAGCATTAAAATATATACAGGAAATATAAACAACAATCAAAATGGCAAGAACACTCATTAGAATCTTAAACCTATCAAAAGGATATTTGAGGCAAAACATTTTAAAAGCAAAAAATACAATATGTAAGTGTTACAACAGAAGAAAAAGGTAAAATACATGTGGAAGTTTAGCAAAGTTGCTGGGCAGAAGTTCAATGTTTAAGTCACTAACATTTCTCTATACCTGTAGTGATTATCTGGAAGACATAATAGATAAGAAGATGTTGTATACAGCAGTAAAAAAAATGATGAAGTGTTAGTATTTAGCTTTTGAAAGACCCTGCAAGATCTGTAAGGGGAAAGTTAAACTTTATTATAAGACATAAAAGACTAAATAAGTAGAGGAATAGTTTGTCCACACAGTAAAGTTCACTTAACATTCTAGAAGTCTCAGCTACCCCCCCCCACCAAATCACACCTAAACTACCATCTGACATTCTTGTTGCCATCCTACTGGATGTCGGGTGTGATGCTGGCCATTGTTAAAATAGGATATTACATTTTAGTGACTGCTTGTCATCAGACAGAATCATGTGGTAGAACATTCTCACAGTTATCCTAATATGAAATTGTTAATTAAATAAGCTGTGATGGAATATATACATGAGCTGCTAGGTTAAATGCTTATTTGGGATTTGCTTATGTCTATAGGTCACTACCACCAATTTGGATATAATACAACAAAACGCTGGTGCTGACACAAATATTAACTCAAAATGATGAAAACAATTTCAGCTGGGACCAGAAGAACATCTGGAAGCCATTAAAACTGGAGAAATTTCCCTCTAAATCTTTATTGCCAAAGTTTGAACCAGCCACCCAGAAACTGTGGCCCTCATGCTAACTCCGTGTTTATGTTTCATAAAAATGGTTTCAAGGATTTATATCTTGTTCTACAGGGCCTGGTTCCCATGCTTAGAGCATTTAATCTTGCTGGGCACGCCCTGGGGCATAGAGCCAGTTCTCCCTCTTGGGTTTTAAAAGCAGGGATTCTTGGAGAATAACACCATGTACCATTTCCATATTTACAATATGGAATCACAAACTATGGACCATAAAATCTTGAGAGAAATGAGGAGAAGAAGATTAGAACAGAGGCTAGGGCTGTAGCTCAAGGGAGAGCACCTGCTTATCAGATGTAAGGCCTTGGATTCAATCCTTAGAAGCACAAAAAAGAAAGAAGAAAGAAAAGAAAAGAAAAAATTAGGACATAGGACCCGATAATGAAAATATCAAAATAAGAATTGCTATGCTAGGATTTGCTCTTAAATAGCTAATAAATCTACAGTATGTCATGAAAATGACTAATGGAAACTTACATAATTTCAGCTGTGTATTACGTTCCCATGCCTGCCATAACAAATCACCATAAACTTAATGGATTAAAGGAACACAGTTATTAACTTTTAGTTCCCTAAGTTAGAGTCCAACACAGGTCTCAATAGGCTAAAATCAAATGTTTCCAGAGCTGCATTCCCTCCTGCAGGTTCTAGGGAAGAATTTGGTTCCTTGTCTTTTCCGCCTGCTAGAAACTGCCAACAGTCCTTGGCTTATAGCCTCTTCCTCTGTCTTCAAAACCAACAAATCCTCTTCATCTGTGATTACATGTCCCTCTAACTACTGCAGGGAAAATTGCTATTGAAAGACCTATGGGATTTGTTTGGGATCACCCTATTAATACAAGATAATCTCCCCATCTCAAGATCCTTAATAATATCTGCATAGTCCCTTAGAAAGGTAAGATAGTCTCTTTAAAGGTAACATATTCACAGGTTCTGGGGGTTGGGACAGGAAGGTCTTTAGGGAAACACATTCTGCCTATCAGAAGCTATTTCTAGCACTACTCTGGGAGACTGAGTAAGGAAGATCACAAGTTTGGGTTGCACAGGTAACTTAGCAAGACCCTGTCTCAAAATAAAATATTTTTAAAATGGCTGTAGATGTAGCCTAGTGAAAAGGCACTGGGCTTTATCCGCAGTATTGTGAAAGAGAAAGAAAGGAAGGAAGGAAGGAAGGAAGGAGGAAAGAAAGAAAGAAAGAAAGAGATAGGGAGAGGGAGAGGAGAAGGAGGAGGAGGAGGAGGAGGAAGAGGAGGAGGGAGGGGCAGGGAGGGAAAGGAGAAAGAATTTATTTCCAAAATCCAGTTAGTAAAAAGGTTTGCAACTCAAAAGTTCATCAATAACTTCTCTCTTTGTCATTCCTTTTAGCACTGAATTTTGCCTTAGAAAATAGGATAGAAGTTTTTAACACATAAAGCCTTAAATACAGAAACATTCCACAAAAACGCTCAAATCCAGAATGAACCTCTTGGCTGAAAGGTTTCTGGTTTCCAAAGTGATTGTTTCAGTTGTACTGGTAAATGTGGAACCTATCCAGTATCATGAATCCACCTGGACCCATATATTTGTACCTGACATGAAATAATGGCTCTTTGGAAACAGCAAAACGTCCGTGGAAAGCATAAGCTGTCATTTCCTGAACGCACGGAAGGGCGGACTTGGTTGGAAGAACCTGCGCTGCGCAGCCCTGACCTTGCACTCACTGTGGTGTGCGCATGTGCAAGGGCGGAGGACGACGCGGCTGCGCAGCAGCCACCAGCTCCAGCCTCTTTCTCAGGACCGGAGTTCCCGCCTGGGCCTGGCAGGTCCCCAGCCGAAGCCAGGGCGCCCGCGAGGTGATCACCTGCTGCTGCTGTCCAAACGCACGCAGTTCTGGCCGCTCCTCCACAAAGGACGTCTCTTCTACTCTGGGAAGCACAGATGTGCTCGTGGATTTTGTTTTTCATAACCAGGAGCCGAGCTCAAGTTAGAGCCTGGATCTCCGTTCAGAGTGGGCTCCCTAACGTCGGTGGGCGTCCAGAGGCGGCTGGGTCGTCGCTCTCTGTCTTTTGGGACGCGCTTCCTCCTTGCTTCCTGGAGCCCCGCCCTGTGTTCCCTCTTTAAGCCCGGGATCATTTCAGGAGTTGTGTACAGTACTGAGGTCTACTGTACGCGGCGCAATACATTTTTTTCCACAGGAAGACTTACTAAAGTCAAAGTCACAGCTTATGGAGCATCTGTATACTCCATAGCCTGGTAAGAGTCGTAGGGACATTGCTGTATTTAACTTTACAAACCCTGTAGGATGGGTCCATTCACCACCCCATTTTCAGACGGTGGAAGCAACACTTAGCTGGCGCACCCAGCTCTTGGGCTGGGGGAAGGTGGGACTAGGTGAGTTGAAGGAGAACCCTACTTGGGCACTGACTGTACAAGGGAGCCCCCCCAAAGCAGTCACTAGGGTAAAGAATAAGTTAATGAAATAGTTATAAAAATCCAAATTAATAAAAATTCCCTATTGTGCAAAACATATAGCTCTGACCTTGTAGTTGTTGGACACAGATGTGCTCACCTACTCCCAGTCCCGTTGGAGACTAAGTGTGCCCTGGCTGGATTTATTTTTTTTGTCTTTTTGAGGCAGGATTTCCCTATGCAGTTCAGGCTGGCCTTCAACTCACTTTGTAGCCCAGGCTGGCCTCCAACTTGTAGTGATCCTCCTGCCTCAGCCTCCCAATGCTGGGATTACACCATACCCAGCACCTGGTTGGGATTTGAACCCAAGACGGACAGAGACAGAAGCCCGTGCTCTTACCCACTGCTTGTGGGACTGGTCTGTCTCCTCTGCAGCGGGCAGTGGGGCTGCGCTTAAATTGGACTTCACCAGCGATGAGCAACCAGCAATTCCCTCGCACCTCTCCTTGCCTTTGCGAAGTCCCCCCCAGCTAACTGGAGAGGGACGTCTGCCATGGCAAGCAATCATGGGACCTGGCCTCTGGGCCTTGTCATGGGTCGAAGGAACTCTCGGTGGAGTGCATCCCAGTTAGGGCACAGCAGCTCCCCAAGCAAATCCACAGTGACCAGTCCCTGCGTAGCTTTGGTTTGGTGAAAATGCCACACGCAGTTCAAATGGGCCAAAGACCCCCTGGTAACTGACCTGTTCCTGAATGATTTAGTGACCTCTTCCCTTCATGCCAAGCCTCCCCACCCCTGCAGGTGGCACTGTGGACCCAAGCTCTTGCTCCTCCCAAAACAGAAATTCCTTCCCCCAAATCCACTGGAAGGCCAGCCTCCTCCTCCACTCCTCCTCCCTGCTTTTTTTTTCCTTTCTTCCTAGTACTGGGGATTGAACCCAGGGCCTTTGTGCTGAGGCTACAACCCCAGTTACTTTTCTTTCTCTCTTTCCTCTCTCTCTTTCTTTTTTTCTTCTCTCTTTCTTTCTTCTCTCTTTTTCTTTCTTTCTTTTCTTTCTTTCTTTCTTTCTTCCTTCCTTTCTCTTTCTTTCTTTCTTTCTTTCTTTCTTTCTTTCTTTCTTTCTTTCTTTCTTTCTTTCTTTCTTTTTCTCTCTTTCTTTATTTCTTTCTCTTTTTCTTCCTTTCTCCATTTCTTCTTTTGAAAACAAGGTCTTGCTAAGTTGCTAAATTGCCTGAACTGGGCTTGAATTTGTAATTCTCCTGCCTCAGCCTCCTAGGGTGCTGGAAGTACAGGTGTGCACCATCACACCCAGCTGTCTTCTGCAATTGAACCAGTGGTCCCACAGTGCCTGTAGCGCCCTCCAGCCCAGCTCTGATAACAACCTCCCCTGTTCAGGACATGGAAGGAGCTCCCATGACTGTGATGGGATGCGGACGGCCCCTCCCTGCCGGGGACGGTGTCTGTGAACACACCCCATACAAACGACTTCCTCCGGTCTCCTTTTCGTTCCCAGCCAAATCTGAACTTCAGGTCACATTGATTCTTGCAGCATTTCCTGTATACCTTGTGAGCGTTAGGCTTTGCTCCAGTATCCAGGCTTTTAAAAATTCTCTGCAGGCCATCATGAGATGGAGCAGGACACTGCTCTGATGAGGCGCTGTCCTGTTGCTTGGACACACAGCCACATCTCTGCACCCTCCGAGCCCTGCCCAGGCTCGGCTACCCATGCCACCACACGGTCACCCCACTGCCACTGCCTCCCAGTGACGGTCCAGCTCTCCAGGGGACGGTGCAACTACTTCAAGGGAAATACCCCCTGCTCTTTCCTATCAAAGCCGCAAACAAGACTTTCCATGTGCTTTTATCGTCTGTGTATATTAATACCTATGTTCGTAATTCATTCACTCAGCAAACTCACCTTGAGTCCCAGGGCCGGCCTCATGCTGCCTTGTGGATTTTCCTTACAGAAGCTCCTCTCCCCTGAGTGCCCAGCCAAATCTCATCCCCAAGTCACCTGATCTTACTAGTCCAGGGGGTCTGGGCAGGTTTACTAAGAAGAAACAGTGTCCTAATCCATGCAAAGATAGCTAAGCATAATCATGACACAGGAAGAATGTTCTTCTCCCGAGACAGCTGGACAGCTGTTCCCACAAATACCAGTTAAATATATGAAAACTTGTGCATAGAGTCACACACACTTCTAGATTGCTTGTTGGGCGAGCATTTTCCCCAGACCACCTTTTAATGGAATCCTAATTTGTTCTAATGAAACAGAAGTAACACACAGAGTCATCATTTAATGACCTGTTCAACAACTTTTGGACTTCTGACCGAGGCACGCTGTTGTGACTTCCGACCGGCCTTCTGACCGGTCGGCACAGGAAGGTTCGGGGCAGGGCAGGCTTACGGTGGCTTCTTCCACAGCACATGCTGTAAGTTTTGCAATTGTGCTGTACAGTACAGTACTACAGCTTTATGTGCTGTTATACATTACAGTACTGCATGTAAGAGTTACGCAATAAAAGCAAAGTCATCAAGTTGCAGTTTCCTTGACCATTTCTTTGTTCTGAACAATTCCCCATTTAGTGACAATTCATTCAGTGACTTAGTCACAGAAATGGAACTTGGTCATTGAACAAGAATATCTGTACTTAAACAGAAAATTTGGAACACCTAAAAGAACATTATTTAAATATTAGCCACAGATCTATGGATGTAGCTCAAATGGTAAAAAGTGCTTGGCCAGTATACGCAGGGCCCTAGGTTTGAGTCCCGGCCCTGCAAGGAAAAACAAATCAGTCAGTAAACAACCATGGAAGGTAATACAGGTATATAATCTGTTTGAAAGTAAACTCTGTCAATATTGTCCCTCCCTGCTACAGTTGATCCAAATGTCTCCCAAGGGCCATGTGTTGCAGGCTTGGTTAACAGCCCATGCTGACACTGGAGAAGGTAGCAGAATTTTAAGTGGGGAGGCCTAGTAAAAGGATCTGGGAGCACACCTTTACAGGGGATATTGGGAACTTGCCCCCCGTCCTGACTGCCACGAGGTAAGCAGCTTTGCACTCCTCACCATGGCCACAGGCCCAAAGCAACAGGAATGAGCAACCATGGACTACCACCTCTGACGTGAGAGCCAAAATAAACCCTTCCCCTTTATACACTGGTAATCACAGGTATTTTATCATAGTGATGGAAAGCTAGCTAATACAGTGCCTATACGGAAGTTGTATAGGCTTTTAGCCAGAAATTATCTTTATTATGCTGACTACTGTCTTTCCTGTGCTGTTTAACACGAACCTGAATATAAATTACTGGTTACATTCTCACTCTTTGCAGGTATTGGACATCTAGGTTGTCTTCAACTATTGCTGTCATAAATAATGCTTCAGTGGACTTCTCTATGGGCTTCTGTATAGACTCCTCTTAGATCCTCTGGGATAAAGGCCTAGAAATTAAAATGCTGGGTGAAGGATATATATAGATTTAAAGATTTTGATAATATAGTGTCAAATTGCCCTGTAAAACTTTACTAATTAACACATTCACTTTATGGCATAAAACCACCAGGGAAACTTGCTTTCCGCAGAAGGCCCCTTGGTTAAGAATGAGGAATTTTCCTGAGTATCAGAAATTCAGCCCTGGGGAGGATTACTGTGGACCCATATAATCATTGTGCAGTCTCGGTGGCTCTGCACTGGCCTCACCTAGTGAACTTTCAAAAACCACCAGTGCCCGGAGCAGATCCCGATTCTATTGGTCTTCACTGGGTCCTGAGTGTGGTTCTGTGTGAATGTTTCCCTGGTGGGTCTAATGTCAGCCAAGGTTGGGAGCACCAGACTAAAGGATTTTTTTGTCTTCTCACTTTTTTTGTACTTTTATCAGTGAATGTGTGCAGTACATAATCATTACATCCACTGTAGGGAGTAGGTACGCATATAGAACACATCTCAGTTCCCTCCTTTTCCCCTCCTCCATATCTATTTTATTTTTCCAGTATGAGATTCATTTATTTATCTTATAAGACCTCATAAAGTTAATTATCATATATACAGATTGACAATCAGACTAATAGGCAAAAAACATAAAATATGTAAGACAATTGTACTAAATTAAGTTATACTTTGAGATACATTGCACTGGATTACAATAACATTTCTATCTTTGTTCCTATTGCCATTCATATATATATATATATATATATATATATATATATATATATATATTAATTCATATATATATGTATACATATATAGAGAGATATTCATATAAAAAAAAACCATTTTCTTAAGTGAAAGAATTTTCTAGAAGTTTGATTGGGTTCAACTGTGTGTCTGCTCATGGGACAACCTGAGAAATTCTTTAGTTTTACCTTTAATTCTTCAATGTTGTGAAAAATACTATTGGGGAAACTGTAATAGTTCATAAAGCTCTGAAAGGAAATCATGAACGCATCCAAGAAGACTCTTTAGTGGTGGTCAGATGATCCCAAAGTGGTAGCCTTAGCTGGCATTGTTAAGGTTGCAGTCAGAGCGGCTAAAGTTGGAGGGCAGGGATCGGCTTTGCAATGGGAATCTGAACACAGGTGGAGAGAGGTTCTCTGTGCTGGACCCAGCCTGATGTCAGAGGACAAGGCAGTGTGGATGAGCAGCAGCATGTGTGTGGTTTGGGGGTCACGTAGACCCCGGATTAAATTTGAGTTCTGTCACACATTAATGTACGGCAGAACTTTTCTGGATGCAGTGTCTCCATCTTGAAATCTGGGGAGACGGGTTGTAAGGCAGCCTTGCTGCTGACTCCAAGTGCGGCTTTGTGAAAGGCACAGCGTTGCAGAGCCTCAGTGTCACCGTTCCAGTATCTCCGGGCCCCTTCCAACACTCCAGCACCCTCTAAAGGAGATCTTTCCCTTCACTTAGAATTTCTGGCATTCAAATGCAGAGAGAGGGGCTGGGGATTTAGCTCAGCGGCAAAGCGCCTGCCTGGCAAGCGCAAGGTCGTGAGTTCGGTTCCCAGTACCGGAGAAAAACCAAAAACCAAAAAAAAAAAAAGTGCCGAGAGAGATCTCTCTGCAGAAAGAAGGGGTGCAAGAGAGGGAGGGAGGGAGCAGGGAGCGGAAGACAAAGGAGGAACGGAAGTGTGTTCAACACCTGTTCCAAGCCCCACAATGAGCATATCGTTACATACTGTAGACATGCATCAATAAAATGAAAACTTAGACAAGAAAAAATTAAGTGCATCAAAAGGAAATATCCTGCTGTGATTTTTAAAGGCTGCAATTTACAGATCGCCTGGCATGTGTAGGTATGTTGTAGGACTTAAAGTTCACTGCCACCGTGGGAAGTAGATATGCGTATTCCCGTTAACGGTGAAGGACATATGAAAAGGAAATAATTTACCCAAAGTCGCACAGTTGACCCTTGGCACAACTGAAATTTGCATACAGCTTGATTAGAAAACGCTTATTCTCAAGGTGCCTCCGTCTAAGGTCCTGCTGGTTAGAACAAAACTGACAGTTAATAGATAAACTACTCAACTGGAGATCCAGTCAGGTTTTTTTATTTTCCTATTTTTTTTTTCTTTTTTTATACCAGGGATTGAACTCAGGACCTTGCGCTTACCAGGCAGGTGCTTGTGCCCCTGAGCCATATCTCTGGCCCCTATTTTCCTCCTTTTTTCTGTTTCCCAAATTTTTCATTGTTTGGGCTCACTAAGCCCCTACCAGATTATCTGCAGAAATGGAAAAATCCTAGACTTGAATTGATTTTCCAGAGATGCCCAAGTAAACCACATCAACCTACTACACACAAAGAAAATACATCCTCAACTCATCCTTCTCAGCTGGACCTCCAAATGCCAGGATTACCCCCAACATCCCTCAAAGGAAGGGAGCTGTGAATAGGAGGAGATGGCATTCAACGAGTTACAGCAGAAATAATGCATTTCTCCAGGGGACCATGTAGTTGTACGGGCGCTATCTGAAAGAGGTCTGTTCTAATGAAGGCACTCTTGCTTTAACTGCTCCATCAGCAGGCGAGGCGTCCCCTACTCTGCTCCTTCTCCAGCTCAATGGTGTTTTAAAATGGGATGAGCAGTTCTCATTTTAATGGCTACAGATACATTTGTAGTTTAAATGAAAATATTGATTAATGTTAAATGTAGCATCATTTTCTGGGATTGGTATTGTACACGAAGGATTCCCCTTTTTATCCCGGAAGCTGATAATTCTCAATTCCAATTATTTATATCCATCACAAAAAGACCTTCAGAGCTAGAAAGACACAGAGCTCCTTGAGCCACACACTTGGGTTTTCAAAAATGAGAAAACTGAATTGAGAAAGAACACACATCCCAGCTAAACCAGAGACACAGGGTTCTTGTCACTGGGAAGCAGCAGACACCTACCCTGCGCGCCCCCCCCGCCGTGTTTATTGAGCCACTATTCTACCCAGAGAGCTAGAAACATAATACACACTGTCCTCCCCAGGGAATGTTGCACATGTCAGGGAGTTCATGTGTAGTTAATGCAGGAGAGTATCTGATAAAATTAAGTGATTGTCAGAGGCAAGAAGTGTGATCCCAATGCATTCAACGTTTTTAACACCCCATAGAACAAGTTTAGTCACTGCATCAATCAACGTGAGGCTCCTGTTACCCAGCCAGCCAGGCTGTGCTGAATCAAAGGGGCTGTCAGCTCAGTTAAGAATTCTTTAGAGGGACCCAGAATTATGTAGTGAAAGAAACTACCAAAGATCCCCAATTCTATCCAAACTTTACTGTTTTAGGTCAGAGGCATCATAAAACCTTACTGTGATACTGTGCATTTCATACAGAACGTTTGTGTGTGTGTATGTGTGTGTGTGTGTGTGTGTGTCTGTTTGTCTGTCTGTCTGTCTGTATTTAAACAGAAAAGAGTATAATGTTTCTGGGAACAGAAGTACAAAAGAGCTGAGTTAATCCCAGGATTAAAAATGACCAACCCACCCTATTATTTTCCAAACTAACTATACCTTCTAAAATAATTTTTGGGTCCTGGATTTGAAACTTCAGATGATTATTCTTTGCAGCTATTTAAATGCAAATGATTTCTGGTTTCTAGTCATGATGTGAGGAAGAATCTTGTCCAAATGACTTCAAGGAGAATCTGGACAGAGTTACAGAAAGAAAGGGAACACTCCCTCTAGCCTTACAGATCTCAGATTTTTCTCTTTATCTTCTTTTTAAAGCTTCCACATCTTTTCCAAATTAAATGATACAATACACGCAATAAATTAATTAAAAATTAGAGAAGCTGATCTGGGTAAAGCAGGGGGAATGACTGTGCTTCCCTCTTACCCTCCATGTTCTGGTCCCTGCAGTATTCCTCAATCCCTCTGAGCTCTTGAAGTACAGTTTTGAAAAACCCAGTCATTGCCCACTATAAGTGATGGATCTAATGGAGCCCAATAGCACTGCCAAGGTTTGGACATGGTGCTAGCGGAAAGAGAAGAGGTGGTGGGAGTGTTTTAGTTATTGGAAGTGTACCCTCGGAGGGGTTGTGGAACCTCTTTCTCTCTTTTGCTTCCTGGCCGTGAAACAAATGATTTTGTTCCATCACTTGCTCCCACCATGATGTGTGCTCTGACTCAGGTCCAAAGCGAAGACAATAACCAACCATGCATTAAAACCATGAGCACAAGCAAACCTTTCCTCTTTATAAATTGCTTATCTCAAACTTTTGTTACAGTGACAGAAAACTGACTAATAATGTAAGTACCAATTTGCTAATCAGAGCCATGCCCAAAATATAGAATGAGATTTTTACAAAATCTTCTTTAAAATTGGGAATAATCAAAGACTAGAGGGGTTTTTGCAATGGTGTAGATGTTCTATCTCTCTACTACTCAACACTAGCTGCTAGCCATGTTGTCTATTGAGCCCTTGGAATGTAGCTAATAGGACTGGAAATGAATTGTGAATTTTACACAACTTAATTCATTTGAATGAAACTTTAAATAGCTGCATAAGCCTGCTGACTACTGTATTGGATGGTGACTTCTAGAGCATTTATCTTCTGCAAGAAAAAATTCAAATATGGAGTCTGCAGAAATAGATGTAGTCAGCTTTCTGTTACCATCACAAAATACCTGAAGTAATCCACTTAAAGAGAGGAAAGATATATTTGAAATCACAGTTTTGGAAGCTTTAGTCCAGGGTCCATCAGCCCTGTTGCTTTTTGGGCTGGGGTGAGTTAGTAAATTTTGGAGGGAACAGTTTGTGGGGCAAAGCTGCTCACCTCATGTGGTCAGGAAGCAAGAGAGAGAGGAAACAGCTGGAGTCCCAAGATCCCCTTCAAGGGCAACCTCTTCCTGTGACCTAACTTCCTCCCACTAGGTCTCACATCCTGAAGGTTTTGCCCTTCCCCATACCGCCTCTCAGGGGATCAAGCTTTTAACCCACGGGAGTTTGGGGGAACATCAAGATCCAGACAATAGCATCACTGTCTCTGTGGACACATCAACAGACAGGCGATCTCCTCATCCTATTCTTCTTCCTATTTTGCCAAAAGGAAGGTTCAGACAAGAGCCCTTTCGTATTGGTTTCCTATTACTGCTGAAACAAATTACCACAGACTTAATGCCTTAAAATAATGCAAATGTATTGGGTTATAGTTGTGGAGCTCAGAAATCCAGAATAGGCCAACCGGGCTGTATTCCTTCCACAGGCTCTAGGAAAGTGAATTTTTTCTTGACTTCTCCAGCTCTTAGACATTGACATATTCCTTTGTGCATGGTCCCTTTCTCCATTTTCCAAGCCAGCACTGTAGCATCTTCATGCTTCTTTTATTCTTCCATCATCACATCTCCTCCTCTGAGTCTCTTTGACTCTAACCTCCCACCTCCATCTATAAGCATCCTTGTGATATATTGGGCCAGTGATCCAAGATAAACTTCCAGCCCAAGGTCCTTGACAGAAGTACATCTTCAAAGTCATTTTGCAATAGAAAGTCATTTTGCTCTTCAGACACTGGGATATGTGCATCTTTGGAGGACCATCATCCTACCTACCACAACTTTGGTGTGCCTTAACTTGAAGTAAGGGCATTACGTTTCAGTAGATTCATTAAAACTCCACTTCTAAAAGGTAGTCCCGGTTGTAAGATTTCACCTCAGTTACCCATAAGTGAATTGAGGTTTCCTCGATGTTCTTTATTCTAACCTGGTAGTTCTCCAACTTCAGCCAGAATGAACATCACCCCCAGGGTCTTACAAAAGCAGATATAAGCACTCAAACCTAGACTTTCTGACCCAGTAAGTCTGCAATGGGGCCCAGGGATTTGCATTTCTTGAGCAGGTATGACATTTTAAAAATACATCCACGAATTCTTTGACACACCACCCTTCAAAAGGCGGGGACTAATTTTTCTGTTTTGAGTGCTTCCCAGATTTAGTGACTCATGCCTAACTGTACTCAATATGAGTAATGACAAGATTTCAAAACAAGGTTCTATGAGGCACTGAAGTTTCTGTGCTCTGTTGCTCGAATCAGGCACTTTGGGAACATGCAGCTCTCGTATCTAGAGGGAAGGAGACCTCCTCCTGCCAGCCACCAGCCCAAATGGAGGGCCACCTTGGGAGCAGATCTTCCCGCTTCAGACCAGCATTCAGACAAAAGCAGCCCAGGTGACATCCTCACTGTAGTCGCCTGAGTTCCTAAGCCCCAACCTCCCATTTACTCTATCCCTGAATTTCTGACCCATAGAAACAGTGAGAAAAGTAAATGTTTATTGCTGTCTAAACCACTAAGTTTGGGAGTAACATGTTCCACAGCAATAATAGCTAATGCGCCAGGAGACACTGGTACTCTTAGTCTGAGGAACACTTTTTGAGAACCACTGCTCTGGACTCCTTTTTGTGTTAGAAATGGTTTATTTGCAGGCTGGGGATTTAGCTCAGTGGCAAAAGCGCCTGCCTGGCAAGTGCAAGGTCGTGAGTTCGGTTCCCAGTACCGGA
>NW_004955429.1:22163277-22255282 GCF_000276665.1 Chinchilla lanigera
CCAGTACCGGAAAAAAAAAAAAAAAAAAAAAAAAAAAAAAAAAGAAATGGTTTATTTGGTTCATAGTTTCAGAATCGGTCCATGGCTCCAAGGCAGGAACATCACAGCGGAGTGGCGTAGTGGAGGAAAGATACAAGGTGTGGCAACCAGAAAGCAGAGCACAACAGCAGCACCAGGGAGAAAGGTCAGGGGCCAGATATATAGTACCCAAGGCCACGTCTCCATGACCCACACAGACACCCAGAATTGTGCTCTACTGATCCCCTAGGTGCCTCTTCAGCCATTCGATTGCTGGTTCAGCAGAACAGTCTCACCTACACTCGGAGGAAGGCGGGGGTTTCTCCTACCTGTGCAGCTCTGCACCAGGGAAGCAGAGGGGAGTGAATGTTCTCAGGCTTTAGTGTGCTCCATATTCATTTTCTCTTCTCTACAGATGAATTCAGTTACCACCAGTTGCTCTTTTGTGGAAGTGTTTTTACCGGGAAGAATAACAACAATATGTCAAATGAGGGCCGGGCTCCAGAAGCCTGTTTCTGTCTCCCCGGTTATAAAAAATGTTCTGCACATGGATGAAGAACCAGACAGGTTTAAGGAGAAGAGGAAATTATTAAAAGACAAGGCCATTGTTCTCCCTCACACTTTGTTAGATCTGGAGGCGAACAAGATGAAGAAAGACAACAAACTCTTGACAAGAGAGGGAAAGACAGCAGAGACAGCCAGCGGAGCGAGAGAGCAGCCAGCTGTTGGATAATGAGAAACTGGAGGTTGCCTGACTGTCAAAGAGGCCGATTCCCGAGCCAGCTGCTGCAGACACAGGGAGTTTACGTTATCTGGGATGTCAGGGCGAACCGAGAGGACACACTTCCTGTCTGATTCTCCCCAGAGATCCGCAGACTCTTCGGCAAAGATGGCTTTCCAGGGGGTTCACTTTGTTTACTTCCTAATCAGCAGACTGGAGCCAGAAAAGAAAGGGAGGACGGGCGAGGGTGAGGGAGACCGCTTGCCATGGAGGACGGTAACGCCATGAGAGCAGGAAGAGCGAAACCATAGTTCGTCTCCAGTCGGGCAGTGCCAAGAGGAGCTGGCCAAGCAAACCTGCGTCTGCGATCCCTGTTCTGGCCAATGGGCATTCTGTGGTTTTTCCATTTACTTTATAGAAACTGAAAATATGACATCTGATTCCATTTACATGAAATTGTCGCTGAGGCAAACCCAATCCGGAGAGGCAGCAGAAGAGTGGCCGCCTTGGGCCGGCACTGGTGGGAGGTAGCTGCAAAGAGCTACATGGGGGTCTGGGGGTGATGGAGGTATTCTGTGTTTAATTGAGGTGGTGCTTACATGGGTATGTAATTAGAGCTCCCTGAACAGTACACTTACATGAGTATCCTTTATATAAACTGTATATCAATACTGTTGATCTTATGAAAAAATGACCTATGAGGAGCCTTCTAACCAGGTTGTTAATGATTTTGCAAAAATAAGGTTTATTAGATCCGTGAATGGGGGCACATGTCCTAGCACTTGGGAGGCCGAGGCAGGAGTATTGAAAGTTTGAGACCAGCCTGAGTTCAAGACTACCCTTAACCATAAGTTGAAATTGTGACTCACAATACAAAAGTTTAGCAGTAGAAGAGGGATTGGAGTTGTTCACTGCAGCCCCCAAAATGAACTAGAACAATGTATACACACCATAGGAAGCTTATTTCTACTCAACATATTTATTTATGAGCAGTTGCTTTGCTTTGCTTTGTGCTGAGTCTTGTCTGAAAGTGCCATCTGAGTTGCTCTTCCTGCCGTCTTGGGAATTTCTCAGAAGTGTAGCTCTCACCCTGTTAGATGCAGAAACTCTGGTGCCCCGTGGGGAATTATACAGTCTCACAGTGTTGGGGGGAAAGTGACCTCACTCTATGAGGGTATTTTATCAATGAGGGGACAAAGATTAAAAGGTTGACAGCTTTAACTCTTCTGGAAAGGGGCACAGCAGGTATCAGTTATGATGCTGTAGGTTAGAAGTGATGAAAATTCTAACACAAAATGACATACAAAATGGAAAGGATTTATCAAATCTTTTAACTAGAAGTGCAGAGAGAACACAGGTTTAACATTTGAGCTGATCAGAGCTCCAGCTCCTCTGCAGTTCCCTGGCTTAGCCCTCTGTTCCAAGGAAGGACTGTAATTAATTTGGGTCCCGTATCAACGTCTTACAAAAGTTACATTTTCTTCCACAAGCATGAATAAAAGACTTTCAAGTTTCTGCCTAATAGGAACTACTCAACCCACGCATCTTGTCCTGAGCCAATGGAGAGAATTATTCAGACTCACATTAGTAAGGCCCACCCTGGAGCATAGGCAGGGCCAGTCCCCCGACCCAAATGTGCTCCAGTCCAGCGAGGGAGGAGGCAGTCAGTGTCACACTGCTGTTCCTCATCCAAGCCACTAATGTTCCCTCTAGAAGAGAAATTTTTCCTCTAGTAGAAATATTTCTTATTATTTTATAGGTGTTTACTTAAGGTGTTTACATGGAAATAACAGAAATATTTACTCTTATGATTTTTTAAACAAATTACGAATCAAATGTCCTGTGGTTCCTTTAGAATTAATTTGCTTTGTTAGGTAGCACAGAACTGTAGAGCCCCAATTCCTAGAGTATTTAAGAATGTGCTTCTCGTGAGTGTGAAATTTGCCTATAAGAATGAGCATCTTGCTGGGCTTGTTGGCGCATATCCGTAATCTCAGCACTTGGGAAGATCTCCATGACTTTGGGGCCAGGCTGGACTACGCAGTAACTTCAAGGCCAGCCTGAACTGAATAGCGAGATCTTGTCTCAAAAAAAAAGGGAACATGTTGCTAAAGTGAGAAGGTAAAAGCAGTAAAAGAGTAAAAGCATAGATCTAGGTAGTAAAATTAACCCAGTGGTAAAAACTGTGGCTTAAAGAGACAAACAGATCCACTGATGATGATGTTAGTTGAAGAAATTCCATTAAAATTGCATTATTCCTACTCTAGTCCTTTCTCCAGGAAGCACATACTACCTGTGAGGCGACATCAAACAAAACCCACTGTATGCCAGTGGATGATGTAAAGGTTAAATTTATGTGTCAACTTGGTTGGGCCATGGTGCCCTGACATGTGGGCCAGTATCATTCTGGATGTTTCTGTGAAGGTGATCCTGGGGGTGATTCACATTTAAATAAGTGGACTTTGAGTAAAGTAGATTTTTCTCTACAAGGTACATGGTCATCCAATCAGTTGAAGGCCTGAGTACAACAAAAGATTGACCCTCCCCTGAGCAAGAAAGAATTTCCCTGCAGAGAGACTTCATCTGCAACATCAACTCTTTCCAGTTTCCAGCTGAATTCCCTACCTTGTTCTGGCCTTGTCAAGCCTCCACGATCATGTGAGCCAATTAAGTAAACTCAGTCCATCTCAATGTATCTACCTGTCTATCAGTCCCAGTGTACCTCATTCTCCGTAGACTCTGCAGACTACTACAAATGGTGATTCACTGGAGTCTCTATTACAAGTAAAGTTACAACATTTGCGCTAAGAGTGGGTTGCTTTTGTTCTTATTGCTTCATAACAGGCTACACCAACATTTATGATTTACGATGACAATTCTGTTACTCTTTAGCTGGGGCTGGGCTCAGCTGACCAGCTTTCCCTGGAGACCACCTGGACGGTTGCATTTGACCTTACAGTCTGCTGGAGGTGGGTTCAGTGGCCATGCTGGCATAGTTGGACTTCTCTCTCCATGTGGTACTGGGGTCACTCCATTCCATGTGCTCTTCCCAGGGATCCCTCACCACATGATCTTGCAGAGTACTCACAGTTCCTACACAGAAGCTCAGAGTACCCACAAACACAGAACACCAGCTGCAAGGCCTTCTTAAAGCTGAAGCCCAGAATTGGGACAATGTAAATTCCATCAATTTATTGGTTAAAACAAATCATAGGACCACACCAGGAGAAAGGCACTACTCAGTAGCCTGAATACAGGAAGACAAGGTATATTCAGGGCCATGACCTTGTCTTACCAACACGTAACACAGCATGCCATTATGTAAATATGTCCTTAGCTCTTTGGCACCACAGAAGAGAAGCTGAGGTCCCGTGATTTAAAAACCGTGACATGTAGTGGCCAATCGAAACCCAGTGTGCTGAGATGGATTTCCTTCTGGGCCACAGACAGTCTTGCAGAATGCCCATGACATTTTATCTCTTTATTTCCTCATTAGCCCTCATTAACTTCTGTCCTCTCTGCACTTACCGCTTTAATCTCCTTGCCTACATTAATCCGGTGACTCCTGATTGATTATAACCAGATCCTCACTAAAAATAGGAAATGGAGGATTAAAATAAGGAATCTGATCTTTAGACAAGCCATTTCCTATGGTGGGTATTAATGCCTTTGTTGTATCACTCTAGTAATTAGGTGAGACCTGGAGCGTTGGACAGTTTATCCTCAGATACCTTCACTCTCTTGGCTTCAGTGCTTGAGCTAACCTGCCTGATGGTGTCAGTGGAACCCACACACCTGCAATTCCCAGGTGCATAGAGCACTCTGAGCCACCATGAAGGTCCTGAGAAGCCCTTGAGAAGAGCATCCAGGGGTTGCTGAAGGTCAGGCTAGCCCAGGACAGAAGGGCAGGGGAGTGCACAGTGCAGGACAGTCCAGGTCAGACTGTGAGGACTGCAGGGGCCCAGACCCCCTGGGCATTTTGGGTGGCAGAGCAAGCCATGTGCTCAACCAGAATCTCCCCCGGGACTCCAAGCCAACCCCTGCCTCAGACTCGGCTGCTTGGATAGAACTCCGGGAGCTCAGGAGGGAAAGTCAAGCCTTGAGGAACACAGTAAAGCAGTACTGCACTGGATGAGTCAGCTTTCTGGGACACAACACCTGTGCCCACATCTTAGAGGCGGGGCATTTATTTTTGACTTGTGGTTTCGCTGGGCTCGGTCCTTGGTTGACGAACTCCAAGGCAGAAACAGCATGGCAGAGGAACATGACAGAGGGAAGCTGCTCACCACACGACAGCCAGAAAGGAGACAGAGGAGACAGAGACAGAGACAGAGACAGAGAGATGGAGAGAGGGAGAGAGAGGAGAGGAGCTTGCACAGGACTGTCACGCCCCCAGTGAACTGCCTCTTGCATCACGCCCAACCTCTGAGTAGCACTCAGCTAGGAACTCGTAGACTATTCCACTGATGAGTAGAGTGCCCCCATGGTCTAATCACCTTCCAAAAGCCCCATCTCTGAACACGAGACTTTGGGGGACATTTGAGATCCCAACCCTACCATCCATTATCTGTGGTGCTACACGCCAAGACCCCTAGTGCGTGCCTGAAACCAAGGATCTTTTCTGATGCCATAGATTGCCGTCCACGAGAATACACTTTCTGCCCATGTCCTCTTCCACCACCAGTGTAATGCCTTTTGCATCTTAACCACACAATTAGCACACACTGTGACTGTCACTTTTTCAGTCTGAGGTGTGAGATTGTCTAGCATGATTATCTTTTTCCTACACAATTTTATGGGTAGATTTATTCTTACTATAGAGCTTAGCAATAAAAGTTTTTCTTTATTGAGCTTTCATCTTTTCCCTTAAAGGAAGCATCAATGCTTCCTGTGTGGTGTATCTGAGTTGCAACCATCACTAATCTTGCACTTTAGAGCCATTATAAAGTAAAATAAGGGTTCTGAGGGCCCAAGCACAGTCTGTGTCGTAAGCACGGCAGTTCTCAAGTGAGGAACAGGCAGGTGGTATATACAGAGTGTGTATCTTGGACAAAAGGACGACTCCTCTCCTGGGTGGGATGGGCAGAAGAGCTCAAGATCTCAGTGTGTGGCATAGAACAGAATGCAATTTAAAACTTATGGATCACTTATTTTTGGAATTTTCCCCTTAATATTTTCAGACTGTAGTTGATTATGGGTTGAAGGTACAGGAAAAAAAAACTGTGGCTAAGTGGGAACTGGCCTACATTTTAAACCCATTCCATGCTCCTAGCAGAAGGAAAGTTTGAGCTTAGCTCTCTGAGCTGGTTTAAGCAGCAGCGCTCTTCCAGGACATGCAGTGAGCAGGGCCTCAGGATAGAGGCACCAACCCCGGGCTTACACATGATTCGTCGCACAGGCATACACAAGTGTTGAGCGCTCTTACACGGCCCCATGGAGAGAAGGGGAGAAGCTGCAAAGAGAGAGCAAGCCAGCCAGCCCCTTCCCTGAGAAGCTTTCAGTCCAACGCATGTGGATACTGCATATGCTACCAGGGTCAACCTGGCTCCAGGTCACAGAAGAGGCTCAGTGCTCTTCATGTCCCCGCTGGGGTGGAGCCTAGAAGGTGACACCAAAGCAAGGGGGAGTTGGTGCTGCGATCTGAACACTTGCGCCCCTAAATTTATGTTGAAACTGAACACCCAGTGAGATAGTATTTCTCATGAATGGGATCAGTATCCTTCGTGGAAAGTCCACAGAGAGCTCCTTGCCCCTTCAACCACGTAAGGACACAGCCAGAAGGATCATACACGATCATAGAGATGGCCCCTTGCAAGACACTGACCTGCCAACCCTCGATCTTGAACTTCCTAGCTTTCAAAATGATGTTGTTTATAAGCTACCCAATTTATGGCAGTTTGTTACGGCAGCCCTAGTGGGCTAAAATAGTTGGCAAGATCAAACGTTCTGGACAAAGATCTGAAAAGATTAGAGCCATGCTGTAGGGCTTGAGTAAGGGAGGTTAGTACTGTGCCTTACATTTACGCATTCCTTCACCTTCCTGTCTCACCTGACCCTCCCAGCATCCCCCAGTAGTAAACATTGTTATTGACATCCTACTGATGACCTCTGAGACCCAGTGAGGTTAAGTGACCAGCCTTGGGTCACACAGCCAGTTCAAGGCAAGACTGTACCTTGAAATACCAATCAAGCTTCACATAGCATGAAACTGGGGGAAACTGGGAGGGAGAGGGCAGCATGAATCTTCTCACCCAGAACAGGCTCAAAAAACAGAAGTGCTCTGACAGGGTCCATCCTGAAGGTGAAAGCAGCCCCTCAACCACTTGCCCAGGTGTGGTGGATTGACAGCTGGTGGTCAACTTGTGACATCCAGCCAAACTGAGTAAGCGTGGTGCTGAGTGTGGGAGGCCCACCTGGGGATTGTTGCCAGCAGCATAAGAAGTAGAACTGGAGAGGAAAAAGTAGGCTGCTGAGAGCTGGTAGAAGCTGTAAGGTGCTATTGGTTCTTTTGGAGGAGCTCATCATGCTGGCTTTCCTGATGAACTTGGCTGTTTTCATCCTCCAAGGAGCTTGGGACCTTGTTGGCCCTGAGAATGGCTTTGGTTCATTTTGGGATCCTCATTTTGAGCATTGCTTCCTGGCTCCAGAGGGGAGGATGGTGCACAGCTCAGTCTCCTGGAGAAGCTTGTTGTGTTGGCTTTCCTGAGGAGAACTCAGCTGTCCTGATCATTGGAGAAGCTCGGGACCTCACTGTTGCTGAGGATGGCTGTGGTACCTTTAGTGGGGAGTGCTGGTTCTTTCTTTGAGCACCACTTCCTGGCTCCAGTGCAGATCCCGCAGCCTGCTAGCACAGATCCTTCATCCTGCTGGCACAGACTTCCTAGATTCCACCACTGACCTTTGGGCCTTCCCAGTGCAGATCTGTGAAACAGGCCTGCATGAGATATTGTTATGGGCTCTGGGTCTTCAGTTGAACTCCTGCAGGACATTATCATGAGATCCAGGCCTTCAGCTGGATTCTTTGGTCTTTAGTGTGTAGACAGATCTCCTGCACTCTCTTGCATATGATTCTTTGGGTGATTATTACAAATAATCTTATAAAATATGTGTCCTGCCTTATATTGTTCCCCTTTGCAAAACCCCTTACCATGACACCAGGAGTTTCCAACACCACTGCCACTTACCTAGAAATGTTGGTCATTCCCCTCCGCAGAAAGCAGTACTTGCTTATATGAGCACCCTGCAAGGGAAATACAGACATCTTACCACACTGCACCCTCCAGAAGCTTTCCCCAGACATGGCACCAAGGCAGCCAAACACAGGTCACCCAGTAGGATGAAGGTGGAGGCCTAGCCACAAAGGCCCACTGACCTACTGTGTGGCAGACCCTGCACTGAGCATTCAAGAGGGAATCCTCCTTGATTCCTGAAGCAGCTCTACAGGGTCAATACCAGTCCTGGACACTTACTCTTGATTTGTCAACTTGTCTGGATTGAGGGACACCTAGAAGTGGTTGGATAATGAGGATACTAACCTCATCAACTGGGAAACACACCAATGAGCTCATAGCTGAATGGGGTATTAGGAGATGGGCCCTAGTTGGAGGAAGTGGGTCACAAGACAGGAGACTTGAAAGGCTGTACATTGTCTCTGGAGCTCCTCCCCTTTCTCTCGCTTCTTTCTGGGTACCAGGATGTGAGTAGCTCTCCTCCATCATGCCCTCCCACCATGATGCTAAGCCACTGAAACCATAAGCCAAAATAAATCTTCCTTTACTGAATTGTTTTGCTCAGATATTTGGCCACAGTGCCAAAAAATCGCCTCACATGATTAATATTCCTTTCAAAAACAATGAAACAGACCCAGACAAGGCACCAGGAGCTACCTAAAGAGAGATGAAGGCCATGAACCAGGTACCTGACACCCACTCCTGAGCTACAACCTCCATGCTGTGATTTCCACCAAAGCTTCCCACGCAGCATATCCCTCATGGCAGCTGCAACACTGAGCAAGGGACATGAATGTGCAGTCACAGGATACGAGCTCTTTGAAGGCAGAGATTTCCATCTCTTTTGCTCACCAATGTTGCCCAAGCTTCTAGAACACTGCCAGCCGTATGGAGGACTTACAATAATAAATATTTATTGAACATAGTAGGCAACAAAAGCCACCAGGGGACCCAATATTTAACTGGCCAAGTAACTTGCTCCCACACTGGTTTTAGTTTTACTCACTTCTGCATCACTGTGCCAAGAACACCTGAAACAATCAGTTTATAAGGTAAGTCTATCCTGCGGCATTGTACGTTTGAAGTGCTCAGCTTTGATTTTGATTTTTACAGAGGCTAAGAGTTTGCCTGGAGTCTCAGAGAAGACTTTGGACTTGGACTTTCCAGCAGTGCTGGAACTGTTAAAATTTTGGTGACTCTTAGAGAGGGATGAAATGCATTTTGCATAATGAGATGCACGTGAGTCTTCTGGGGGCAGGCGGGGATCTAAAATGTCACCCAAGGTTTTCTGTGTGTGGAAGATGACTGGATCACGGAGCTGTTACTCTTCAGTGGATTCAACAGTTGACGAGCTCAGTAGCCAAATGTGCTGTGAGGAGGTGGGGCTTGCTTTGAGGTGGGTCACGGGGTGCAACCTGAAAGGGCACACACCTGTCCCAGAACCCCCTTCTCTGTCAGCTTCCTAGAATGCCGTGGGCTGTGCACCCTTGCCTTCACCATGCCCCTCTGCTGGCCCGTTTCTGCCTTGGAGGCATCCAACCATAGACTGCGTCCACCGAAGCTGTGGGCCAAATAAACCCCTTTCCTCTTTAAATTGTGGGTGTTGGGTAGGGTATTTTGTCTCAGCAATTCGGAAGTGACAAGGACAAGAAACAAAGATTTATTTGGGCTCAGTTCCGGAGGTTCCAGCCCATGGTCGGCTGGCTCGCTGCTTTGGGGCCTTTGGGGTCGGTTGGCTCGCTGCTTTGGGTGAAGCAGCATATCACGGTGGGAACATGTACCAGAAGGAGTTTCTCATCTCACGGTAGCAAGAAATGAAAAACGCAGGAAGGGCTTGGGTCTCAGTAGCCCCTTAAGTGTCTCTCCAGTGATTTAACTTCCCTCTACTGGCCTGCAGCTCTTAAAGATTCCACCACCTCTCAATAGCTGCAATGGGCTGGCAACCCAGCCTTCAACGCACGGACTTTTGGGAATCGCTAATCCAAACCATTTGTATTAGTCACAGAGACACAGTATCCAGCACTCACAACTTAAAGGAACAGAAGCTCAAGTTGGCGCATAGGTTTTCAGTCCACGGTCCTCAGGATCCGGGAAGAGCTCGTGGTGGAAAGGCCTGGTGAACCGAGCTGCTTAGCACATGACAGCTGCACAGCAGAGCAGGGGAGAAGTACCCGAGGAAAAAGGGGCCAATTTCATGCCACCCAGAGAGACCCAGAAGTGTGAGTTACTAATCTACGAGGTGTTTCTTAATTCAATCAAGTTGACATGTTAGGCTGAACAGTTACATCGGACCAGCCTCACAGTGTGAAATTCAGGGTTTTTTCCTCTAGGCCTATTAATAGCCTCACAATATAATTTTAAATATGATGCAATTGGTTAATGAGCCCCACCAGCAGCCTATTTCACATAGAAAGCGAGGGAGGGAGATGACATATTTATTGGTCTTAGAAAGCAGCTGGACTCTAAGGGACCTGGCCCAGCTGGCTGAACCCCACGTCCTTCCCGCAATCAGATGCACAGCTCAACCCAGTCATTGCATTTAACCTCTAGTAATGCAACTCCTCCTTTCACTAGACTGTATGAGAGCCTCACTTGTGTTACAGTGGGGTTTTCCAGATCGCTGTGTCACAGACCTTAACTTTCCTCGTAAACATTACAACACTCAAGCACTGCATGCACTTAGGACAAGGCCCAGTGGCTCTTAGATGCTCTTGGGGGCCTGCCAAGCAGCCCATGGGTTAGCTCTGGCCTCACCTGTTTAGATATGTCCTAGGGATCAGGAGCATAGACTCAGCCTGAAGTAATAAATACCTTCAAGCACTGGAGAGTGTTTTGTCTACCTACACGTTTTATTAGATTTGCACAATCTGTCAAGTGAGTTTGTTTTGCCCTCCAGATAAAGGAGGAGTCAAAAGATATTTTTCTGGCTGTAAATTCCTGGAATTTTTTTCAAGCTTCTAACTGAGCAAAGTTAACACTGCTCATCTTTTCTGGTGCTGCTCAGGAGGCTTTAGTGAATAATAGGATCACAGAGTGTGATAGTAAATAGGGCCCCAGATATCACCTAATGCAGGGGTCTTTAAATAATTTAGGTAGTGGGACCCTGCTTAAATCCAATATGAGTTTACCCTAAAGTCCATAATATTATAATATATTTAGTATAGTATAGCACAGTATAGTTGGAACAGTATAGCATAATATAGTATAGTTATATTAATTACAATATCGTACAACACACTATAGTATATCATATTGTATGACAACTGTGGACAAAGTCAGAGGGTGGCTGGTTCCTTCCCCTACCTTCTGGCCCTGGGCCCAGGCTTCTCTGGGATATTCCAGGCTGCAACCAGCACAGTTCTGAAAACACTGGTCTCACTAACGCCTTCACTTCAGTGTCATAATCAAAGGGCTAGGGAGATAAAGGGACTCGTTCAGTATCACATCCAGGGACTGATCAGCACTGCATCGCATAACTTGGGGCTCACATGCTCTCTGTGGCCCATTGCTAGCTCAAACCTGCTTTCCAGAACAGCACTGAGGGGCTCACCTGCCTGGGACAAATGCAGGGAAGGAGCATGTCTCGCCTGACCCAGGGAGCTCCAGGCGGGTGCAGGGCAGGTGGCTGCATGCTGATGATCACACCCGGGGTCCTGACTACACGCACAGCTCACGACAGAGACAGCTCTGATCCAAAGTCTGAACTCCACAACAAAGGGCACCCTTCCCTGACCTGATTTAGATGCAAAGAATAGAAAACAAAGTTCTCACTGGCCTTGACGGCCGTGTCTTAAGGAAACCTTATTTTCTAATGTACTGTTTAGTGGCACCAAAAAGCAAATAAAACACAAAAACACCAAAACCCAAAACGAATAAAAAACAGCACAAGGGAGAGGGGTTTTCACTGAGGGTAACAGGAGGAGGGACATGATCAAAACCTGTCATATGCATGTACGGAAACGCAACAAGACCCCATATTTCATTACACGTATAATATGCCATCCTGCTTCAGTATTACATGTGGAAAACAGATTAGAGACCCTAAAGTCAAGCTGGAGTAGGCTGGGCTTGGACAGAGGCCCCACCAACGACCCCTCACCTGGATCCAAACTCAGCCAGGAGGAAGAGCATGAGGCCAACGCTCTGGAGGCCCCCTTCCGGCTTCAGTCTAACAGTCGGGGGAAAGGACCCCAGGAGTCCTTGGTCCACGGGAGGTGACTTTTGCCCCGTTACTTCCTGACAGGCAAGGAAAAAAGTGGGAGCTGATAAGCTCCATGGGCCTGCCAGCTCCACGGGCTCCTGGAAGCATAAAGGCTTTGACTAACCCAAAACACTACAGAAGTGCCGCTCATCTCTAAGCCCCCTGCTTTAGGAGTCCCTTATTTTCTTTGCCTTCTCGGTTACTTTCCTCCTTAGAAGTGTTGACCATACACCATGCAAAGCTGGAGCCCAGCGTTTGTCCCCTGCTCCAAGCCTGCTTTGTGTCAGCTGATAGCCCGGTGCCAGGGACTAAAATGGGAAGCTCGCCTGGTGCACCTCCCCCTCTCCTGCACCCTCTGCCTCCCTGCAGCTCCCTCCCCTCCTTCCCCGCACCACCGTCCTCCTCTGTCCTCCTCCACCCTGTCCCTCAGGCCCTTCTCCCCATGCTCAGTGGAAGGTCACATGGAGTCTTTGGCTGGAACACTCCGTGGTGCTCAGAAATCCTAAACACTGCGGGCTTTGCAGTGTCTGCCAAGGAGAACAAGCAGTCCTGTCTCAGGCCAGGCTCTAAGCAGGCGAGATGGGAGAAGCCTTATTAGGTCATCCAGCCCCGAGCACAAAACTCCCCATCTGGCCATCTCCATCCCTGTCAGCTACTAAATCCCCCACCCACCCTTCGCAGGAATCTGCCCTGCTCCTAAGCCAGTCAGCACTTCCCGGCTGTAACTCCTGCTCCTCCAACCCTGGACAGGAAGCCTGCGGTGCAACTTCTCCCTCAGAACGAATCTACGTGCCACCATCCTCCTGCTCTCGTCACAGCTCGCTTTCCTATGAGTCCTTCTTGGAGGGGTCTGTTGCTGGCCCCTTGTGCTAAAGTGCAGACTCTCTGAGTAAGGGATGCATTCTCTATTTGAGTCACATGCTTGTCTCAGGTGCAGTGGCAATCAGTATGGATTGAACGAACTTCCTGTGCACTAAGATAACCCTCCAGCACATGTCATCTCACCCCACGACCCATGCTTCTTATTCTTCTGCAGATTCAGCCACTTACAGTCATGCAGAGAGGAAGAAAGCGCCCTTGTCTTTCCCTGGCCCATCTGTCTGGCAGTCTACAGTCTCCCACCACCTTCTTGGGGACAGTGGACCCCTCTGAGTCAGCCCTTCACTTGTCTTCCTCGTGCTATGAGCAGGAGCCCTTCCAAAGTCTACCAACACGCCACAATCATGGAGCTGCTCAGAAAGCACCAGCAAGCCATCCAGGAGCAGTAGAGCCCAGCCAGGCCCTGGCCTCCTTGGCCACAGACTCCTCCAACAGTCACCTCCCTACTACACATGCCGCTCCTTGGGAGAAATCTCACAGCCTCTGCCAAACAGAGGTACAAATGCTTAGCAAAGCTTGACGCAGTTCCCCTCCAGAAGCAGTTGTTCCTTCACTGGGTCAGGAGAATCACTTGGTGAAGTGTTAACCTCTTCTACAGGCCTGGGGTCCGGCCAGCTGTGCAGCTTGGATCTTCCATCCCTGAGCCCACCAACCTCCAGTACCGGACTTACCTTTATAAAATATTACTTTATATTTTCTTATTTCAAAAAAATCCTTATAGAAAATATTAAGTTTTGAAGTTATATTTTAAAAAATCAGAACATTTAAAGAATCTGCCAGCTCACTATTTATGGATAAATCTACATACATTTTATAAATTTTCTCTGTCTCTCTGGCATAGTCATTACTATTGTTATTTTCTCCTTTAGGAGAACAGTCTTCAGCCCATTTTGCCCTACTGAGGTGGCTCACAGCTAACCTGGATTCCCGCATAAGCATGAAAGGCCTTGTTTGGTGAACGAGCACGGAGCACGGGTGCACAAGACCCTGAGACGGGACCTGTATGTGGCTTCCTAGATGGCACAGACTAGATACTACATCGATGCTGTGGGTGAACACACCTCGGGGCCCGGGCATGTCCAGTGTCGCAGCATGGCCACCTACAGAGCTTCAAGGATCGCAGGAGATCCCTCCCCTGATAGGATTCTTTCTCTTCCCTTTAGTTAACACCTACAATGCTACTTTCGGAACTGTATTTCTCAAACCTCAAGCTCCATTTACAGGTAATAAAACTGAAACTGCAGAAAAGTGAAATGCCTTACAAGCTTTGAAATATGTTCAAATGCACATCCAGAGAAGATCACTACTGGAGTCATTATTAGTAAACACACACCAATCACAATCACTACAAATGAGCTTTTCCTGAACACTAAAGGTCAAGAGGAAGAAGAGAATTTTGAGATCGCAGAAGATCCAGACAGGAGTGGGCACCCAACCGAGAAGTAAATTTGGAGAGGTAAACAGAAGGCACAAAAACTAAACTTTACGGTTTTCCTCCTTTGGGTTATTTCTACAAGATGAGCATTCCTAATCTGAAATCCGAAATTCTCCAAAATCTGAAACTTTTTGAGTGTTGACATGATAGCACAGTGGAAAATTCCACACCGGACATTCTCTGATAGGACGTAGCCAAAGTGCAGGTACACTAAAGTATGGTACACAGTTACCCACACGCAACTGGGAAGTTGAATATGAAACAAAGATGATGTTCGTGTTTATGCTTGAGTTCCTGCCCCAAGATATCTCACTGTCTATGTGCAAATACTCAGAATTAGGGGAGAAAAATTCTGAATTTGAAGTACTTCTGCCCAGAAATATTTCAGAATTAAAGAACTCTCAACCTGTGTCTAAAAGGAATATACCCAAGGAATGGTCCTAAAATGGTGTGACCTTAACATGTAAGATTACAGAATTAAACCAGGATCGGTGGTTATTTGATCATCGTATACATCACAGTTACCAGTGTAGTTTAGAAAATACAAAGGTCTGGACCTATCCCGAGAAAATTCTATTCAACTGGTCTGGTTTATACCTCAGGCAATGGTTGTGTTTTTGTTGTTGTTTGCTGTTTTTGCAGAGCTCCCCAGCAGATATTAACCTGCAGCACACGGTTGTTTTAGTTCTAAATTCAGACGTGTACTTTAGGAGCCAAGCAGCCATGTCTCAAGCCAATTTTCACTGCCAAGACGGCCCCGCCCACCCGCACACACCCCTGGTTTTCCTGGGGCACACGGATGCACACACAGCGCCCACTCACAGCACACTGCTAGGCTGCGCTCACAGGTGCAGGGCGTCTCCGTTGCAGCGTGTCACAACTTCTGATGACAATATAATCCTCTCGTTCTCGCTCCTCTCCTTCAGGTAAGGATTCAACAAAGGAAGGGCAGAGCTAACCCTCAATGCATAAATTCTTGATTGAGCTTTCAAGGTCAGTGTTGCCTGCTTACTACCCATGAACAGCTTCTCAATTTGGTAAAACATTATATATATAGCATCTATGAGGCTCTTTCTTTTCTTTCTTTTCTCACACTGTTTAGTTCTTAACACTAAAAAGCCATTTTTAAATGGAAAAAAAAATCGGAGGAGAGGGGCAAGAGTAAATACAATCATAATTTATCATATTGCCAAATACCATAAGCTTCATTTTGAAGCATGAATAGCTAATGAAGAGAACAGATTGTCTTCATCTGAAGCCGGAAACAGAATTATCAGCGTAAGCATCATCTACTGATTTTTCTGATCACCTCTGCGCATATGCTGCAGCCTAAGTCCACCTGAGTCCTTATGACACATGGAAATACACACAGGGAAGATCAGCCACATTCTCGGGAAAGTCAGCCTTCTAAGTATTTGGGAATGTTTTCACCCATGCTTGCAGGCCCTGAAATTCCCAAGAGTTTTCTTAAGTTTATGCGAATTTATAAATTCTCATGTTACCTCAGAAAATGTCCATTTCACAATAATTAGTGTCTTTGCCTGAAGACATGTGCATCTATTGCTATTTTCCCATCCCTTAAGAACAGATCCGTTGGCAAACTACCACTTATGACCTCAAACTCCATCTGATTTTCATCAAATGTACTCTGTAGTGAAAAGAAGATCCAAGGCGAACTTTTACAAGGTCAGCACAGATACATCTTCGCAGGTGTCACGTTGTGTCACGTTGTGTCACGTTGTGTATACGAAAAAAATCGTAGAGGTGTAACTTCTAGAAAATAACCCGTTTTTATAGCTGCTGTGAGTTTTATGGAGGAATGGGTCTAAGAAGTCAGCTCCTGGGCCATCTCAGCATCTCCTCAGCTGTAAATGGGAGACCTCGAGCGGTGCAGATGTTTGAAACATCCAAAATAAAGTCATGATCCAGGAAAAGTGAGTAAGGACGGGGGCTTTCTGCATAACTAACCATATGGAAAGTGAGTTAATTTTACTCCAATTACATTACAGTCAAATGAGAGATTGTTGTTGCCAATGTGAAAAGCCAGAACCTCAGTCCAGGCACAACAAAGCTATTGATTTATTACAAACCTTCCAAACTAAAGGGGGGAAAGTAATCTAATTCTGGGACCGGTGCCATCCTCTAGTTACTGTCGGGGCAGTAGACAGCTGCCTTCCTGATTTGATGAGCATTGCAGCCTGCCCTGGTGCTTGAAATTTCCATCATTAGGGATCCTCCACCGTGTTCAGATGCTGTAGCCCCCTGGAATCCAAAAACCTTCCCTGAGTATCCTGGGGTAGATACTGCCAGGGATGAAATGCTAACTACTATACAAGGCATTGGTTTTAGAAAACTCTACCCTCTACTGAGTTGAAACTCTTCCTGTAATTTCTGCCCAGGCATTTGCTCTAGCGTGTCAGAATAAACACAGTTCCCTATCCCCAGGATAGTCCTCAAACTTTAGGGGATAGTTAGAAAGACTCCTCAGAGCTTTCTCTTTTCAGAGGCAAGATCCTGAGTTTCTTCAATTTATTCGAAATGATGCAATTATTTGAGCCGTTTTTATTTTGAACCACCTCTCTTTGGGCCTGAAGGTCTTTAGATCAAGTCAAATGCTAGGCCTAGTCCTCCAAAAGTGATCAGTTCCACAAGGACAGCAGAACATCTTGCTATGGTTTGGATGTGGTTTGTCCCCCAAAGGTTAATGTTCTGGAAGGTTTGTTGGTCCCTGTGGTATTGAGAGGTGGTAGAACCTTCAAGGTGTAGGGCCTGCTGGAAGATGAGTGGGTTGTAACTGCTCTTGTGAAGTACGTAACACGCATCTCACAGAAGTGGATTCGTTTCCACAAGAGAACAAAGAACATTATCATAAAAGGATGAACCTGACCCTTCCCCACTCTCTCTCGTTTTCTCTCCCCCATTTGTGATTCACTGAGGGGCCCTTGCCGGATGCTATGCCAAAGGTTTTGTACTTTCCAGCCACCAGAATTGTGAACCAAGTAAACTTTTCTTTGTTCATTGCACAGCATCATTTATTATGTTATAGCAACATAAAACAGACCAAGACAAGATTGCTACTACTATCAAGGATTTATTTGCTTTATCTCTCTCAATCCTTTCAAAGGGCCTATTTACAGTTTGAGACAACTATGTAATGCAATCACTCAGAAATTACAAGGAGCTAGAACTCCCTGAGTCTTCATCAGATGAATTCTTACAAACCGAGGTCTCTTTCAACCTAAACTACTTACATATACGTATAGACACAAGGTATACATATATAAGTTAATCTCAGTGAAATCTCCTTTGTTGTTACAGTCTGCCAAGGTCCTATCCACTGCTGATGCCTCCAATTAGGATAGGAGTGATCCCTCCGGGCTTCATATCATCTGTAAAGTGATAGTGATAAAGATACCTTTGATCCTGATCCAAGGTGACCATAGAGTCAGGAACCTAAGCAGTACCATCCGAGTTGCCTTCCAGGTGGACAGTAATCCACTCTGAGCACCAAGATCCACAACCAGATAGGACTCTGCCCGCTGACTCTCACCTGGGTCTGTTTCCCTATCTTACTCTCAGAGACAGAAGAGATGACTCTCAGATTCTCAGTGGAGTTCAAAGGATGCAAAAATTCCTTTCCTTATTAGCCTTTTTCTTTGCTGCTTGGCTTAATTTTTCTCATAGATTTGTTGCTTTTCGAACTGAAGGAGGGACCAGCCTTCCCTACTGGGACTGGAGCAAGAAAGCCGACCAGCCAGGCTGCCGCTTCACGCTGTCACCCAACGGGCCACCTCTTTGTATTCCTCTTAGAACACGGCCTTTTTGACCGGTGCTTTTCACAAGTGTCAGCTCATCCCCGGCCTTCCCAGCACTGCTCTGGCTACTTAGCTTTTGTCCTTGTGATAAACACCTGGGATAATCAAAGGAGGATGGTTTATCTTGGCTCATGGTTTCCGGGCTCTCCACCCAGCTCCACTGCTCATAAGTCCAAGGAAGGGCAGGGGCGTCATGTTGGAGGAGTTCGGCGCACGACTCTCACTCACTCCACAACATCCAGGCAGCAGAGGGAGTTACATAGCCCCAAGAAGAGGCTAGGGATCACACATGGTCCCTAAGGTCACACCCCTGAGCCCCATTCCCTTTAACTGCACCCCACCTCAGGTCTCCATTCCATCCCCATGATTCCAACAAATCATATATCATCAATGGATTGATTCCCTGGTGAAGACAGAGCCTTTGGGATCCAAAAGCCCTGCGGAGAGGGGAAAAGAGCACAGGAAAGGAAAAGGAGAAGAACAAGATATAGTCCCCAAGGTTACGCTACAAGACCCACTGCTTCCAACTAGGTCCTCCTAACAGCCCGTCCAGGTACGAACGTCTCAGCGGCACCCTTGTAATGCAGTCACCTCTTCAGGAGTCTAATCTAGTCCAGGTGACAATCTGGATTAGCTGGCACATGACTACAGGACTGCTCTGAGCTCTGCAAGCCGTTCTAAAGAGTGACTGAAACCAAGTGTGGTGCTGGGGTCCACTGAACTTAGCTGTGCTCTGAGGGCGGGCAATCCGGGGGGACCGTTCCCCAGACATTGAAGTTTGCCGTACCTCACTATTGCTCCTTAGTTTTGGCTTTTGTCCACTTTTTCTTTCCCCCTGAAAAGGGAAGTCCCTGTCCTGGATCACCCTCCTGGTGGGAAGGTGGCTGGAGATGGATGTGTGTGCTGGGGTGTCCAGGATGTCCACATTAGTGCATGACTGAGATCCTCACCAGTATCCGTGAATGAGGTCAAAGGAAAAGCTATGCACAAAGGTCAAGAGCCAGGGCCAGCTCTCTCAGTGCTTCAAATACCAGCGTGGAATTCCAAGGAATTGAAGATTCTAAAATTGAACTTAAGCCTCAAAGTCATTATGAAGGTATTTTTTTCAAAGCAATAAGATAGGACATATGTTATATAATTTAATAGGTTGTTAGACTGATTAATAGCCTTGAAGAATCTAGACATATGGTATGTGTGTGTGCACGCTCGTGTGTCTGTTTGTACTCATGCCTGAGGCCCTGAAGTGTCAGAACCAGTCTGTCGCTGACTGTAGGAATTTAGTTTTTAGAGGTTGCTACCTGATGATAATATCTTTTAAGACAGGTTGCTAATGGTTAACAAAACAGCACATTTACATTCTCTCAGACTATCTTGAAACATGTGCCTTAGGATGTTAAAAGGAGTTTTATTTATTTTCTCCTGAAGTCCCATAAAGCCGAGAATAAGACAGCAAACATTAAATCCTTCATGTCCCAAATTGAAGGGCCTCGCGTTGCTTGGTACTGCATTACAACACAGGCCAAAACTTAGCAGCCTGAAACGATTCTTACGTTCTCTAAATGTCTTTGGCTTAGAAGCTCATACAGGGCACAGAAGGAAGGGGTGGCCTCCACCACTGATGTGTGGGCAGTCCACGGAGCAGGGGCTGGCGGAGCAGGCTCTGTTGTGCCACAGGACCTGGCTCTACTGTCTGTTTGGTTCCTCAGTTCTGCTTCATGCACCGTCTTCATGCAGCCATCTTGGGCTTCCCCACAATATGGCAGCCAGGGTAGTTAGCCTTTATACCTGGCTTCTGAATGCCCCCTGAGAGAAAGCTGAAGATGCCAGGCTGCTTCAGGGCCAGGTCTGGCCCTGGCACAGTGTCACTGGCACCACATTCCATTGGTCCAGGTGACTGAACCACAGGACCAGCCCAGGTTTAAAGGGAGAGGGCAGACACAGCCCCCACTTCTCCATGGCTGGAGAAGAATGCACGGCCAGTGAGAAGAGGAAATGATGGAGACTACCTTTGGAGATGATTCACAGCGACGTGTGCAGAATTTGCAAAGGAAGAGACTGGAGACTTCGCAACTAGTTGTAAACCAACCAGAAGTTTAAGAGGTGTCAAGCTAGAAATGAGAGCTACTCTTTGGGAAAAGGGTGTTGGGATGCTACTGCACTTTTCACTTCATGCCTCTCCACCCCCAGGTTGGTGAAAAGGTTCAGGGAGACATCATGGCTTAGTCCATTTCCCAGCCTTGGCTTCATCACACCTGCAAGACATAGCTCAAGGCATTTGCCTCCAGCTACCACTGCGGCTGAGGAGAGCTGGCCTTCGGACACCAGGAGCACAGCGGCCCTGCTCACATGAGCAAAAGGCAGAAGTAGCCTGAGCACCCAGTGAGAGTAAATGGATAAACAACCTTGGGTAGCACTCAGCACCCTGAGTGGAGAGTGACCCACCCAACCAGTGGAGCCCAGACCTGTGTGCTTGGAACCTTCAAAGCTATTGCGTAAGAAACTTTCCTCCTAATCTTGCATTCCACACTTGTGCTTTTATTTCTTGTTGCACAACTGCGCTTATGGGAAATGTCAGCACAATAGGTCAGTCTATGGTCCAACTCATTTGGTCCAACTCATTCACAAGGTCCAACTCATTCCATGAAGGAGATCGCAAATATCTGGGAGCTGCCTCTATGGACAGTCAAACTCAAGGCCCACTAGGGTGACCGCACCCAATGCTCCCCAGAAGAGACAGAACGGAGATAGCCAGGCCTGCCTGGCTCCAACGGGTTTTTCAAATAGGACCAGGAGGTGAGCATGCACTGACCAGGAACTGATGTGCCCTCTTTTTTTTTTTTTTTTTCCACTACTGGAGATTGAACTCCAAACCTTCACAGTGAGCCATGTCCCTAGGCCTTTTTATCATCATCATAAGCAGCAGCAGCAGCATTATTACTAATAAGAAAGATCTTATTAAATCACTAAGTTACCCAGGCTGTGCTCAAACTTACAGCCCTCCAGCCTCAGTCTCCCAGAATGATGGGATTACAAGTGCATACAACGCAGCCTGGCTTCTCCTCACTGTTTAACCTGACCAGTGCTCTGGAACCTTATTCTTGGGGGCAAGGGCACTAATTGCTTTTTTAAAGCTCTGATTTCGGCATCTTCTTCCACTGGTTCCATTTCCAATACTCCTCGATCGCTTTTCTCTGTGAAGTGGGACGTCAACAGCGTGCCCAGCGATGGGCCAGGTGAGGTGGAAGCAGGGTCTTTGTGTGCATTTGGTGCCAGTGCTGGTCCAGCTCGGGGACAGACTCCTGCACATAGTCCCACCCTTCCTAGAGAGCGTTTCCCACTTGCACCACACCATGCTCACAAGAGCTCCTCACTCTGGGGCTGCCCAGCCAGACAAGGAGTAGGTTCAGGGGCTGCCACACTGAGCTCTCCCAGTTGACTGTCCAAGCTCAGCCTTCCTGGAGCAGACTGGAGGGCCTGCAGGCACCGGGGGCTGACATCTTGGCAGGCAGAGGCCCCTGGGATCTCAAGCTCATGGCTCCATCTGTGAGACCGCACAAGTCAGCGTCATGAGTGGGAGATCAGGGACAAAGGCAAGAGAGGACTGGTCTTCCCTATCTTGCTTTTGGTCTTGGTCAGGCCTGTCTGCCTCCCTCGTCACAGAGGCTTACCCTGGCATGGAAGGTATAGGGTGACAGCCTCTGTGTGGTCATGTGATCCTTAGGAAGCTGGGTAAGATATGGCTGACCAGATGATTGCATTCAAAATGGCAGACTGAGAGAAAACAGAAACATCTCTGAGGGCTCTGTGAGAGTCCAGGTAGGGGGCATGATTGCTCATAATGGCGAAATCCGAGCTTCTTGAAGACTGCCCTGGCTTTCACCCATAATTGCCCAGGAAGTTGCTCACTAGTTGTTTTAAATGTGGCCCCAGATTCCCTGATACTCATCTTTGGAAGTGGAAACCACACCCCTTCCTTCAATTTGGACTGGCTGGTGACTGTCCCCACCAATAGTATATGGTGCAAGAGGGAATGGGGCAGTCACGGGGGGAGAGACTAAAAGGCAGGCCACGGGCACCACCTCCCCAAGGCTACCACACTGAGCTCTCCCAGTTGACTGTCCAAGCTCAGCCTTCCTGTTGTCCCTGCCCCGGCCACACACATTGTAACCAGTCGTGTGCATGAGCAAGCCATCCAGAAGGGTATCTTCTTACCCAAACTGCCCCAGCCCTTTGAGCTACCCTGTCACCAGGCACCAAGGGCAAACCAGTCTGAGCAATAGCTGGGCTGAGCTCACTACTGATCATAGGACTGTTGTGTCTGGCCCCTGTCTTCTGGGGTGTATTTACACACAGCATCAGTACCTGGATTTTTACAGGGAGCCTTAGTGGTTAAATAAATGTTAAAAGAATGAGGGATTGGCCAGCAAATGCAGCTCCAGACTGCACGAAGCCCAGGTTTAAGGCAGCTTCTCTGGGTTTATTGTGGGGTTTTTTTTTTTCATAAGAACACTCATCTCTCCAGTCCTCATACAGCTTCACTGAAGGGTGAAAAGGGGATGGTACTGGCAGATTCTCCTACTTGCGCTTGCTTCATGGAGCTGCCAGGAGAGGAAAGAGACAGGCATGGGTTTCCTGCTGGTATTAACTGGGTCACAGCCCATAGTGTTTTCAAAGACCTGGGGTAGAAAAAGAAGGGAAAGCAACAGTAAGGTGAACCTGGGGATTCACCGCAGAATTCCTTTAGGGGAAGCAGGGAAAATATCACTACAGCTTTTCTACTAATACGAGGGAGAACACGCACAGCACAGGAGCTGAGGGTGGCAGTCAGCGTGCGTCATGCAGTTAGAATGGCTTCCACAGCCAACACACAGCTCTGAGGAGGCTTGGGAGGGCGTGCAAAGCTGTGCAAACTCAAGCCATCTCTGTCCAGACTGGGGATTCCACCTGTGGCAATTCACGTGATCCACTCCACCACATTTCTTTCAAAGTTGAGTGAAGTGAGTTGTTCAAGACCACACAGTTGTGGGATAGCTGTCCCGGGCTGAGATTCACATACTTCAATGGCAATCAGTAGGCAGAGACTAGCTCAGTTCACAGAAAAGGGAATCAGTGAAAGAGTTTGGAGTTTTAGAATCAGGTTTACAGAAGACAGGAACCAGACACTTTCTTGGGCTTTAGACCTTGGTGACAGTTTTCTCTGTGTTCCACCACTCAGGTGACTGAACTCTGGGGGTTTTCTGGCTTTCCATCAGTCTGATCCTTGTTTTCCCCGTACAAGGAGGGACTGTGATTCAAATCCCAGAAAGGATTCTAGATTATGAGGAGTTCAGCTGGTCTAGCTTGTGGCAAATGAATATCCTTTAAACTCATGGTGCTCTGAACAAAAATTTCATCTCACAGGAGAGGAATAATTCCACCCTCCTTCCCCCAAGTTGGGATGCTAATAATAGTGAAGGTGGAACGGGTGCTGGGAAGCACTAAAGCAGCAAAACCCCTCCCCATGAGCCCTAAGGAATGCCTGATCCAGAATCTTCTCACCACCTTAGCTCTGAAGGGATGCCGTGACTTGGACTTGGTTTATACCCCAGAGGTTCATGAGTTTGATACTTGGTTCTCAGTGCAGTGATGTTAAGAGGACCTTGAAGAGGTGGGACCCAGTGGGATGGCCACAGATTTGTGGGGAAGCTGCTCTCATGAGGGTTTATTATCGTTCTCATGGGACCGTGGCTGATCCTTGTTAGAGGGCTTCAAAAAAAAAAAAAAATGGCCACTTCCCTCTCTCTGGCTTTCCGTCTCACCATGGGACTGTTATTCCTCCCACGTGCCCCTGCGATTGTGATTCCATCCACCATAAAGACTTCGTCAGAGCCAAATAGAAGCCAGTGCCCTGCTTTTAAACCTCCAGGACTGTGAGCTAAATAAACCACGTTCCTTTTAATAAGGTGCTCAGTTTCAAATATTTCATTATAGTGATGGAATGGAACCAAAACAAAAGACTTCGTACTCCTACCTGGCCTTTTATGTCAATATTACCCCACTCCTCCATGAAAGATGCTTCTACAGAGAGGGAGGAATGCCAAGGGACAGAGCGGGGACTTCTGCTCTGAGCCAAAGGTGGACACAGCTGGAAAAAACTTCCAACTCAGAGCAGATTGGAATTTCATATTATTTATTACCTCTGGGCTAGTCTTTATAAGACATTTTTTGCTTTACCCACAGGCTTGATAAATGCAATAAATGCAGGGCAAATGCTGATTTAATGTAACAGTATGGGATGATGATGTAATCTATGTAGTAAACAAGAGTAGCTATCAAGTTATAAATAATCTTTTTATTGCAATCTTGAATAGGTCTGATACCAGATGTATAGTAAACACACTCACTTTATGGAAATTCCTTTCCTTTGAAAAGATGAGGAAATGATCTATAACACAAAGTTACATATGTGCTGTGCATGTGGGCTTTGTTTTGTGCTTTTCACATGATTTGTTTAACTCTCCTTTGGTCACCAAAACAGAATAGGCCCTGTTAAGCTTTCTCTGGCTTTGTGCACTAAACCACAGTACAGAAACTCTGAGTCACTTCATTACATCCAGTTCTGAGCACAGCCTACTGTTTTAAAGTTAAATTTCATAGTTGCTGAATGAAGTATGTCAAACCAAAAGGTACCATGCCTTTTCTTCAATCTATGATTTTGGAGAGATCTAGAATTTTCTCTCACTTCGGATACATGTACATATTTTTTGTACAGGGAATTGAACTCAGGGCCTTGAGCTTGTCAGGTAGGTACTGTGCCACTGAGCTATATTCCCAGCCCTTGGGCTATATTTTTATGGGGCGCCTTCATAGAATTCTGCAGGCAGAATTTTTCCACATACTTTGCTTTGTGCCATTTTCTAGAGTAGTAAAGACCTGGACAATCCTTCTAACTCTGTGGTCCTGCCCTATCCAGTCCCTGTGCCTTCTGCACCAGATCACAAGTTGGAAGTAGCAGCATTAAATCCTCAAGGAGCCCCCGTGCCTCTCAGCGAGCCTCCTTCCCACAGGCAGATGCCCCTTTCTCTTTGCCCAGAGATCACACAGAAAGCACCTTGTTTCTTCATCCCCAGTGTAAAGAGAGAGAATGCTTAGTACTTCTGATCAGAACTGCCATCCCAGCAGTGAGCGGCAGACTAATTTGGCTCTGCCCTTTACAGAACTGTTGGATTCAGGTTTTGCCATTTATGAAGGCTCAGCCCGTACATGAGTGAGTGACAGGTCACAGACTGAATTACAGCAGCTCAGTGTGACAGCCGTCAGCCCCGCAGGTCTATCCTGGTCTGGACCCAGGCTGGCGTATCTGCGCAATGGACGACCCTTTGTCCAGGGAAATGGCTAGAATGTTTGGACCTTCAGAAACTTTCCCCATGTCTCAACAGAATTTTACCTCTTTATCAAGTTCCAACTTTATCCAGGGACCTTGGATGCAATTAGAATGGTATTATACTTATCTCTGTTATTCCAGACAAATGGGCAGAAGTCCACTGACCAAATTCAAGACGGTGAAGTGGCCGTCTCCTTGGAGCTTTATCCTCACAGAGCTGTTTCTCCCAGTCACGAAGTCAAGTTTCTGCCATCAGACAGAAAGCACATAGCCCAGCCTCACTCTGCTTCAGACAGAAGAGGAACGGTGACAGGAGAGAAGGGGTGGGCTGTGCATGGAGAGACCAAGGGGAACTGAGCTATTTCCTGAGCTTCTCGGCTGACAGGGCTTCAGAACGACGGTGTGCCTGTGGCTCATTACGGACCTGCCCTTCAGCCAGCACAGACCGCCTCCCTGGGGGAATAGAGGTGCCAGCTCAGCAGACGCTGCCCTGGCCTTGCTGGGAGCCTTAGGAGTAGCTTCAGAGCTCTGGCTGTGGGCAGTGCACACAGCTCTCCCCTGGAACGTGGCAGGAGGCTCACAACATGACTTGGACTTGGAGTCGAGACCTTGTTTTCCATTCCTCCCTGCCAGCGCTCCTCCATCATAATCCTGGACGACCTGTGGAGGCCGCCTGGCGTGTCTGTGAAGCGCTGGCTGGCAGGGGCCGATTTCATGGGGCTTCGGCAGTGTGGGCCAGCAGGAAGGAGGGCCAGATCGCTGAGTTTCTTTTGTCCCTGGAAGCTGAGCTGGGCTCTGAGCTACTTCCCAGATGGAACCTTCTGGCCCAGTGGCTCCTTACGGCCACCCAGCCTTCGTTCAGGTGCAGGCAGGGGAGCGGGGCTGCAGCTTGCTGAACCCAGAGGAGGGGCTGCCCTGCCTTCATCCTGACCGTCCCAGGCTGGGAACCACCAGCGCAGAAGGCCAAGTGGAGGACCAGCTGCCCCATGGACGCTCAGACATTTTATACTTGATTTTTAAAAGTCCTTCTGAAAAAAAATCTCTCCTGGATGGTGAGAGTCTGCAGGTTTCCAGCGCATCCTCCTCCGGTCCATTCGCAAGCAACAACTTTGCATCTTGCCGTTAGGTACCAGCACGGTAGGAAGAGCATTAAACCTGGAGTTTAAAGAAAACTGAAGCCAAGTACCTTCCCTCTGAGGCAGTGTCTTCACTGGCTCATACGAGCCTGGTGGGACCAGGGGTGAACGCAGGGCTGATTTGCTGGGTGCAGGGCAGGTTCTGAATTCCTAACAAGCTCCCAGGTGACATCCAGGCAGCTCATCCTTGGACTGCACTTTGGGCAGCAACGGTCTAATACATAATAGTTTTGAATGTAGACTATTTCAGCAGCCACAAATGTCCAATAAGGTATATTAATATTTGTTCATTGGCTCATTCATTCTGCCAGCCGATACTTATTGACTGTGTACCATGTGATTTTCATGTTAAGCACCAGGACGTAGATGATGCAGCTGTAGGTCTCAAGATGCTCAGCATTCTCCTGTGAGCCCCTCAGTGAATTTACCCTGAGCCATCAAGTGTCCTCTACTTTGAGTAAGGCAGATACAGAGCAAGTGTTCTCTTCACACGTAAGAGCAGATGCCGTACCACTTACCAAGCATGCCTGAGGCAGCTTCTCCATCAGAAAGTGCTAGACAGAGCCCTGGCCTCCACAAGCGGAGGTTGGCACAGGACGGCACACTATGGTAGGGGGAGAGAATTGCTGCAAAGAAGGGGACACAAAGGGAAGGATGAAAGTGCGGAGGAGCAGGAGGGAGGATGGAGATTGGAAAAGATAGAGACAAAAACCAAGAAAAGCAATTCCCGTCCTGAGAAAGCTGTCCATTTTTAATTGTGTGACATTCAGTTTTCTTTTCATGACCATACGGATAATACAGATTTAGTATAAAATAACTCAAATAATGAGATAGAAAATAAACATTGGCAGCCATCCAAATCCCACACACCAAGGCGTGGTGGGAGTTTTGTGTTTATTATTCTATACTTTTTATAATTCACAAAAATATCTATATGTAAATATCATAGGGCTAAATAGAATTATACTCTACACACTAAATAAAACTTCCTTTATTCACTGAAAAGTAGATGATAGTTTTTCACCTGTTAATTCTTTTGACTGTATTTCATTTGCATTCCTATTATAAAATACCTGAGCTTGGAAAATATATGAAGAACAGAAATATATTCCTCACAGTTCTGAAGGCTGGAAAGTCCATGCTCCGAAGGGTAGCAGGTTTAGTTTGGGGTGAGGGCCAGGTCACTGTTTCGGAGAAGACACCTTGGATTCTGTGTCCTTGGATGGCCAGAGGGACTGAACAGCAGAGGGACTACCTTGTTCCCTCCAGCACTTTTTAAGGCATTAATCGTTTACTAAAACAGTAATGGTGAACCTTTTAGAGCCAAGCGCCCAAACTGAAACCCAAAACACACTTATCACAAAGTGCCAACGCTGCCATTAAACCTGAATACTGAGGTTTTAGTTTAGGAAAAACAACTTATACATACATTAGCCTCTTTTGTCTTAATAGAAAAACAAAGAACACACGTGCTATAGGTTCACCGCTAATACGCTAAAAAACCCTGCCGCGTAAACTGCCACTCCTGTCACACCGGCAATGAAGCCTCGACATGTGGATTCTGGGGAACAGCCACACCATGACAACCTCAATGTTCTTTAATGTTTTGCTTTGTATTTCATTGTATAGTTCATTATCATTTATGTCACCGATTTTATATTGGGGCAGTAGGATAGTTTCCTTTTGTATTAAAATAAAAAAATATAATAACAAAACTTGGAGCATATATGTTTTCACTCTTGACTTCTATGAAGTAAATTAAAAGAGAAGTTGCTGAGTGGGTAGGAGGTGGCCCCAAATTTTGCCGTCTTGCCCAAAATGAAGCTGTATCTATTTCAATACGGACAAAACGTAACATGGCACAACTTTTACTGTGTAATTTTTACTATGTAATTTAGTCGCGTTTTATTATTATTGTGACTTGCATCCCTGATATTTGAGTGATGCTGAGAAACATTATTAGGCATGTTATGTCTTTCTTTTTCCTGTTCCTAGCTTCTTGCTTCTCTTCCTGTTAGGTTTTTTGTCTTATTGACTTGCACGGGCTTTTAATGGTCAGTGTATGTTCAATCCTTTCAAATTGTTATGTGTGTTGTACATATTCTTTCCAAGTTCAAGGAAGCTTTATAACTGATTTTAAGACAGAGACTTTAAAGTCCAGCTCCTGTACTTATTCCATAATATCAAACTGAGAATTAAATCAAAATGACACACATAAAATTCTCACCACAGGGCCTTACTTTAGTAAGTGCTTTTAAAGTCATTTTTAAGAAGTGTCGATCTCCTTTATGCTCTCTTTGAGGATGTGTGTGTGTCTAGTTAAACAGTTGTCTTAATACTTCTTCCTCTGTGACTTGGCTAAGAACAGTCCCATCCGTCTAGTCCTTAGGCTCCCCTATGTTTCCTGATCTCCTGGCACCCTACCTGCCCTGCTGCCCACCCCCAGCGGCGTCCTCTCCACCTGCTGCCTGCTCCGCTCTCTGGCATCTCTGCCTCATGCATTCCTTCTTCCCTCACTCTGCAAGCTCCCCGCCCGGGAGTAACCTGGCTGTGTTTTGAGGCAGCACTGCTGAGCTCCAGGTCCCCTGTCCCGCCCTGGCCGCTGCCCCTTCTCTCCCACGCTATGACACTGGACCAGTGATTCACCCAGCTCGTCTTGAAAGAGCCCACCCCAGCTGCCTCCTCTTTCTTCCAGTTTTTATCAGAACTCCTCAAAACGTTGCTCTGATTGCCTTCTTTCTCCCCAGCCCCCTCTTATTGCCTAATGCACTGCTCACCCTCATCTGAGGGGGTTATCAGCAGCAGCCAGTGGGATCCACGTCCCCTGCACACACCCTTTGCTCCTTCACACCTGGGGCTCCACCACCCACGCCACCCTCCCATTTCACTTTCTGGGTTTTTCTGGTCTTTACTCTGCCTTGTGTCTCCTCTTCCTGCTAGGTAGTGAGGTGTCCCTGGCTTCATTCTTTGTCCATCTCCACACAAACTCTAGGGCATCTTACCCAATCTCCTGATCTCAAATACTGTGCATTACAATGGCTCTAAATTTTTATCTCTAACCCTGGTTGCCTCCTGAAATTCAGATCTGCATATTCAGCTATCTAATTAACATTGGCACTTGGACTGCTTGCGAGAATCTCAGAGTTACTGTGGCCTAGAATGGGGTCACCGCATGCTGCTGTCTGACTTGTGCCCTCAGTGAGGTAGCCAGGCACGGGGATAACAAGGGCTGCAGTCCGGCCCCATCAGCTTGGCTGAACCAGCTCTGCAGCAGGGTTTCATCCACACTGTGGGCCTGGTACTTCTTCTACAGGAAAGGTCTTCTCTCCCTTTCATAAATGTGACCCTGGCAAAATACAGCTTTCGGTTTCTCCCTACCCTCATAGAGTACACTCAGTATATGCCTGTGGAGGGTGGCAAAAGGGGAAGGGAGAAAATGAAAAGGAAGGAAAGGGAAGAGAAGGGAGGTGAGGGGAGGGAAGAGAAAGGAAGAGAAGAGGAGGGAAGGAAAGGGAAGGGAAGGGAAGGGAAGGGAAGGGAAGGGAAAGAAACTTTAGCCGCTTCACCTCTTGTCTTATGCAATGTGATTCCCAACGCATTTTGAATCCCGCCCTTCCCCCCTTCTACCACGCAGTGGCCCATGCCCTCCCGTCCACAGAGCCCCCAGTCCCTCTCCTGACCTCCACTCCCCCCGTCCTCCTCCTTCTCTTCACGCACAGATGCCCTCTCAGGCCCATGCGTCTCCCTCACTCACCAGCTCCCAACCCTCCAGGTCTCCGACTCAAGCAGACCAAACTCAGCTGCTATCTACAGGCTGAACTTTTCCAGTTTAATTTTGTGCCCAAACGCGCTGAGCTCCAGCCACACTGACCGCTTTCCCGTCTCAGAGTCGCCGAGCTCCCTCCATCTCTTAGCTCTGCACTGGCCGACCTTCTCCCTCCTCTTCACACAGCCACGTCCTTCTCAATACTCGAGCTCGATGTGCACAGCGATTTCTCAAAAAAACCCGTCCTTGCCCAACTGGTAGAGACCATGATTTCCTCGCTCATTTCACTGTCTCCTGCTGTGCCCCTTCACCTCCTTCATGACCATCTGCCCCATGCTTGCTGCCCAGAAGTCTGTGCGAACATCCACAGTGTAAGCGTCGGAGACCCTGGGTCTCTGCGTCCTGGCCCCACCCTGTCCCCGCAGCATCTGCAGCAGTGCCTGGTGGACAGTGGTGAGTGGACTGAATGGTACAGCTTGAGAAGATCACAGGAAGACAGAGGAGAGGACAAAGAGCAAGAACAGGATGGAGAGGGGCAGAGGAGGAAAATGAAGACATGAACCAGGCTGGAGGAGACAAATTAAGAGGAGGAGACCAGGCAGCAATTAGGGGTCTACCGGAGCCCTCGCTAGGGCTGCTCTGCCCATGCCCTGCCTCCCCTGGTGCCTGGGCTGGTCTCCCAGCCTTGAGGTTGCAGGAGCAGAGATAAAGCAGTTGATGGCTGCAAGTTCTTAATCCCAGCTCCAGTCCAGGTGAGGGCTGAGCACCAGCTCAGTGGAGTCAGGACAGAGAGAGCGTTGAGAGCTGACACTTGCCGAACTAAAACGCCTGGACTGTCTGAAGCAGCCTCCGTCTCTGCTCCCTTGCACTTTTCCCTGGGCCCTGAATGGGAACAGAGTTCAATGGGAACCAAGTGTGAGGTCTGGTGCGGCTGGAGCTCACCTCTCGCATGAGAGAAGGAAGACCGTTCACCCAGTCCTGACACTGTCCTGCAGCTACTGTCTCACTCTGCTTGTCATTCCCTCCTGTCAGGTCAGGAATGGGGGCCTTTTGCCTGGTGAAATCGTTTTACAATGCAATTCCTTTTCTGTGAATCTAATGTGTTATTTTTCTATTTTTACTTTTTGCAGTACTGGAGATGGAATCCAGGGCCTCATGCATGTACTGGGGATAGAACCCAGGGCCTCATGCATGCTGGGCAAACACCCTACCCTAAGCTCAATCCCAGTCCTTTCCCATAGTCTTCAAAAGTATTACATCAGGTTGAGGACAGCCCAGTGGTAGAGCACTTGCCCAGAGCACTTGCCTGTGGTCCTTAACACTGGAAAGCTATCCTATTCCTGATGGGACAGAGAAAGAGATGGGACCCTCTCCCTAAAGAGCCCCCAAGCTGAGACCTAAGTTGCCACCTCTGCCATTTTTGTAGTCACTTCAGCTCTAATATTCACCCAACAAGAATCGATTCAACACTGCTCAGGATCAACAAGTTTGGTGGGAGGAAGGATCAAAAAGGGAACGAAAACAAGATAGGTACAATTGGTAGGAGCAGAAATATTCCAACTTCACACCCACAGCCAGCCAGGCAGGCTGTGTCCTGGCAGGTCAGTCCCCTGAGGACTGACAATCACTAACACGCTGATCGTGAGTCAACAGCCCTGGATGTGCTTATCTCAAAAGCCATCTCAGACGTGTTTTTCTGCCCTGAGAAGACAGATGGTTGTGGCAGGCACAAAATGACATCAACAGGTCAGTCATTCAGGGGAGCTCTCTGCCAGCTTCCTGTCTGTTTGATATATCACGGCTTTGCCTGAACACAGGCTTTGGGAACGAAGTACGCTGTGCAGCTCACCTGGACAAACTTCCACAGTAGGCGCCCATCCGTCTCTCCCACATGTCAGCCCTGGGGTTTATTCCCCCACATTCTTCTGCGGGGAACACCGGAACCCAGCGCCCTTTGAATGGTGTGTGAAATCTTGCAGGACCAAGCTGGCTGAACCTTGAAAAGAAGTAGACACAAACCCTAACCTTGTATGGTCTTGAGCAAGGGCAATGACTTGCAAAATACCAAGCAGTGACTACCCAGATAAAAATTATTTTGATGGCAAGGACTCAAAGGCACTGTGCTGTCGACCACATGGTTTACAAAGGCGAGATCTGCTGCCTAAATTGCCTTGCTCAGTACATGGAGCACAGCCCAGAGCATAAATTTAGCTAGATTCTCAGTCCTTCGTCTGTACCAGTACCCAGCACATAGAGGAGGACTCTTTCATCCAAGTGCAAAACTAGAGAGATCAACGTTGCATTTCTCTAAAAGGTCATCTGCTGTGCAAAGCAAGGACCTGAATGGTGAAATCAAATCTCTGTCATCTTCCCCATCTGGAAAGTCAATGCCATGTCTTGGAAGGGCTCAAGTTCTCTGCATTCAAAGACTTCAGTGATTTAAGAACTGAATTGGTAATTGGTTTATTGACATTTTTAATGCTTGCAAATTTCCCCTTGTTTCCTCCAGTCCAAGAGAATTTGGCAGAAACATTTCCTGGTTCATTCATCAGCCCAGTCTGTGTGTCTCTCCAGAATGCAAAAGATCTCTCTAAGTCACAGACATGGGGATCCGTCCGTGTGTCTGTTCCTTCAGTGATGGTGTGAGTGTCCTCAGCTGATTGTATTAAGGGTTCCCTTCCTTCCGCTCTAATCCCTAGGAAACCCTCCGGAAGCCGTGTTCTCCTCCTGCTGTAAGAGTGACATTCCCAGAAAAAGTCCCTCAGCGCTGACATATGTGGTCAGGCAGAAATTCTGCCTCCCAGCTTTGCTCCTTCCGCACGGGTCTCTCTGCACCCTGATGTCCGGCACTCCTTTAACTTGCATCCTCACCACTCTCTTTGGTTAGCACATGCCTGGGTTTATGTAGCTCTGTGTCTGTCAGTTCTCAGACTCACGGCTGCATCAGGGAAATACTGAGGAGAAAATTATTTCACATTTAGTGTGCAAGAGTCTTTATAAGGAGGCCACAAAACATCATCTATTGCAGACCCTTGGAATACACAGAGCCCCTGTGTGGGAGGCTTTTAGGGTGGGAGGTAGAAATAGATCTTATCGTTCTTGTCCAGGCTGATGGACACAAAGAGACATGTATTCTGTGCCTTCTAATAAAATCAATAGACCCCGTAGGGGAAAGTGGGAATATGTAGAGAAATGGCAATTGTTAAGTCTAGGCAGGAAACACAAGAAGAGCTGAGGCATTTATTGGTCCCAAAAGCAAAGAAGCCACCAAAGATGAAGGGTGGTGCAAAAAAAGCCACTGAGCCGCTGTGAATAGACTCTCATTGGTCAAAGGAGGAGCCACATCAGCAAAGAAAGGATCAGGGGGCTACAATTGATAGAGACACTGAATACATGAAAACTGATGAGTGTACCATCTCAACCATCATTGTCATCATCATCATCATCATTTGAAAATCTCATCCTCCACTAAAAAATTCAAAGAACTTTGGGGCACTGCTACAATTACTAGGACACCACCAAGGCCTTACTCTGAAAATAAACAGCCAAAAGGGAAGAATTAAGGACCTGTGCAGCTAAGGGGAAGAGGGGATGCGTTTCAGGGTTTGTGCTACTAATTATCACAGTCCAAGAGTTCCCCTTCACAAGTGCCCTGAAGTTCCACATGGCCACAGACAAGTTCTGGCTGGAGAAGTATGAACAGGTCTGATGAGTCTCTCTGCCTCCGCTTCCTTCTCTTGCAATGCAGTTCAGGAGAATAACCCTACCCAGACATCCACATGTGCTACATATGATGGATGGGGTAGAAATCAATCAATCCACCCTCCCTCTTTTTCTCTTATAAACCATTGAGATTTGGAAGGTTTTGCTACTGCCACAGAGCCTGATACTTACAAATATAAGGTACAAATGAGGTGAGCACTGCATGCATTTTCTTTTTGTTTCTTATATTTGTTCTTATGTATTACTGTCATAATATTATTTATTAGTGAGGTTGACTGGGACTTTATACACTGTACATTCCCCTACTTAAGTCTCACTCAGCACAAAGTCTATTATTTTCATCTTCACTTCATATTTGAAACAAAAAGAGGGTAGCTGGCCCAAGATCGCAACACTGGTCTGAGGCATAGCCAGAACCAAAACCCAGGTAGTTGGATTCTGGTGAATAGCTCTTAAGAATTAACTTGTGCTATCTTTTTACTGTGAGAGTCACATTTATGATATTGGCAGGGGTTCTGTTCCCATTTAAATTTATGTATTAAATATTATTTAAAAATAAACTTGGTTTCAGAAAGCAATTCCATAAGACAGTACTTTTGAGGCTAAATCTGCAAGATTTACAGTTGGAACTCCTTCATCCAAGGTATGTATCACTGTTTGCTCCTATGAAGCATCTATAACAACAATACTGTTTTCTCAGAATCAAAACTCTTCACCAAGTGCTCTGTTTATGACAGGAAAACTTTCCCTATGGATCATTTCTAACTGGATGAACAATCACATCAAAGCTTCTGGAAAGTTCTCAGGTGATTCATTTGAGGCTGACTGCATGAGAAGGTTGGCATGGGAGAGACTGGCCTCCATTTTATGTTTGAACATGTAGGATCCTTCCTTCCTGCTAGTCCTCTTTGTGGAGCTACATCTGTGAGCACACTGCAAGCAGGGTGCTTCTCTTAGGGATTCACATGTGTTCCCCCTGACAGGAACCCATGAAATAAGTACTGTTAGTCCTCATTTCACAGGTGAGAAAACTGAGGCATGGAACAGGCAAGTAACTTTCTAGAGCTTCAGAGCTCATATGCTGTAGGGCTGGTGCTAACCGTAACATACCGTGCCTCATCTCCATTCCTGTTTCTAGGGACTCACACCTAGAATAAGAGGGTATCACACCTCTCTTCAAGCCCTATGACCCTCTTCCTTCTTGTATTTCTATACTTGTCAATTTTCCTGTTGCTGGAACAAAATACATGACACCTACAACTTTAAAGAGGAGAGGTTTATTATGGTTTATGGTGTTCAGAGGATCAGTCCATGGTCAGCTAACTGCAAGGTAGCAACATCATGGCAGAAGGATGCACTGGAGGCAAGCTGCTTACACCATGGCAGTCAGGAAGCAGAAAGAAGGGAGGAGCCAGGGGTAAGAAGACACCCTTTGGAGTCATCTCCAGTGCCTCTCCTCTCCAACAAGGACCCTCCTCTGAATAAGCGATTTTGGGGAATAATTTAGACCTCAACCCTAAGCATTTCTCACTGAGCCTCTTTCCTGGAGCTAAATATGGCACTGGTGTGGGGTGGGGTGGGTGCTTCTCAGTATGAAAGGCTCAGAGCAGAAGAGGGCAACAGAGAGTGCAGAGGAGAAGCTTGATGCCCCCACAGCCCACCGTGAGAGAAGGTGCTTTGCAGAGGACACTCTTGCGAGGGTCAGTCACTGAGCACAGCTCTTCTCCTTCTGGAACTTTCTGAGAGTCCCAACGCATTTCATCACCAGTAACGTCACTCCGGGTTCCAAACTGAGAGGTGCTAGGGTAAAGCAGATTTCTCTATGCCATGGTCAGACAAAGCTCCTCTAAGGAGTCGAAGGGCTATGGCACGTGACTGAGAGCAAAATAAAGCTTTTTTTTTTTTTTGTCCTTGAAATATCAATGCGCTGTGGACCTCTGGCTACATTTCCTATCAAGGACAATCTTCAGAAACGGTAGGTGACTAACAGCCAGGCATGGCGTGGGGTGGTGGTTGCTGTGTCATCCAGAACCCTTTGATGAGACACTCGTTATCCACAGACCATCACCCTAGTGCTACTGGCCAACTGTCAGCTACACAGCTCCTCCGAGGGCCCCTTCAGCTGCACAGAGCGTCTCACCCACACCTTTTGCCAGACACCCGCATCCTGTTACCAGCCTGTGAAGGCGGACGCAGCCTGACCATCTGCTTTGTTTTTGGTTTTGTTTGCAAGGCTAGAGATGGAAGCCGGTGCATCACGCACGCTAAGCGTGTGCTCTACCACCAGCAGCTCCCCTGTCTCCAGCCAGGCCATCTTGGCCCACCTCTGGAGGATCATATGTCTTGGGAGAGTGGCAAAGGCTGTCCCTGGGCTTCACTGCAGCATGACTCCCCCTCACCTTCTCCCACCTCCATGGTCTCGAGTGCACTCCTTCTGCATGCTCCACACTGCACTACTCTGTCCTAGCCTGCATGGGTGTGACCATAAAGTGACAGAAGCCAAGGCACCCTCTGTGAGGGTGGATTCTCTGGTAAGGACACTCAGCTGAGAGGAGGGTGGAAGCTGGAGCCCAGTTCACTCTCTGCTCATCAACAGCTGAGCCCAAGGCGGAGACACACGTACCCACGGACCATTGCACCACAGTGGGTGTACTGTGAACTCCAAGGTCTTGAAAGAGGCCCATTCACCTTTGCCTTGCAGAAAAGAGCCAGGGGCTGGAACGGAATGAATCTGCTCTGATTTCTGCAGCCTCTCTACTCCCAGCTCCCACTAGCACCCAAGGGTGCAGCTAGAGCCTTGCCTTCACCTCAGTGGGCACCTGGGCCCCCACGCAGCTGGGCCAACTCATGATGGCTCCACGGTCAAAACTTCCTGATGATGGCAATGCGGACCTCTAAGGAAGGCAAACATCAAATGCCATGGTGTTTTACAAATGTCATGTAAAACCTCCTGGTTCCTGCAGGTCCCTTTGAATTCGGGTCCTTCTTCACCTCTCAGATACCCAGGTTGTCTTTAGCAGCAGCCAGAGACCCCGAATCTTGCTTCAGCCATCAGCAGAGTACAGAGGAGCTGGAGCACAGACCATCACCCAGGCTGGAGCCTCAAGTTTCCTTACATACAGGCCCTCTTCTGCTTCCATCATCAAGGGATCCTTCCTCACAACACCAACCACTGGTCTCAGGCAATCAGCAAGGAAGGTTCTCCCTTACCAGCAGCAGCTGCCAGTGCCCACCTAATCATTGCACCTAGTCTACTACTACCCTCCACAAGTCTGTCTGGGTAGATCCCAGGAAGCAGCTGTCTGGAGAGAGACTGTGAGTCAGAATCAGGGCTCCCTGTGTCCATGTCACACATTATCCCACCATCACATCACACAGTGAATCTCTTCCTGCCCCTCCCAAAGCCCCCCAATCAGTCATTTTGCTGCATGCTCAGTCCCTTTCCTTCCTCTACATCTTCTCTGTCTATATATTTTTGGTCTTCCTTTCCAGTTCTGCCAGAGGAAGATGGGTCAAAGGTTTGTTTACTTACATATACACAGTCTTATTCTCAGAAGGCTTCTTAAAGAGTATGAAATAAAGGAAGATTGCATAAGTGCAAAGTGAGTCAAAAGGAACAGGAAAATCCAGGGCTATAAAAATATAAGCCCCCGGAATAAGACAGAGAATGGCTTCTGGAAGCCAAGCCAAGCTCTTGGATTCCACACCTTTGTGTTTCAGAGGCACTGTACAGCTGCTGGTGCATACTTACTACTTGGGATTGGCCCTCTCCCTCTGACCAGGCCATTATTGGAGGTTGTGGCTGCAAATACCATTTATAAACTGCTAACTCTGAGCAGCAGAGATATCTGCCCACTCTCTAGGAACCTAGCGACAAGTGTGATGAAGGGTGGCATTTGTCCTGTCCACTTGCAGTCTTGAAATTAAGTCTAGATCATGAGATTAGAGAAAGGCTCCTCAAACCAACTCAATTAGCGGGGCAGCATTTCTCCTTTCCCTTCTTCCTACTTCCTGGAATGTGGAAATAATAATGAGTTCCACAGTTCATACTGGGCCATGCGGAGGACTTCACAGATGATAGGCTAGGCAGAAAATGATAGTAGAAAGACACATACGTGTTTCCTCCAAGGCAGGGTGGGTCTCCTATCAGCCTGACTTGCATACCTCTGGACTACCATTAAGGAAGAAGCACAAAGCTTCATTTTCCTGAAGCCACTGATATTTGTGGTTATCTGTTATGTATGACATATGAAATTCTAAATCTTTATCTCTTCATTCACTGTCTCTAGCTATAACCTTTTCAGATACATGTGTGACATTCCTACTTAGATGTTGAACAGGCATCTTAAAACTCTTTATCTCCTTCTTCCTGCTTGGTCCTTAAATGGTAACACCGTATCTCTGGTTGCTTGGGATGAAAACCTAGGGGTCATCCTTGTCTTTTTTATTATTCCACTCTCCCTCATCAGCAAATCCTATGAGCTCTGCTTCCACAGTGTAACCCATGGCAATCTACTTCTCACCACCTCCTGGAGAGTGGCCCTGGTAGCCATCACCACCTTCACCTGAGCATCACAACACCTCCCAACGTGTCTGGTTGCACTCTGCCATATAGTCCTTTCTCTACAGCGAAGGGACCTGTAGGGGAACATGAATCAGATATGATCAGTCATCTATTTAAATCCTCCAATGGCATCTGCTGAGATAAGGATAAACTCAAACCCTTTTTATGGCCAGCGGAGTTCTAAGTGAGCTGGCCTCACCTACCTGCTACCCCCTTTTCATGAGCTGAACTTCTTGGTGTTCCTGCCCTCCCCACCAGTTCACACTCTGTATCCTTGATCCGACCACTTCACACTTTCCCAGTAATTGTGCCTGTGATGTTGTAAAGGGGCAGGAACAGAAGTTATGCTGCAAATGGATTTGGGTTTTTCAAGGGGATTTTGCCTTTGGCTCTATAAAACATCAAAGCATGAAGTCAGCGAGATGGCCATGGGCAGTCACACGCCTCATTCTGGCTCTGTGCACCTGTGGCAAGGTGCTGTGTGCGATCGTGTCACCACTCGTGATGCACATCCAAGGGGATCCTCTCCTGCCACTCAGGTATCTGGCTGGCTTACCAAGTTCTGCTTTCCCTTCACCAGAATGTACAGAAACCTCTTGGAGTCAACTCTCATTAAGAGAGAAAGTTGTAATCAAAGAAATGAATTTCAGTCTGTGAGGGGAGCAGTCTGCTACCTGCACACATGGGAATTCTCCAGGCTTCCCAGCACTGTCCCAGCAAATACGTGGCCACTGATTCCTCCTGCAGCTGGTCTTTCTCCAAGCACTACTCTCTCCTCCCTCTTTGGGGCTGTTTACCCCAGATCATGGGTTCTAAAAAGAAGAAGAGACGAGCAACCGTGTTTTGTGTAAGAGATATTCGCATTCTCACACCCCCCATATCTCTGTCTCTATCTCCCTATCTCTCCTCTGCTGGCCTCACTTCTGTGCCACTTACTCTTCTTTTTTTTCCCATTGAACAGTACACGTGCTGGAAAGTAGTTTTTCTTCTACAAGATGTGTCTTGTCAAAGAATGAACGCTCCCTTGGAATTTTCCAAAACCAGCAACTTCCTTCAGAGTCCTGTGCAGTAAACTTGCTTTTGCCCTGTGCCCTGGGCTTGTGAAGAGGCCCATTGGGCAGAGCTCTGGAAAACCTAGTTGGGCCCATACTTGTCCAGCATCTGGGATGCCCTCTGGAAGGCTCTCATGAGACCCAGCTTTCTCGTCTGAAAAAGTATAACCAGACCATCAACCCCTGTCAGGACTAAACTTCTGTTGTTTTTAGATGATTTCCTAGATATACTTTATCAGCCTGTAACGTCCATGGCTATTCATTTTCAAACATCTCTCTCTTCCCAGGAAGACTTACAGAAACAATTAAAAATGTTTCAAATATTTGCTCATCTATCCCTTCAAGTACAGTATCTTCTAAAGTAAATGGGATGTTAAAAGGAGGCCGTAGAGTTACCTTCCACCTGGAAAAAACTCCCACCCGAGTTCTGAGACCATCGTCAAGGGGGGTGCTTCTAAGGAAGAATTAAGTTGTGGCCCTATATAACAAAATCTTTACCTTGGCCTCATTTTAAATGACACTAAGTAGTTAATAAAAATTGCTTAAATACTTTGTCTTTATTAAAAAGATAAAAAATAAATTTGTCATTGTGTAAACATTTCCTATGTGATTTAGCCTAACTGTACAAGATTTATATCTGTAGATTTTGAACAATTCTTTTTCATAATCACAAATATTAGATTGTGAACACTTCTTTTCATATTAAAAAAAACTTACCTTCCATTCTGTAGAACTCCAATCCTAGTTGCAAGCCGTCGGACAAAGAGAAAACAAAGAAATAAAAAAAAATTATTTTTAGAGCTCATGGGGATTACTTTACTTGCATCATGTAATACAAGGGTTAGTCAGTGTCCCTGCTGCTTTCCGGAGTCTTAGGTTTAATGTAAACAATACAATCTCAAGAAGAAAACAGAGTGGAGACAGGTTTCTCTTTGGACGGTGTATGTGAATGCTGTATAGACAATGCTATTCTCCTAATCTGAAAAGCTATGTTTCTCGCTTGAATTTTAAGTTGTTCTTCATTCCTGAAACACTTTCTTCATTTCTCACCATCCACCATTGGTAATCTCTGAGTACTTGTGCTAGTCAGCTTTTTGTCACTGTAACAAATACTCGACATAACCAACTTTAAGAGATGAAGAGTTCATTTGGCTCACAGTTTTGGAGGTTTCAGTTCAGGTTCATTGGCCCCACTGCTTCTGAACACATACTCAGGTGGTGCATTGTGACAGGAGCACAGGGAGGAGCAAGCTGAGTGCTTAACGGCAGCCAGAGAATGAGAGAATGGCAGGAAGACAGCTTGTCCCATAATCCTTTTCCAAGTCACACCCCCAGCGCCTTACCAGCTCCCTCTAGGCCCTGCCTCTTAAGGGTTCTGCCACCTCCCAGTGCTACCACGGGCTGGGGCAAAGCCTTTAACATGAGTCTTTGAGGAGCATTCCAGGTATAACTCTAAAGTGTTATGCAAAATCTGGGTATTTCTCCTGATGGCCGGATCAAGATTTCCTTTTTATATATTCCATGTTAAAGTTTTCCCAGAAAATACTTTTTAATTAATTTAAGCATCTAACAAATATTTACTTATCACAAGCCACGCTCTTGGTGCTAGAACAAGTGCTACAGAGGAGAAGCCATTCTAAGGACTTACGCTTTAAAAATTGCTTTGGGAAGATAAGCAAATTCAAAGTTAGCTAGTAATGTCATTCTATCCAGCAAATATTTGCTGAAAGCTCACATATGCTAGGTACTGGGAATACAAAAAAGCAGAAGCTGCAGGGAAACTTCCAGTCCAGTAGGGGAACAGACAGGACAAGCAGGTAGCTCTGCTACAGTGGGTTCAAGTGCATAAGAGACTTTTGAGTACATAAAAAATGTGAAGGATCATGGGATAAAGTCTTTCACCCTGCCTGGAAGAATTAGAAAATTGTACCTGATAGAATTTGCCTTATGTCAGACATGAAGTTTAAGCAGGAGTTTATGTATACAGATGTATACACACCAAAGTAACCTGGTTACTAGGCCAAAGAAACAGAATGGTGCAGATCACAGACCATTTAAAGAAGGCAGATGACTCCTTATGTCTAGAGCCTCACATGCAGGCAGACAGCGGAGCAAGATGATACCAGGTGGGTAGCTAGGAATAGATCAGGTATGGCTGGGTGCTCCCTGTCCAGGGGTTTGTTTTTCTCTTTTAATGAGGAGCAATTTAAGTAGTTGAAACAATTATCTTTCCCATTCTTGGGCATGATTCCCAGCACCCACAACTTAAAGGCAAACAATTTTCACTTGGCTCTTGTTTTAAGGAGATTCAGTCCATGGTATGTTGGCTCTAAGCAGAAACAGCATGGTGGAAGGGCCTGACAAAGGGTATTTTCTTTCCTGTCACTGGGACAAAATACTCAACATTCACAATTTAAAAGAGATGCGGTTTACTTTGGCTCACAGAGCTTTCAGTCCATCGTCCACTGCTCTAAAGTAGAAATGGCACGAGAGTGGGGTACTAGGAAGGAAAACTGTTCATCCTATGGCAGCCGGGCAACAGACAGCAAAAGGAGCAGTCACAGAAGGACATAAAATCCTGAAAGGCAAGCCCCAGTGACACCATTTCCAGTGAGGTTCCACCTCCTAATAGCACATTTAGCTATGGACTCATCAGTGGGTCAATCCGCAATGAGTATAACACTGCCTTGATCCAATCAGCTTCCAAAGCCCCACCTCTGAGCAAAGGACTTTTGGAGGACACCCTAGATCTAAACCGTAACATTCTGCCCCTGGCCCACCAAAGGTCCATGTCCATCTCATAATGCATAATGCATTCAGTCCATGTCTAGGAATTACCAAAGTCTTAATGGTCCTAGCATTGCTGCAAAGCCCACGTCCACAGTCTCCCCTGAGGCTCACGGCAAACTCTTAGCTATGATTCCTGAAAAATTAAAAAGAAAGTTAAAATACTTCCAACATACAATGGCACAGGATAAACATTCTCATTGCAAACGGGAGGAATAGGAGGATACAAAGGAACTGGGCTATTATAAAATTGAAAACCAGCAGGGCAAACATGTCTTGTAGCTCATGTCCAGCACCATGGCAGGTTACGATGAGATATGAACTCTAAAAGGCTAAAAGGCCTTAGTAACCCCGCTTCTATTGCCTTGTCATTTGCAGTCCAAATGGCTTCTCTCTTGTGCTGGCACGATTCATCTTTTGCAATTTTCCTCAGCAAATTATTCACATTTCTGGCATCTTCAACTTCCTGGAGTTTCTGCTGCACCTTCAGTTTCATGCTCACAGCTTCCTGCACTGCTCTCTTAGGAGCACACACCTTGCAGACCTTCTACTGAAATCTGGGTGGAAGCCTCTACAACCTCATAATTCTTGCATTGTGCATGCCTGGAAAGCCAGCACCATATAGATAACACCAAGGCATGCAGCCAGCTTCAGCAGAAGCCCAATCCTCTTGGATCATGTCTGTAGTAACCTTTGAGTGCTCATATGGTTGAACTCAGGGAATTTCTTCCCTAGGTGGTCCTGAATGAGCATGACACCCTGCTGGTCTCTTCTCAAAGCAAATTCTTTCACAGAACTTTACTCTTTTATACCCTTGAGACTGGGAAAGAAGGGTGGGCTCTAGACAATTCCTAGTTCGCCTTTGAGCCATTCTGCATTGTTTGGATGCAAAGTACTTGGCTTGTTTTTAACCCTGATCTTTTTAGCAACCACGCTCTCCTTTTTGCCAGCTTTGCAAGTGCTTTCATTCTGGTAAAACTGCAAACTTTTCACCGCTTTTTGCTCCTGGCTTTCACTGTGGTTCTATCTAACCAGCCAGTAGTACTCGCACCACAGCCTAAACATTGAACTGCCTTGAAATTTCCTGACAGATTAATCAATCTGCCACCTTTAAATTCAGCTTCACTCAAAGTTTTAGGACATGGGCAAATGAAGATAAATTCTCTGCCAAAATGAAACACTCATGGCCTCTCGTCTAGTTTCCAGTATTCATTCTCGTCTGAAATCTGTTGGGCCTGACCTTTACTGTCTGCATTCCTGTCAGCATTCTGATCTCCCAAGCTATGACCAGAATCACCCGTCAAGCTCTATTTGTAGCACTTAGGGTTTCTTTAGCCTGCTTCTTAATATTTTCCAAACTCCTGCAAACAAGTTCCAAAGGTTTCTGAACCATGTGGTCTGCTACAGCCACAGCAGTGACCCCACTTCTCTGGTACTAATTTTCTGCATTAGCCAGGTTTCCCACCATTGGTACAAAATACCCAACACCCATGATATAAAGGAGAAGAGATGTACTTGTCTAGTGCTTCCAGTGGGTCCAGTCCATGGTAGGCTAAGTCTGAGGCAGAACTGGCGTGGTGGGTGGGCATGGCAGAGGAAAGCTGTTCAACCTATTGGCAGCAGATGGGGGAGCAGGAGTAGGAAAGAAAGAAGAGCTAGGGACAGGAGTACACTCTTCTGGGTCATGCCCCGGTGACACATCTCCAACAAGACCACACAATCTAACAGCACATTTAGTTATGAACTCATTGATGGACCAGTCCACTGAGTATAATGCCACATAAGGTAATCACCTTTTAAAAAACCCCATCCCTGAACTCAAGAGTTTGAGGGACATTCTAGATTTAAACTGTAACACAAAGCAAAGCTGCTCAGATTTTAGTGGCCAGGAAGTGCAGCAGAGAACAATGTGAGCAAAGAAAGGTCAAGGGACTAGGCATACTCCCCCAAGACCACACTTCCATGACCCACACAGGTATATCTAGAAATGTGCTCCACCAATCCCAGAGGTAGATCCCAATGCCAATCAGACTGACATTCCAACCTAGCTTCCACAATGATATAAAACAATAAAAGGAAATGTGTATATGCAAAGTAGTAGATAAGAGGAGAGGAAGGCATAATATTGACATCAATTGCCTAGTAGGGTTCAAATTGCAGTCTTGTGGCTGACTAGCTATTGTGCGATGTAACCCAAGTTATACAAGCTTTTTGTGCATTGATTCCTAGCCTGCAAAAATAAGACACAGGCAGAGGATGGATGACAATACATGTAAAGTGTTTAGAAAAAGTGTTCAGCACACAATAAATGTTCATTAAGTGTAACCTATGCCCTCACTTCCAGATGACATCACAAAGCACAAGGGAGTTGAGTTAGAACTCACACCATGGAAGAAGACTCTGTCTTCTCCATCTAGGTTTTTAAAGTAACAGTCAAAGCCAGAGTTAGAGGTTGAGTCTTGACCTTGTACAACTTTGCCTGGCTTATGTGATGTTCGCAAAAACCCCATTTCCTCCTGTTTCTTAGCAGTGGTCTTTGAGCAGAGTTCTGGAAGGACATACGTCTTTCTCTTGGTACATTTGATTTTTACTGTGACCAGATTCATGAAGTATAGATCCAAGAACATAAACAAGAACCATAGACATAGATGCAAGATCCAAGAATCCTAGACATTGTTAGTTGCAGTTTCTGCATTTTACAGATAAGAAAACTGAGTTGCAGTCTTCAACTCATTTTTCTGTGTTTACACCACCGGAACTGCAACTGACACTCAGGGGTCTTGATGCCCAAGTCAGTTTTCTTTGTACTGCCCCCTGCTGGAGAGATCACACAGCTACCTTAGTTTTGGTCATCATTTAATGATTTCCTCCTGGGAGACTTCCCACCTGCCGTAATGAACGAATGTTATTCTTTTTACTTAGAATTAGAAAAAAATACTTTTCCCCATGATTAAAGTTGTCCTAAGGCATCTATCTTTTTTAAGGAGAGAAAATCCAAACTTGTTCTTTGCTCAGAATGTTTGGATCAGTAGGGTCTTCCTTAAGTGCTTTTAGGACTCCATGTTTTCCCTTAGGACCCTTAGAACCCCATGTTTTGCCTTAGAACCCTATGTCTTCCATTACCTATCACTCCCTACCTGGTCCTTTCCTGGGCATCAATCTCTTTGCTTTTTTGTCTTTTACTGTCCCATCCTATTGTCTTGTTTCATTTTGTTTGCAGTATTGGAAATTGAAACCAGGGATGCTCTGCCATTGAGCTACACCTTCAGCCCCTTTTTATTTTTTAATAATTGTGTGACAGAGCCCAGGCTGACCTCAAACTTGCAATCCTTCTTCCTCAGTCCCCTGAGTAGCTGGCATTGCGGCAGTGTGCCACCACAACCAGTTCTGAGCCACTTCTAACCTTTTGTGCCCTGAGTTCTCTCTGAGAGTTGTTCCTCCAGTGTTTGTCAAGCTCTGTCAGCAAAGCTTTCCCTCCACCGGGAGAATGCAGACACCTGTTCCATTACCGCGGAGGCGACCCAAGTACAATGGAAGGGAAGGATGCAGGTAAGGAAAAGGATGGGCTTGTGGCATTAAACAAGCCCTAGTTTCACACAGATCAAACATGACACTGGATTTATTCTTCTCCAGAAAGATCTATGCCTATAGCATTCCAGTGAGCTAGCACCAGGCCTAACTCTGGCTTTATTGTCAACCGGGACTCTGTTTGTACAAGAGTGCATTCCATTCTCAATTTAGTTTGGGACAAACCAGAGGGAATGCACCTCAAACAAAATAAAATTCCACTCTACAAAGAAAAGAGACTTAGTTCCAGGCCCCTGGCCAAATTAAACTCATTCTCCTGCTACCACCACCTCCAGATTATACCTTACTTGTTAACTATTTGCTATCTTCAGTTGAAAATGGCAAGTTTAGAAAGTGTGCTGTGACTCTGGAAAGTGTTGTTAGTGACTGTTGGGTTGTCCATGTTTGGTCCGAAGGACTTGAGCCAGGATCATTACCAAAAGCATAGCCGTTTTCGTAGATAGAAATGATTAAATACTAGATAAACATCATTATCACTAAACATATAAATAGATGTTTGCCTTGCTGTTGGGCATTCCATGCATAGACAACGTGGATTGCATTATGTGGCTAATTCCGTCAGCGTGCAGACAGCCTTATTAGGCAAAGGTAGAGGAAAGACAATTCCAGATGAACAGATCCCTGTCTCTCTCTCTCTCTCTCTCTCCCCTCCTCCACATCCCCCCAGTAAAAGTACCTTTTAACACAATGTTTCAGACAATCCAGTATTGTGAGACTGGGAGAGCCTCTATTTTGTGATTTCCGAACCAGGCCCTGGTTTGAATAACAAAATCTGTATGAGATTCTGTCAGAGCAAGGTGGTAATTTCTACAGTGGCAGTTTGTGTTCACATTTGCTCAACTTAAATGCTGAGCTCATCCTTTGAAGATAGCGCATCAGCCTGGAGCAGCCTTGGCCACGTCTATAAAGATATATTAGCAAAGAAGAGTATCCCACACCAGTTGGGCCTAAGGAACAAAACTATTTTCTAGCTTTGTAATTATGTAAGATATATGAAAAATATCAAACTCACAGAAAAATTACAAGTATAAATAATTTTTCTCTAAAGTATTTGATAGGGCACCAGCTAAACTGATCCCGTCTCCCCTGAATAAAGACAAAAATATTGGCCTATTAACCACTGTACAACCATCCTATTCAGGGTATTAATAGTGGTTTGTTACTACCACTAACCCTCAGACTCCTTAAAACTTCACCAGGAAACTTGATTTTTTTTATAGTAAAATGGATCAGTTCTGAACCACACATTGCATTAATCCATTGTCTCTTTATTACCCTTCAGTCATTCCTGGCCTCCTGATCTTGATGCCTGCAAAGATGATGGGCCAGGTAGTTTGTGGAACATCCTTCAGTCCGGGTGTGTTGGCTGTCCTGTGGTGATTAAATTCTGGTTTCGTTGCTTTGGTGGGAACATCAGAGGTGAGCTGCGTGCCATCTGTGGCCTGTGACTTGAGTTTGTCCTCTAGCTTCTTGTTCAATGTGACTATTTAATGAAAGCAGTGTCTCCATGCATTTTTTGACCCTTGGAAATCAGTGTTTTTAGGAAAGTTACTTTAAAGCTAAAGATATATAACAAAAAGTCTACATTTTTAAGACAGTCTAGACTTTGGAGCCTTAAATTCCAGATATGGGAGAAAAAGGCAAACAATCTCTCCTGGCAGCCTGGTCCCACTGGAGAGGACCCTGGAATAGAAGCAGGGGTGGTGTTTCACCAAGAAACTCCCCAATCTCCAAGTTGTTTGATCCCTTGAGGTAAATAGTGCAGAGGATTTGGGTTGGGATAGAATCACTGGAAATCTTTGTCACTGTTCCATTGTTAGTTTTCACGTAGACTTGTGATAAAAGGTAGATAACATCGGTGACAGTGTAATGTAAGTTTTTATTAGGATTCATCCCACTCTCAGCTCACAGCAGCTTTCCAGGAATCAGGACTCGGACTTCAGGAAATTCAAGGGTATGTTTGAAACCACAGGGACAAAAAAATTATGAGTTTTTCTGACTAAAAGTGATAATAAAAATTCCTCTGGAACAGTGTTTTACTAAGAAGCCACTAGATGCTGGATAAGGTGGGTTGTTGACATGGAAGCTGGGGGCACATGCCGTATACTACCTGAAATTCTAGATAAGAGCAATGTTAATATTATTTCCATCTGGGAAACAAGGCCAATGGGCACTGAGTGACTACCTCTTCAGACCAAGAGCCAGAGCCTGATCCAGGTGGCCTGATTCCCACCCTGCAGGGAAGCGTGGCCCTTGAAAGTCAGAGACCCAACAGAGCTGCCTCCCCAACACCTCCTCCTCCTCTTCACAGAAGTTCCCTCTATCTCTGAGGATATCCTCTGGGGTGTCTCATAGGTCCATAGTTTCTGTAACTCCCTGGGAGCACAGTTCTCCTCCTTATCACTAAAGATGTCACACCTAGCGGTACAAGAGTCACGGTCCTCCTCACTAAGTGAGCCTGACCTCAAGGGAATACACTGATTATGGCCAGTGAAATTTACTAAATGATAAGCTCTCTTATTTCATAAAATGCATTTAGAAATCAGAGCTTTATTGTCTCAGATTTATCTTGATAATTGCTTAGGTATGTTTCTATTTGAATACATTTTTACACATCTATAATTTCTAAAAGTTTCAAGGATTTCTTTACCTTCTACCTTATAATAAACACAAGGTACTGATACTTTCCTTATTTCATCAACCTTATTACTTTTTAGGAAGATTCAGTATCCACCTCTAGAGGTTCTAGTATTTGATTTGATCATTTCCTAAAGCTCTTGAATAAATTAGAACTTTTAACACTTCACTTTCAGAATTTCACTCCATGGTGTAGCCAACCTCTATAACATATCTATATGTAAACATCACTATGTTTATGTCTAAAATATCCTAGTGAATCTAGAAAGACATACAAGGGCCAGAAAAACAAAATTTTGCAACAGCCTCAAGTCCAAAAATCGCGCTTTTTGTCAAATCAGGTTCCCGTTTTCCCTCTAGAAAATGTAATTTTAAACATATCAGAAGAACAAAGAACATATGAGAATCCCCTTTTCCATGGCCAACTCCACAGAAAGCAGGAATTTAAAAGAAGACTAGAACAAATAGGGACCACTGTGTGTGTGTGTGCATGCGTGTGTGCGTGTGTGCATGTGTGTGTGCATGCATGCATGTGTGCGTGTGTGTGTGTGTGGAGGGGTGTCAGCCATGAAGAAGGAGTACTGACTGATAAGATAGATTAGAACTGTGGTTGTGGTGTGGGAGCAGGAAGATGTCCAGGAGCCCAGTTCAGAAGGTACCAGAAAGTCCAAGCTGGTCAAGCCGAAGCTGCAAAGAGAATAGCCATGGTCATCCTCTGCATCCAGACAGATCCATGAACACACACACACACACACACACACACACACTCCTTAAAACAATAGTTTCAAAAATAAAATATACTTGGTTTAGACCAAGAGGAGAAAACTTCATTCCTTTCTGACTGAGCCGTAAGACCCACCAAACTATAGCCTTAAGGGCAGCACAAGTTATGGAACCACCAAGTCTGCATTTTGGTAATTGTCTCTCAGAACTGCCTTTACTCTGAAAGATGGAGAATCTTGACAGTCACACAGCTCAAGTGAAAAGAACCAGTCGCAATCAGTTCCTCATGTTCAAAAGGTGAACCTGAAGCTTTATAACCTTGAGGGCAGTTATGACTAAAAGTGACCAAAGTCAGACACGTTGGGGAGGGGGAGGGGGACCAGGAAATGGCTCCTAGTATAGGTGAGCCCTTCTGTAGGGCATTCCAAGAGGAACCCTGACGTTCCTTGTCCTGGACTCTGGCAGTAGCTTGAGTTAATGCCTTCAGATTCGTCTAATGCCTCTAGAGGGACCGTGGATTGGTGGCGCTGAGGTCAGTAAGCACCGGTGAAGGACTGTACACCGGGCTCAGCAAGGGGCTCGGAATCATTTGGCGGGCGAGCCCCTGCCTGAGACCTGCTGCTTTGATAGGTCTGGCCACAGAACCTTCCCTGAGCCCCCACACGCTGAGATCTGCCGTCTGGAGAAGAGACAGAACCGCACCGGAACCGCTCCCCAGTCTTGGGGGAAAGATAGACTTAAAAACCCTACTGTGCAGCTCACCAGCAATCAGGGCTCAAGCAGCAAAGGGGGCAGGGGGAACCTGCTGTGCTGTAATAGCTCAAGGGTGGCCACATAGAGAACATGGTTGCATGGCCATTCTAAGGAGAAAAGATAGCACATGCAACAAGGAGAAGGAGAAGCACCTCCTGGAACCTCAGAAGAGTCCAGTTTAAGGTGTCTCCAGTGAGGAGTGCATGTGACCAGCATGACCAGGGATGGGAGGGTGGGGACCAACTCTAGCTGTGAGTGCCACGCTAGCTGGGTAGACCTTGTCCTGTGGCTTTGCGGAATCACAGAGTTGCTGAAAATCAGGTATGGAACTTGGTTCAATTTGTCTACTTATCCAGGACAATTTTTGTGAGAAATGGTGCCAGAAATTTGTTTTGGAAAATCATGGTTAATCAGGCAAGAGCCACATCCACCTCCTTCCCTGCTGTTTCCCAGTGCTCACTTCAAGGTTTGGCACATTATAAATATGTGTTGAGTGCACGATTGGACGAGGACGTGAGCAGACAGACGACTAAATGAATGAAAGAGCTGCATTCAGTTTTTCAAGGACAGAGCACAGTGGAGAAATCACTGGATTGTGCACTCGGAGACCTGGTTCCAATCAGCAACGAGCTATGTGACGGAGGGGAGGTCTCTCAATCTCTCCAAATCTCTGCTTCCCCAACTTTAACGTGTACGGTGTGGATTGGACCAGTCGCTCAAAACTATGGCTGCTTATTAGAATCACCAGAGAAGCTCTGAAAATTTCACTGCTGAGGAATAAGTCAAATAACCACCTGGAAGCAATCAGGCAAACTCAGAAGATGGAAAATTCTATAAACAAATGACCTGATTCCTTCCACAAGTGAAGGGAAAAAAATCAAACAAGGGATTGGTACAGATTAAGTAAGTGTTAAGAGGGCTCTCACCCTGATGTAATGTATGAATCTTCGTTGTATCCTGATTCATAAACAAACAGTTAATCAGTCCACTTGTAAAAAGATATGTTTGAGCCTGTCTAGGACATCTGCACATGCAGTCGAATTATAAGATGATGTGATGACCCAATACTAAGTGATTTGCTGAGTATGATAGCAGCATTGTGTGTGTGCATAAACTCACATATATACCAACACGAGCATATTCTTTACCTGTTAGAGATGCATGCTGAGGTTCTGCAGTCAAAATCACATCATGCCTGGGGTTTGCTTGAAAACACCCTAACAGCAACAGCTAAACAACAGTGGAAGGGAAGTAGATATAACAGGATTGGGAAACTGAATATTATTGAGCACAAATGATGTTTTCAAGGGAGTTCATTACATGATTTCTCTATAACTGTATTTTTGAAACTAAATTTTTTAATTATCTTAAGGATTTTGATATTTGGGCTCCACAGCAGACTAAATAAAGATACTAGTTGAGGGAAAGAAGATAAAGCCCTTAGTATCAGTATTGGTAAGACCTTGCACCCTGGGGATTCTGATGTTGTAACTAGAGTTGTAACCCCCTGAATTATTACATATCTTTGATTCTGTTGAAATAATTAACCAATGTGGTGCCACGTATCTTCTGCTGGACATTTAAAAGGACTTCCTGAAGCAAGGGACAGAACCAGTAAGCTTAGCATCTCTGGAGGGTTTTACTCTTACACATATATATTTAATTAAAATTGTTATTGTGATATAATTTTAGATCCATGTGCAATTGTAAGAAATATACAGAGAGCTCTCCTGTAATCTTCACCTAGTTTTCTCCAGGGCTAACATCTTGCCAAACTATAGAACAATGCTGGGGTCAAGATGGAGACAAGGACAGTCGAGATGTAGCACATTTCCTCATCACAAGATTACCTTACCTAGTCCTTTAATAGCCACACCCACTTCCCTTCCCCTTCCACCTCCTCAGGAGCCACTGCCGACCACTAATGTGTTTCTCATCTCTACAATTTTGTGGTTTTTCAGGAATGTTTTATAAATGGCATCAAAGAATGTAACCTTTTAAAACTGGTCTTTTTCCTACTCAATATCATTCTTTAGAAATTCTTCCAGATAGTTGCAAATGTCAAGAGTGTGATTCTTTTTATTGCTGCATGATGCTCCATGGTGTGGATATACCACTAACAGTTCATCTGTTGAAGAATATATGCTTGCTTTAAGTATTGACTTTTTTCCTAGTTTCTTAACATGAGACTTCACTGATTTAAAAGTCTTACTCCTCTTTTTTTCTTCTTTTCCCCCACCTCTTCCACCACATTCTTTCTCTTATTATTCTTCTTTCACACTGCCGAGGATCATAACCAGGGTTTCAGAAATAATAGTCAAATGCTCTAATACTGGGCTACATCTCTATCCACTGACATTCCTTATTTTTAAGGTAAAATTTAGTTCTAAAAATTTCCTTCTCAACCACTTCAGTGTGTCTAAACATGCAAACTTTGAAATATTGTGCTTTCATTTTTCACTCAGTCCTATGACTTACTAACTTTCCCTTCAGATTTTCTTTTTAATTTATGCATTATTTAGAAGTATGCTGTTTAGATGCCAAGTTTTGGAGTTTTTTCTGTGACCTCTCTGTTACTGATTTCTAGTTTTACCACATTGCAGTTAGAAAATACACTATATATAATCTCAATTCTTTTAAATTTGTAAAGTTAATTTTATGGCCCAGAATACGTTCTGTCATTGTATGCATTCCATGGTCACCTGAAAAGAGTGCATTTCATGCTGTTGCTGAGTGGAGGATTCTAGGTGTACAAAATATTCTTGGTTGACATAGTTGGCTTCTTCTCTGTCCTTGCTGACTTTTCCTCTGGTTGTCCTAGAAATCTTTAGGAAGGGATGTTGAAAATCAGCCATAATTGTGGCTGTGTCTACCTTCATTTCTGTTCTGATTTTGCTCACAATGACTTTATCTGACATTAATATAGTCACTTCTGCTTTCTCTTCTTTAATGTTTTGTGATATAACATTTTATATTCCCTTAAATTTGTCCATATCATTATATTTGAAGTGGATTTCTTATAGCTAGTGTATAATTGGATCATATTTTTAAATCTACTCTGCTAATCTCTGTGTGTAAACTGCAGTATTTAGGCCATTGATATTTAATATAATTACTGACATATTACATTAAGTCTGCAATTTTTTTTGTTTTTATGTTTTATTTATGATTTTCCTTTTTCTATTTTCTTTGTCCTTTCATCCTATGCATTATTTTAGCCCTTTTTAGAATTATATTTTAGTTTTGATTTATACATAATATTGTGGGATATATATCTTTTTAGAGATCTTTTAGTAGTTGCTGTAGGTGTTACACTGCATATATATTTATATTTTTTCAAAATATCTTTCTGCATGTCTTTATCTTACCAATTTTAGTGAGATATAGAAAACTTGCTTCCCTTTAAGTCTTATATCCCTCTTGTTTATAATATAACTGACAAATATGTCTTCTAATACATTCAGACCCATATCAGCAAAAAATTACAAGTTTTGATTCAGCTAATCATAATTTTAAAAACTTAACAGAAGGAAAATTTACTGTATTTGACCACATTTTTGCTTTCAGTATACACCATCCCTTCTTCATGTTCCAAGTTTCTTTCTTTCATTATTTCCTTTTGGTTTAGATTATTTCCTTTAGCCATTCTTTTAGGGTTCCCCTGCTGGTGACAAACTTCTTAGTTTTCCTTCATGTGAAGAGTGATTTCCCCTTCATTCCTGAAAGATTCTTTTGCTGAAAATAAGATTCTTGGTTCACAGTTCTGGAGCTTTTTGGGCATTTGAAAATGTGCTATTTCCTCTGGCCTTCATGGTTTTTGTGAGAAATCCATTTGCTGCTTTTGAGTTCTCCATTGCCTTTAATTTTCGGAAGCCTAATTGCGGTAAGTATTTTGGCCTTTTGGGGGGTTTTCCTGTTCATGATTCAGTAAGCTTCTTAATCCTGTAGGTTTGTGGCTTTTGCCAAATTTGAGACATTTCCAGCCATTATTTCTTCCAGTACATTTCCAGCCCTTTAATATGACATGAATGTCAGGTCTCTGCTGGCTTCCATTAATATTTTTTCAGCTTTTTTCTCTGCTGTTCAGATTGTAGTTTCCACTGTTCTGTCTTGTATTCACTGATTCTTTTCTCTTTATTTTCCATTTTGCCATTGAGCAAATCCATTGTTTTTTTTTTTAATTTGGTTATCTTATTTTTTGGCTCTAAATTTTTCAGTGGGTTTTTCTTTAATCTTCTGTTTATTTGCTGAGGTTTTTCTCTTTTTTGCGAGGCTTTCTGTTTTTGCATTTTTTTCACGTGTATTTGTAATTGCTCATGGAAGCACTTTTATGATGGCTGCTTTAAAATCTTTCTTAAATAATTCTAACATCTCTATCATCTTGGTGTTGACCTCTGTTGACTGTCTTTTCTTCATTCACCTTGTGGTCTTCCTGGTTTTGAATGTGACAGATAATTTCCTATTGAAGCTTGTATTTGGGGGAGTATTATGGTATAAGTCTCTGAATCATATTTAACCCATCTTGCTAGCTCATTTCCTCTGATACTCCTTTGGCAGGAGAAGCAGAGGGTGTTGCCTCATTATTGACAGGATGGAGAAGAAGCCCAGGCTCTCCATGCACAATCCACTGTTATCAAAAGTGGGAAGAGTGCTTTCCTCATTACCACTGGGTAGGAACAGGGGCTGTGACTCCACTGGCCCTATCTACACAGATGCCTCCTTGCTAAGAGTTGTAGGTATACCTCATTAGCTTTTGCTTGTGGCTTCCACTGACAACACAGGGTTCAGGTAGTGTTCTCTCTGGGCAAGTGTGACAGTCCCGACTTTCCCTTAGGTCCTGGTATGGCTTAGATCTAACATGGCCCTTGACAGTCTCATAGCTTTGGAGGTGGGGCTTTTGGAAGTAACTGGATTGTGGAGACACTCTGTTCATTAGCAGATTCATCTACAGGCAAGTTCAGAGCTGAAAGACCCGTTAGGAAGCAAGGCCTTGCTGGCGAAGGTGAGTTCCTGTGGATGTGCCTTTGGAGTCTCTCTCTGCCCCACCTCTTGGCGGCCATCCTGGGTGGAGCAGCTTTCCTCCACTGGACCCTTCTGCCGTGTTATTTCAGCCTTGGAACCAGCCTATCATGAACCAAACCCTCCGAAACTGTGAACCAAATAAACTCACAGTGTTGCAGGTGTCAGTGACAGGAAAGAGGACTAAAGCAATCTCCCTGGACACCACCCCAGCAGGGTGAAGGAGGAACCCCTCAGTATTGCAAGGTGACAGTAAAGTGGAAATACATTTGCTGGTTTAGGTGGGAATAGGCCTAAGTTTTTGTAACTTGTTTGAAGCAAGAAAAAAAGAGAAAAATATATAACCATCCCTTTCTTGGTCATTTGGCTAGAAACAACAAGCTCTTATTGTCTCTGCCCACTGGCATTTCAAGTTGCCAGGCTCTGCAGCTCCAAACCTGGGATACAGAAGGCAAACAGACAGCCGGGTGCATCCATTACTGCGTTATTCTTCAGGCCCTGAAGTCCTCAACTGTCTGTATAGTAACACTTTCAGGGTTCTTCTTATGTTTGTTTTATATGTATTATTCAAGGTTTTGAGTTGGACTTAGTGGAAAGAATTGGAAAAAGTATGGTTACCCAACTTTCCAATAGTACATACCATCTTATAATATTTGATGCATGTAAAAGAATATAGGTAAATATATGTGCATGTATACATGTGTATGTTATAAACCACAGCAACACAAAACACTAGATATTTTTTTATGTGCTGGAATCCAACTTGGGGCCTTATATCTGGTAGGCCAGAGCTCTAGCACCTACCTAGACCCCCAGCCTCTAAGTCTTTAAAAATGGTAAATATGCAATGATAGCTTAGCCACCCCTCTCATCAATGAGTGCTCTATCACATCATAGGATCACACTACAGATAACAATAATGTGCTATGTATTTCAAAACACTGGGAGAAAGGAGTTTGAATATATTCATCACAAAGACATTATAAATGTTTGAACTGATGAATATTTTAACCTCATTTGAGCATTATAAGATACATACCTATACCAAAGTATTACATGATATAAAAATACATTGAATTTTTATACATTGTTCATCAATCAAAAACAAGTTTAATTAAAAATATCGAGCTGGATTTTTTCCTAGGGAAAAATTAAAATCACACTACTCAATCATGAAGTAACACCCTTTGGCTGACAATCTAAGTTTAACCTCCTAGGACTCAGAAACGTCCTTTGGTTTTAGATCAGGCCAATGAGTGAATTTTGATCTCACGACCCAGTTAGCACAGCATCGTTGGCTGTTGTTGTTGTTTTAAAGCCACCTTTCCTCTGTTCTGACATTTCCTGTCACATGTCAACAGCAGGAATGACACGGCCTTGCGGCTGCAGGCCTGCAGAGCTGGTGACTCAGGACAACAACAAACACACTTGGAGCTGAGGACTGCCACAGCCGTGGGCTGCTCGGGGCACGGGCCATCCACGCTGGGCCCGCTCCCTGGGTCCTGCGCCACAGGCTGCCTCCTTCTCTTGTGCAGCACGACGTATCTACCCCCTCGTTTTCTATTTGGATGAACACCAGCTGTGTGGGAGAAGCCTCTCAGCAGCTGGCTTGCTCAAAACAGAGCCACGTCAGGTACAGAGAACGGAACGTCTGAACGGGGCTGGAACCTGACCGGAGACGGCGTCTGATAACCCAGTGAAGCAGCCTGGCAGGTCTCCAGTCTGGCCACCACCTCTTCTTCCTCTCCGGAGGGTGCCTGGTAGCCCATGGCTCTTCTTTTGCCTCTGCTCGACCTTTTCCCTTTCCCCTGGCAGCACTCCACTGGGCTTCTGGGAAGCGACAGGGTACAGGATGTGGACTTCACACTATTATTGAAAAGATGAGAGTCTCTGAGGTCCAGAGGATGCCACATGGGGCCATTCCCCACAGCATAAGCACTGCAGCCTGCTTGATTCTCTCTGCGGGCCTCAAACTCCCCCAGCGTGTGGGCTGGTTGCAGGAATGGCTAAACAGCGGGAGTCCGGAGTTCTGTCTACACTACTTGGGCTGATTCTGCGAAAAGACCTGAACAAGCCTGACTATGAACAAAGGGCTGCAGCTGCAACTTCTTACCTGCTGAGAAACATAGCAGCTGGCTCCTCATCGGAGACCCTATGACTTACTCCGCCTTCTCCTGCAGCATCAGAGGGATGGTGGGCGGCACCTTGGGCTCCCTGGCTGGAGAAGCCCATGCTGGGGCAGTGCCTGTCCTCACTGCCTTGTGACCTTGAGCACAACCATTTGTCTTTGAGCTTCAGTGGGTTAAAACAAACGGGGTTTTGAAACCTGTTATGGTTTGAATCTAGACATCCCCTAAGAACCTCATGTGAGGACGCTGAGGCGGGCTTTTGGAAAGTGACTGAGTTATGGGGTGCTACAGCTGACTTGCTATTAGGAGATGGCGCCTGGTGACATCTCCCTCTTCAGTTCCTCCCTTCTAGCTCTGCTTCCTTTCCACCATGACATGAGTGGCTTTCTCCCACCTAGACCCTTGCACTATGCTACTTGTGTGGTTAGGCCTTTGGAACACGGACTAGAACTTCTGAACTGTGAGGCAAAATAAATCTTCCCTCCTTTAAGTGATGGGTGTCGTGTATTTTGCTCCAGCAATGAGGAGGGTGGCTAAGACAACACCTGTTCTACAACAGACTCTGCATTAAACAAGATGAAGAAATGCTTTAGTATAACATTGTTGGGTATTACCGTGTTATTGTGGAAGCAGTACTCTAGCCAAAAGAAAATGAAAGAAAAAGCTGGAGAGCAGAACAAATGAAACAAACCTGGCTTAATGGTGATAACTGATCAAGATGACGCCGGGCATGGGCATCTATCACGGCTCATCTTCTACCTTTTGTTCTATTTGAACTTTTTCATAATGAAAAATTAAAAGAGTGGCTGTGGATGTAGCTCACTGGTACACCAGTTGCCTGGCATGCCTAACGTGCCAGTTGTCTGGGTTCAATCTCCAGCACCACCAAGAAAAGCCAAAAAAGGTAGTACCCATTTTACATCTCAATAGGAATGACAAGACAATAAATAGAAGATAAAAATAGAAGTGCCCTTGGAAAGCAATCTTGCCTTAGAAGACAGCGTTGCCCTGCTTCTGCAAGTGTGTGAGAACGCACCTCTCTCCTTGTCTGAATTTGGCAGAATTCTAACGCATCCCAGCCACCGAGCCCCTTGGAGCCCAGCCTGGCCACCTCATCACGAGTTCTCCAAGTGGAGGGAAGAGTTTTCCGTGGGGCCCGAGGCAGAGTCCTGCAACTGCTCCAAACAGGTTTTGCGTCCCGCTGCTTCAGGTGAGAAAGTTTCTCTGCCAGGCTTTGTATCCATGAGCTCTCGGTTCTCTCACCTTCTCTGTCTGCGGAAGTCCCTCCAACTTCTCCTCTCCTGGATTGTCCTGCACATGTCCTCAGACCATCAGAGTGAAGAGAGGCAAGGCAGGTGGACCAAGAGAGTCCTGGACACAGAAATGAGTCGGGCAGCGGTGGAGGCCAACTCGCTTTGCCCACCGAGGCCCCTGGGCTATAGGGCCTGTCAGTACATCAAGGCCTGAGACAGCACCTTGTCAGCCGCTGGTTCTGCAAAACTGACAGGCCGATCCCAGACCCAAAGAACTCATGGCCTGTGGTAACAAAGGCAGAGAAACACTTATGAAATGGGAAAAAATCCGGGGAGAGGCATTCACAGAGGAAATCTGTAGGACCCCAAGGCCTAACCTTGCCTCTGGGTGCTTAGCAGGCGGATGATGCGGGTGCCAGAGAGGGTGGGTCCTAAACTCCTGAACAAAGTGTTGAAAGATGAGGAGGTGACAGCAGAAGGAATCACAGCAGCCTGCACCATAGCACAGAGAGATCAGGGCCAGCTGGACACGTCCTCGTCGCTTCTGTCTGTGGCTTTCTGCGTGGGAGACATGCACAATCAGACCAGGAATCCCCACTCATACTCACTTGCTGCAACCAGATGAAATGTCACTTCTTTTAGTTTTTAATTTCTGTTTTAAAATTATTAGTGTATGTTTACAGTGCATAACAGCTACGTTCTTCCTGGAGAATTGGCATATTGAGGTCATATTCAGTCCCTTTACCCCCCACACACCTTTCCTACACCCCTGCCCTTCTCCACCTCCAAAACTCTGCCTCTTTGTGCCCTGCCATCTCTCCTTTACTTCACTCTTTTATTTAGTTTTCTCACGTAGGAAAAATCACATGATATTTAACTTGCTGGGCCTGACTTATTTCCCTAACACTATGGTCTCAAGTTCCATGGATTTTCCTGCAGATGACATGATTTCATCCTTGTTATGGCTGTGGAGTACTCCACTGTGTGTATCTACCACTTTTTGTCCGTGGAGCTTCTGGTGGGCTTCAGGCTGCCTCTACAGCTTAGCTACCATGAATTGTGCCGCAAACCTGGGTATATGGATATCGCTATGATTAAACTAGAGGTTGTGAACAAGCAACAAATGACTGTTAAAACTGACACCAGGCAAGACCTCCCTGCCCAACATGCACAGAAGCCAACACCTGTGACACCAGTGTTGACACAGGAAAGAACTCCATTGTAAGTCCACCAACAAGGAGGCAGGAGGCACTCTCAACTCCCTAATGGGCCTGCAGGGAAAGCATTTAAGCAACCGGGCTTGAGGGAAAACAAGGACTGAACCCCATCTCTTGGGGGGAAATAGGACCAGGCGAAACTTCCGGATGCTTTGTGACCGGGAAGTCTCCAGTGTCTCCATTATTCTGGTCCGTCCCGGTGGCACTCCCACTTCTAACCCGGGTCCGCGAGGTCCTGTTCTTGTCCTTCAGGTTCCATTCCTCACCCCAGACCTTGAGCTCAGCTCACAGTCATGTTAGGCCCTGTCCCAGCATTCCACCCTGAGTCCTGACAAACAGTTCGCCTAATAGCATTTTTGAAACAGCAGAGGTGTCATTGTACGGCCTGGCTTCAGAACCACAAAATGACCCCAGTAGGTTGACAGAAAAAAAGGCAAGAATGACTGTTCTACACAGCGATCAGGAAAAAAACCAAATAGCCCTAAACTTGTACCCTGGTGGTCATCCAGGACAAAGGACATTTTCAAACATTCAGAAGTTCTTTCTGTTGCTCCCTCCCACTAACGGGAAACTGCTTGTTTCCTAGGTCTGATGGAGCGCCCATCACCCATGCTTCCTGTGTTTATTTTGGATGGTTGAGTCTAATGTTTCTCCTTACCGTGACATTTTTTTTTTACTGTAGCGTCTCCTTTGTCCACATTAATAATGTTAGTTTATTTTGCATAAGCTTTATAAAAGATAGATAATGAAGACTCATTAGGAATATTAACAATACCAGAGATGGCCCTTCTCTAAAGAACTGTGAACACGTTAAACTCACTTTTTATCTCACAGTGGAGTACAGTCTGCCCAAGGTAGCTAGCTGTCCTCACTTCCTGTTCCCTGGACTCCAGCCTTGGGCTTCCTTTCTGTCCCTCTAGGCCCCACCAAGGTGGTCTCATGTGCTCTCTGACTCTCACCCTTGTTGATGGAAGCCTCTGCCCGTGATATGTCTATGGTTTTTTCAACTCTCTCCTGAGCAAACCTCCTGCGCAGTTGATACTGGACATCTCCAGCGTCCACCTGAGGTATGCCCTTACATTGCCCCTGCAGCCTGTTCTGCTTCTTATGTTTTCCAGAACCATGAACTCCTTCCCTGTGTAAGACTCCTGAGAGTCAGGCTAGGCTGTTCCTGGGCAGCTTCCGCCTCTGCATCCCTACCCAGCCCCTCGAGGACGTGTCCCTGTGCTTCAGAACCGAGCAGCCTTCTCCCAGGTCCTGGAGGATCTCGCTTAGGCTTCCTCCACTCCCCTCTTGCATCTCTTTTTCTCCGTTAGTGTGTGCTTGCAGTTCATAATAGTTCCATCCGCTCTGGGGAATTGGTACCTACACAATCATACCTTGATCATTTTAACCCCTTCACCCCACACACACCTTTCTCCCTCCTCTCCTCCCCTTTCCTGATCCCTTCCCTGTCTCCAAAAGCCTGCTTTCCTGTTTCCTATCATCTCTTTTTTATTACACATTGCATATTTTGGCTTTCTCATAGAAGAGGAATCGTGCAATTTAACTTTCTGTGTCTGACTCTTGAATGGATGGCTGCTGCTGCTTCTGGAGCAGTTTCTTTAAAATGTTCTATCATTGTTTTATATAACCTATTCATTTTTCATTACTTCCTGATAAACCCACATTCCTCATCCGTATGCAGGACCTTGTGTGCTCAGCCCCCAGCCCATCTTTCCAGGCTCATGTCCCCCTCCTCACCCTAGGCATTCAGCTCCTGGGGGCCAGGCCATGCCCTGCACCCTTGGCTATCACAGAGCAGATCTTTGTCCTTCCTCCCGGTTTTATCCTTATAAGAACAAAAATTATATGAGACAATGCCACAAGACTTACCAATTTCATCTTTTTGTATTTACTGAGCTTGTGCTATGTGCCAGGCATCACTCCAGGCAGCAGGGATACAGAAGATAGAAAATCTCTACCCTCACGGGGCTTGCATTCTAACGGAGGAGGACACAAAAACAGGCAACAAGAAAAATCATGTGTATGGTTATGATTATGGTAAATGCTATGCTGCAAAATAAAGCAAAGGAGACAGAGGGAAGGAGATGAAGAGTTTTCGTTATTTTTTCCTGTTTGCACAAAACGGGGACAGGCTGTTTGCTGGGTCTATGTTAATTTCCTGTGTTTGCCATAACAGAGAACCACAAACTGAGCGACTTTTAAAAACAGAAATTTATTCTCTCACAATTCTGGAGGCTTGAAGTACAGAATCAGGGTGTCAGCTTCTGTCCCAACGTCTGTCCCAGCGTCAGCCCCTCATCCTGTAAAATCTCTGGGGAAAATGTTGTGTTTTGCTTTGCTTTGTTTTTTACTTTGAGTTTGGGGAGCTTAGTGACTTAGCGAGATCCCTTCTCCAGAAAAGGGGTGGGGGGCTGAGACTGAAGCTCCACGCAGGGGCTCTGAGTCAATCCCCAGATGTTGTAGTCAGGGTTTCCAAGGGAATAGATTTAATACAGGACACATAATTTGGAAAAATATTTTATAATATTCATCCAAAAAAGTGAAATTCAGAAGAGTGCAAGAGATCTGTCCACTATCCAGAGACCCAAAGAATCCAGCTGAGGGTCTGGATCCCACAGCAATGTCCTGCATGAGTCCAGCTGAAGACCTAGAGCCCATTGCAATGTCCTCTGTGAGTTCAGCTGGAGGCCTACAGTTCACAACAATGTCCCATGTAACTCCCGTACCAAGGATCTGCACTGCAAAGGCCCAGTGGTGGAAGCTGGAAAGTCTATGCCAGCGGGATGAAGGATCTGTGCCAGCAGGTTAAGGAGTCTGCACTAGAGCCAGGAAGAGATGCTTAAGGTAAAATCGAAAGCTCCCCTGAAGAGAACCACAGCCATCCTCAGTGACAGTGAGGACTGAAGCTCCTCCAGGGATGAGAACTGTTGAGTTCATATCAGGAAAACCAGTATGACAAGCTTCTGCAGGAGAATCAACGACACACCACCTTCCTTCCAGTCGTCTTTTTACTCTGTCAGCAACAACCCGCAGGTGGGCCTTCCACACCCAGCACCACGCCGATTCAGTTCAGTTGGGTGTTACAAGCTAATCACTAGTTAATCCACCACACAGAACTGCGCACAGATCAAAAAGTCAAAGAGATATGCGAGGTGTCAGCAAGAGAAAGCGGTAAGCAATAGTGAGCTAAGTGTGAGGACGCGGGTAACACATTAAGAACAGGATTTAAAGCAGAGGCTCACCAGGGGCCATCAGGAAAAAGAGGGTTTACCTGACCCCAGTTTGAGAAAACCCACAAGAACTATTTGTGCACAAGGCCGCAGAAGTGCAGCACGACTCCGGCAAGTCTACTTCGCATTGGCGTCCACATCAAAGACAGCATATTTGGCCCCTGGCCTCTTTCTCTGTCTTATTTAGAAAAATCTAACTTGTTTATTGTGCTTCCAATAAAATAAATAAGGAGCACTGATACTTTGTCAGTACCTGCTGGATTTCTCCGTGTTCCGTGCAACATGTTTAAACTTCCATCAGCCCTGGACCGGGAGGCCTTGAACTTTTGGTGACATCAACCTGAACTGAGTTTGGGGTCCTGCGCTGGTGTGTCATGTGTGATGTGTCAAGTTGCTTCCCTTCCTGGCTAAATTTCATCAGCCCTTGGACAGACTCCCACCGCCGCAATTCAGACAACTGGCAAGATTTAGTTAACTCCTGCAACGTATTTCGGGTTTTGTTTTTTTTATACGGATGTTTCTGCTTAAGGAACCAAAAAAAATCACAAATTTTTTTTTATGTGAGAGCTTTCTCACGTCAGCTATTTTCATGCTAATCTGATTTTCGGTTTAATTTCACACAGAGAAAAATATTCTACTAGCTAAGAGCTATGAGAAGGCGTCCAAATGGATTCAAAATAAAGCACCCGCTGATCACAAAGAAAGCAATGCTGGGTCAGCAATAGCAAATTATTTTTTTTTAATTTCAGACTGTCATAGTGACTGAGGGAGTCTGCTGGGTCAATCCCCTGAGAGCGCACGGGGCAGTTCAAGACACACGTGGCCCCCTTTCGTGCCACACTTCCTGTGCCACCCTTGTGGTGGGCAGGCCGGGCCTCCAGCTGTGGGCACTGCGTCCCTTTGCTGTGACCCACCATCCACCACAGATCAGGCTGCACGTGCTGGGGCCTCTGCCCGCCCCCGTCCCGGTGCTGCTGTCACCAGCCCCTGGCAGGAAGGGGCTTCCAAATGCCTCGGCTCCGCGCCGCTGTGTGCAGTTACTCAGGAGAGCCTGCCACTGAGCGGCTCACGGAGGCCTTCTGCCCAGGTGCCCGCAGCAATAACTGGCCCCGTGACGCAGCCCGGGGTCCAGCTGCCCTCGTCCCCTCGGCCTCCCCTTCACCTCCCTGTACACTCCTTGTACTCAAGGCCCTGTGTTACGGTCGACTTCCAAAGGATCCCACACTAAGACAAGAGAAATATCCTTGATGACTCATATTGAAACTTGAATCTGAACTGAAGAGATTTTCTATATCTTTGCTCTTTGGCAAAATACTGGAGTTAGTCGCTCAGGGTTCACCAAAAGTGAGCTGTAGCAGAGCATTAAACACTTCCATGTTTTCTTCCTGATTCCTCCACTGTGCTCTTTTGGGCACTGAAAACTACCATCGCGTCACCGGGTGCCTTAGCTGGCACCGTGCCAACTAACAGGACAAAAAATTCTGAGTATCAGAGAGTGGCTTAGTATTTGAGAGAAAATGATAATCATGATTGTTTGGGACATAAGTCTCCTAAGATTTATCTTTCCCTCCCTCTCTCCCCCTCCTCCTCCGTTCTCTTCCATCCTTCTATTTTCCAACGTGGACGAAGCACGTCTCAGGGCGTGGAACCTGACTTCTGGGGGAGCCACTAGAAAGAGCGAGGGCACGGGCTCCGTGGTGGGTGACACTGTGCCCTTGGGCGACAGCGGACAGGAGGGAACCACCCCCCTTCTCTTCCACGGACCATGGAGAGGGGTGGCTCCTCCCCAGAGCCCTTCCTGTGCAGTCCCTGGTGTCCAAGGAGCAGCTCTGGAGTCACCTGCTCTGACTCAAGCTTTTGTGGAGCTGGCTGCCCTGCATTACATCACCCCCACTCCCCTTTCATCTTGCCCAGAACTGTGTCAGAACCCTAACCCTAACCCTGCCTCAGGCTCGGCCTTCTTGAAGATTCAAGCCTGGGGGTGACAATACAGTCTCTCTGCATGGGTTTCCCCCAGTCTGTTTTAGGTGTGTTCTTGTCTAGCATTAACTTCCACCTTGCCCACTCTTTGCTTCTGGAATATTTTATTTGGAATCAATGCTTATTTGGTTGGAAGTCATTTGAGACACTTTTTAAAAAGTTTGTAGCAGTTCTGATCCTTAACTCGATTCCCTTGTTCTGGTATTGCGTGGGTGGGTCAGCGTGGAGGAGCACCTGGATGACTCTCCTTGAAAGAAAAGCAATTATCTGTATGTTAGCTAAACCTGACTTTATTTCCATGTGTTGATGTGTGCGGAGCTGGCTAGGAATTTTCCAATGGGTGATGGTAATGGCAGATGACAGGCTTTGTTTTGTTCTCTAATAAAAATTACCAATCCTACTGTTTGTTTTCCCTCTTTAAAAAATTTGTATGTTGACACACTATAGCTATATTTATTTGTGGGGTACAAAGAGATGCAATTGTTTTTTTAAGTACAATGCAGAATGGTCAGTCAAGCCAACCAGCCCCTATCAGCTCACACATTTGACATCTTTTGCAATGACAACATTAGAGACCCATGCTGCCGCCACAGTGGGACATACAGAAACGACCACTCGGCTCTTAGCTATAATTGCGACACTATGTGACAGATCTCAAAACAATCAAACTTATCCCTCCTGAGAGCCTGCACCCTTCATCTTCATCTCCCCAGCCCCTGGACCACCATTCTACTCTGCGCTGACTTTGTTTCCTTTAAGAACATTCCTCATGCAAGCGAGAACATTTGTGTTTCTGTGTCTGGTTTATTCTCCCTCATAGTCTCCAGCCCCACCTATGCTGCTACAAGTGGCAGACTTTCCTCCTTTTTAAAGGCGGAGCAGCATCCTGCTGTGTACCTGTGCCATCTTTTCTTTCTTCATCCTTCTGTTGACGGACACCTTGCTTGGTTCCACATTTTGGCTGCTATGCATTGCACTGTACGGGAATGCAGATGTCTTCAACATCCTGGCTTCGGATGGACGCATAAGCTATCCCAGAAGCGGTATTTCTGGATCCCATGGTAGTTCTGTTCTGAGGTTTTGGGGGAGGCTCTGTACTACTTTCCACCAGGGCAGTAGGAATTGACATTCCTACCAACAGTGTGCAAGGGATCCCCTTTTTCCAAATCCCCTCTCTTAGTGAATATCTGAGGGGACAGTAAAGTCTGAGAATCACAGTTCTTTCTTGTTGCTTTGGGCAACGGTTTCCTGTGCCATCCACCGCTGGGCTGTCCATCACCAGGTGAGGTGTGTGGGCTCTGTGAGGAGCCCACTTCCTGCAGCTCTCGTAAGACATTCCTCCAGGTGAAAGCACATGTGAATTCCTTCCACTTCATGTTTGTTCTTATTCTGTCTTGCCAAGGAAGAAGTCCAAGTGTTTGAAGTAATTTCATCTGTTTTGCTAAAGGATCTTCTCTTCCCTGTGGCCTCTCTCCAGCCTGCCATTGTGCGTGAAAGGCCGGCTCTTGGGGAATTCTCTCTTTGGATTAAATTATACTGGTTATGGGAGTGCAAACATAAGCTACAGGAGCAGCACGATTTCAGGCTCCTTCTGAAATACCTGAGATAAACTCTGAATAATGACCTTAAATATGAGCAAAACTTATAGCAACTGAGCAATGGTAGGAAGATTTTATATTGTAGGTACATATGTTGGGACATTAAATCCTTGAACAATCATACCTGCTGAATGGTGGCAGAGAAATCAAGAGAGAAGCTGGCCTTGAGTTCTGCTCCAGATGAGGACACTCAGGAGGCACACAGGACTAGAGACAGTTCTGCAAATTGGGAGATTCAGACCCCACGCTGGGGACACCGGTGCCTCAGCAAGTGTTCTCTAGGCCCCGCCTTGGGTAGGTCACCTCAGGGGGACAGTTCAGGGAGGGATGTGACATCCAGGGTCTCCTTCCCTTTCCCGAGGGAAGAAGCTTGTTGCTGATGAAGGTATGTTGTTGCCTTTGGGATATCAAAGATCCTGGGTCTGTGAACTCTCCTTTGCCCTTGCTTATCATTTTGCAAGTTTTCAAACTGAAAAGTAGAAGATTATAGTTATGCTGAACACTCACTGTCTACCTAGAAGCAACCTAGAGGAACCTCCACTTAGAGTCCACAAATTTCTCTCTCTCTCTCTCTCTCTTCCTCCCTCCCTCCCTGCCTGTCTCTTTGTCTCTCTCTCTCTCTGTCTTTCTCTGTCTCTCTTTCCTGGAAAAATAGCTGATCATATCAGATGCCCTCCATCACATCACAGGCCTCTCCTGCTACCCATATTGGCATTATCACCCCTAGAAAAGGCAGCAGTGGTCCCCTTGTGTCCCCTAATGACCAGCCCCCTCTTCAGTTGTCCCTACATGGTGGGCTGTGTCTCCTTTGCTCTTTGGACAAGGATCTAAGTCCACGTCTGCACTTAGCTTTAGGGGTTTTCACCTCTTCTGTCTCTCTTCATCTGGAACAGCCTCCTGTTTTCTCTGATTTGAACAACCCAGGCCAGTCCTCTACAGAGCGCTCTGCCTCCAGGAGCTATGCAGTGTGTTTATCTCCATGTCACTTCTCTGCCTGCTCTGCTTCCTGTAAACTGTGCATGACGTCCGGCATGCACGCGGTCCCTAGCCTTCAATGGTATCAAATCGCTCTCTCTCGAGCTGTCTACCAGGTCACACTTGGAGATTGCATAACCCTTCTGGACGGGTGGCGTTATGTAACCAGAGCACATGCAGTGTAGATGTCTTTGTCATTACCTGCTCTGGGAGTGGATTCTGGGCGCCAGCCTGGAGCTTCCTATTGGAAATAAACTGTCATTCCTGGAGGAGCCCGGTGGGAATCACAGGAATGCACTGTTGATCTCTGCCTGTCTCCTTCAATGAACAGATGCAAATTCACATCTGGGGCTTAATTACAAGGGGCAGTCTTAGATCTCGGAGAAGAGAGAAGAATCTCCCCACTCTCTACCTCTTTCTGCTCCATCCTGAGCAGTGAACAGAGCATTTCTCCACACGTGGCTCTCACAGCCAGACACAGCCGGCTCAAGCCCCTTCACAGTGCAGCAGTCCTGAGTCCCCCAGGTGTGTGCAGAGGGGACAGCTGCTAAGATTTGTGTCTGGACGTCCCCCCAAAGCCACATGCAGTCATGGGTCAGGCTTCTAGAGTTTATGATTGATCCATGGTCCAGTGTTGGAATTTTGGGTGTGAGTGCTACACCTGCCCTGGGCCAGGTAGTCTGCACACAGTAAGAGCAAGGGAAAGAAGCTTGCTCTCCCCATCTGCTCCTCCCTTGTGCTCTTGTGGCTTTTGCTGTCTTCCGCCACCATGAAGGGTTGCCCTCTGCCATGGGCCACCCTGCCTTGGATCCAGCCGAGTATGGATGGAAACCTCCACAAACTATGAGCTAAATAAACCTTTCCTTCCTTAATTCTGGGTGTCAGGTGTTTTGTCTCAGCACTGAGAAAAGGAACCGAGACAACAGTTCTACAGCACTCCTAACTGAGTCTTACTACTTCAGTTCTGCTACAAACGGGCAAGGCTTTGTATCAAATGTGAGTAAGGTAAAGTGGAAAAGAGCTGATTTCTGATGAATCTGGGGCTGCTAGTTCATTGTGACTAGATCTGAAAGTGGAATATGGGTCTCCCATATTGGGTAACTGGAGTCTCACTTAGGCCAGCTGTAACAGTGTCCGTCAACATTTGAAGCACAGAGAAGTAGTGTAGCTTCCTATAAGCCACACAGTAATCAGCTGGTTAAGCTGAGATTTACACTCCAGTGTATCAGATTCTAAGCCTGAGCCATAACCACTGTTACACAGCCTTTCTACAAGGTCCAAGTGGAGGCACCAGGGAAGAAAGAGGCTGCTGCTGAGCTTCACCAGAGCCAGATCCCACAGACAGAACCCATCATGCCTGTCACCCGGCAGCCTGGCCTGGCGCTATCCAAAGTCCTCTCCAGGGCTGCCTTTGAGCTGCCCAGGTACAACGGGGGGGCAGGGAGTCAGCAAGTCAATTGTCTGACTCTCTGTCATGTGGAGAACGCAAAGAGGTCCCCAGTGATGGCCAAGGGGCTTCAACAGCGGCTGGACCCCCTGCATGCAGACCTGAGGCTCCCAGCCTGCCCCTCCTGCTCCTGCTCCCAGCCCTCCTCATTCCATACCTGCTGTGACACTCAGTAGGATGCTTCTCTTGAGGGGCTGTGGCAGAGGGAAAAGGTGCTGGAGATTAATCCACACCTCCTTACCCTCTAATCAGCTGGTAGCCTGCCAAGCTCCAGCAAGTAGAAGCAAAACCGCTTTAGCAGTGTGTGTATCAGAGGGGCCTGGCAGTGGTGTTGGGTCCAGTACCAGGCCAGTGTGGGCACTGCAGAACACTCCTGCTGTTGGTGACACCCAAACTGTGAGCAGCCTTGTAGCCTGGCTGAGCCAGGGAAGCAAACCACAACTGTGCCTAGGCGTAGACAGAACATCCCTTTATAACTGAACTTGCTCTATTCTATCTTACTGGATTTTCTCCAAAGCCACCTGGTTCCCGAAACTACCTGGATCGCGGAAATGATTTCCATCCGCAGTATGTTGCTGAATCCAAACCCTGTTTTTCACAGCTGCCAGCAACTCTGCACAGTATGTACTGCATTCTTCTTGCTAAAAGGTTGAAATGGGAACATTTATGGGAAGAAATGCAAATTAAAACAAAAAGGCACCTTTTTTTAAACATACCAATTGGCCAGACTTAAAAATTTCATAAAACAAGAGTAAATGAGGATGTAGGGAAACAAACAGTCCCTTTTATAAATTGTTAGTCAAGTATAAAAACCTCTATGAGGAGCATTTGATAATATCTATAAAAAAATTTTGTGTATATACCCTTTAACTTGGCAACTCTACTTCTAGGAATTGAATCTAAATATACATTGCACAAGTGTGCAAAAGTATATGAATAAGGAAATTTCACTACAGCGCCATAACTTAAAAAAATCTAGATGTAACTTGCATATCCATCAATACATAGCTGATCTATAAAGTACAACTATGAAAAGAATACTACGCAGCTATTAAAAAGAATAAAGCACACCTGCATGTAGTGGAATAAATTATGTCAAAATAGAGCATTAAATATACAATAAGTATTAAATGCAAGTTTCATACTATTGTAATAGTGTTCTACAAATATAAAACTTTAAAGGTGGTGTTGGAGTTTTCCACTCACCCAAACATTGAAAATACATATTTTCAATGTTTGGGTGAGTGGAAAACTCTGGAAAGATGTACAAAACTACATATTAAGAGTGGCTATCTTTAAGTAGTGGGGCACTATAAAGGAAAAATGTTTTTCATCTTTCAAATCTGTCTTAGTTACTTTTCTCTCATTGCTGAGACAAAATACCCAACACCCAAAGTGAAAGGAGGAAAGGTTCATTTCAACTCACAGTTGTAGAGGTTCAGTCCCTAGTCGGCTGGCTCCAAGGCAGGGTGGCAGGGCAGAGGAACGTTGAAGCGTAGGAACAGTCTATGGGGTAGCCAGCAGAAGGCAGCGAGGAGCAAGCAGCAGCACCCTGCCTTCCCTCTCCCCTTTATAGTCCACCCAAGCTATGAGCTTACTGATTGGTGCCATCCTACCCAGGGTGGCTCTTCCCATTATCCACATCCAGAACTATGCTAATTCCAATCAGTGAACTAATTTAGTGCCATACGCCATTAATCCCAGTATCACACACCCTAGGTCTTCTGAAAAAAAGAAGAAACCGTGGAAATAAAAAATCACTACTGGGCAAGCACAGCAATAATTGCTGCAAGAATCACATCAATGGATGCTACAATTAGAGCATAAGAGTGTGACGAGAAACAGGATAGTTACAGAGACTCAAAGTCTCTCTCCTCCACAAGGAAAGTGTAACTTCACAGGGTAGAACCTGCAGACATCTTGTCACCGAGGCCTGTTAACGTCACCAGTAATGACACACTATATCATGTGCCTCCTGACACAAGCATCGAGAGGAACACAGTACTTCTATGATATTCTTGCTACAATCTGTATAACCTGAGTTTAAACAGGAGGAAACATCAGATCCCTGCTTGGAATCGTGCTACTAGATTCCTATTTAATTTTTTTAAATTTTTAAATGGACGTGTGCCACTTTTATAATTTTTTCAGCTGGCTTCAGTTGTTGAGAAGGAATAAACTGAAAATTCCTGAGAAATTCCCCACTGCTCCTTTCTATAGAACATACAAAGCACAACACCTCTCAAAGCTGAAGGCAATAGTTGTTAAAAAGAGAAAAACACCAGCCAAGTTACCCACAAGAGCCTGTTTCCTGCCACCCTTGAGAGTCATTCCAGTCTTTCCTATGGATGGCAGGAAGTTTTCTTGCACGTGTGTCGTCCCCAGGTTTCCACAGAATTCTCAAGAGCCAAGCGCACCAGCCTGGCAATGGCCCTGGCTCCAGGCCACTTGAATAACTGGTGATGGAGGATTGGGCTGCTGAGTCCAGAGCGCCTTTCTTCTTGAAGGGTTGAAGGATTCTGACACTCAGAAGAACGCTCACCTGTCCCTAACACTCCAGGGCACTTCCTGGAGGCCTGTTTGCCTTGGGGAACAGGAAATGCAAGTTTACAGCCAATTTACCTGAGAGAGGAGGGTGGCTGTATGCTGGCACATCTCCCTTGGCTTTTGCTCTGTGACTTGGTCCTCATCTTGTTGCCTGGTCTGGATGTGCGTGCCTTCGTGCAGAGCATGACCTAGGGGTTAGCGCTGCAACAGTTTGTGCCCGAGTCTGCTTCAAAAACAATTCCAGCTGGAGAAAACATCGTTACATTAAAATCGCATTTCCACCTTCTTCCCTGTTGTCCATGGGTAGTCAGGAAGGATCTGTTCTGGCTCCTCTGGCAGTGTAGTGGGGATCACACAGCCTGGTGGAAACAGCTCTCCAGGCCCATGCCTTGCCCTTCGTGCCCTGCACCAGAGGTCATGGGGCCAGAGTGTTGTAAACGACGCAGCTGCAAGAGGAAGGAGGTACCATCTACCTGGGGCCCTGGATGATGCACCAGTGACTGCCCCTCCCCTGTCCCTACCATCTGCCAACTAACATCTGCGAACAGTGTCAGCTAGAAATACACTGCTGTGCTGAGGCATTAGTGCATTGTCTTAATACAGTGTGTTTTTCACCCCACCAATACGATACTCAACTACATAGCAGCTCCTGCAGACTCTAAAACAGATCCTGCTCTTTCCAGCCATCCCCAGGCTCACCTCCACCCATGCCAGCCCAGGGCTGTGTGCTCTACCCCACCGTGCGGGGACCCTCATGTGCCTTCTGCCCTGAATGGTGGCTCTCTAGTTGCACATCCCAACTTTTTAGACATTTCTGGTGCTAATTCTCAGAGGCTGGGGACTCAGACAGACACTCTGAGATGGAAGTGAGCATCTAGGAAACCTACTGAGGAGTGTCTTAGTCAGACTGTGCTGCTGTAACAAAATACCACAGGCAGGGTAATTTACAAAGAACAGAAATCTGTTTCTTCCCTGTTCCAGAAGCTGAGCAGTCCAAGATCAAGGCATGGGAAGGTTTGGTGCCCAATAAAAGCACCAATGTCCCTCTTCCCAGGCTGGTCCCTTTTTCTGTATCCTCACGTGAGGGAGGGGCAAAAGGGGAGCGGGCCTCAGCTGGCTCCCTGCAGCACTTTCAAAGGCACTGCTATGTTTGTGAGTAACCATCCTCCTGACTTCATCGCTCCCTGAAAGACCCTCCCTTTACCGTCATTACAATGGGGATTGAACTTCAGTGTAGGAATGTGGGGGCCACTCAGAGGGTGAGAAGGAAGCAGCGTGGTGGGCCACAGTAGCAGGCGGCTCTTCTCAAGCTGAGCAGTGAGTACAAGGTGTTAACCTAACTAACCATTTTCAACCTGCACAATCACGCTACTTACACTAGTTTAAATGGATGATGTAGTTTACAGTTTAAAAAGTGTTTTGTTGTTGTTGTTGTTGTTTTATGTCTTAAAAGTGGAATCACAATGAATAGTCCCGTCTGGTAAAACATCTGGATTCTTGGCACTTCGTGGCATATCACCTTGGGCAACCAACTAAACTCTCCACTTCAGTCTCTCCATGTACGAAACAGGGATCATAACAAGCTTACCTCATACGGTAGTGGTATTAATAGGTTATACATGCGTGGTGAGTCAAGCAGTGCCCTTCCCCCAAGCTTCCCATCCACCTGGAACCTCGGAGTACTCCCACGTTTGGAAATACAGTCTGGGCAGATCTAACCAGTTAAGATGTGATCTTGCTAATATGGGTGGGTGGGACCTAAATCCAACACCTGGTGTTCTTATAAAAGAGGAGAGAACACACAGCAGCGAACACACAGAACAAGGCACACGGCAGAGGAGGCACCGGAGTGACACAGCTACAAGTCAAACGCTGTCGAGCATCACGGGAAACTACCAAAAGCTGCAATAGAGGAAAGTTTTGTCCCTAGGTCTCTCGGAGGGAGCTTGGCCCTGCTGACCCCTTGACTTCAGACTTCTGGCCTCTAGAACCATTTTCCGCAGTTTTAAGGCACCCAAGTTGAGGCGCTCTGTTGTAGCAGTCACAAGGAACTGAGACAGCAGGTAAATGTGCAGCTGCTCGCTGCATAGAATAATTCGCTGATGATTCACAGTTATTGTTAGGAAAACCAAGCTTGCGTACTGCTCACTTGAGACCCTCTGCCTGGGTGCCCAGTGTCGAAGTGAGCACAGCCTATCTCGCATTGTACCTCCTGTTACCGTTGTGAACGTTAGCTCTCCTCTTGCCTGTGACGGCCGCAGAGGCACACCGCGCCCAGCAGGGGGTGATGACCGTCGGTTATGCTGCTGCCCGCCTGCACATGCTTCACAGTTCCAGGGAGGGGAGTCAAGCAGGTGAGTCACTGAAGGTGCTCTGGAGAGTGCGAAGACAGCCGGGGGAGGAGGGCGGGCTCACGCTCACGTGGGAGCCTGGGCGCACGGTGTGGCCTGGTCACCCCGTCCTTGCTGAGTCTCCAAGCCACGCTGAAACCAAAGGCACACTTGTCGGGTGCTACGCCATCATGACACTGGGACACAGGGTCCACAGAGTTAGGGGAGCGCAGCGAAGAGCTGAGTTCTGGAAGGAATGTTCTTGGAGAGCTCAACAGACACAGGACAGGCTTTGGGGACCTCGCCAGAAAGAATAATAAGGAGAGGAGGAAAAGAGGACAAGGGGAATGTGAAAGAACTTCAGTTCCTTCGGGCCAAGAGCTCTGGAAAGGGTGCTGGGTGAAAAGCTGGCTGTGGGGGGGGGGCGCCTGTGCCACTCCACACCCTGGGAGTCTGAGAAGATATGCGAAGAAGAGACGGCAGACTAAGAAATCAAGGAGCTGGACTGAAACTGACAAGAGGAAGAAAAATCCTTCAACTAAGAGCTAACCCAGAATTCCTAGCTCTTCCCATGATTCTGCACACATAACGGGGTCTCAAGATGGCAGAGACTGAACACCGGGCCGGGTCTGAGGCTGAATCCCTGGGGAAGCTCGGGCCACCGTGAAGGCGGCTGTGTTGCAGAATGAGGTCTCCCAGGAGCCGTTACACTCTAAGCAGCCCACTCACAATTTGCTATTTACATAGCATGGTATTTTCTATAGATAAAGTGTTCTCTTAAATCAGCTTTACTAAGTGTAATTTTAATTTAATGACATGTACTTATTTAAAATGTATGTTTTGGTGTGTTATGACACGTTTATCCACTCAGGTGAGCCACCACTCCAACCAAGACACGGCACTCCCTTCACCCCAGAAATTTCTCCTGGGTGGCTGCCCGGCAGTGCTCTGGACCCTGCCAGCCCCAAGCAACCATGGATCTGCTTTCTGTCTGTACAGATTAGACATGTCTTTTCTGGAATTTCATATAAATGAAATCATACAGCACATATTCCTTTGTCCATTTGGCTTCTTTTACTCAGCATAATATTTCAAGATACAGCCATGTCATTTTTTATATCAGTACTTTGCCTTGCTTTGATGGCAACTAGCAGTTCCTTGTATGAACAGACCTCAATTCTTTTATTCAATATTGACAGGATTCGAGTCATTTCCACGTTTTGTCTATTGTTCACTGAGCATCTTCAAACATATGTCTCCATGTCTTTCTATGGATGTGTGTTTTCATTTCTCTTAGGAGGAGGGTTTCTGAGTGTATCCTTTAAAGTCTATTTTTAAATGTATAAGAAAACTGTCAACTCATTTTCCAGAGTGCTGTACAATTTCACTTTCCCACCAACAACGTATGAGAGTTTCACTGCTGTACCTCCTTGCCAACACTGGCTTTAGCTTTTTGTTTTGCTTTGTTTTATGCGGTGCTGGGGATGAGACCCAGGGCCCTGCGCCTGTGGGGCGCTGTACCAATGAACTGCGGCTCCCATGCTGGCTTTGGACTTAGTGTGTCTTTTTAACTTCAGACCTTCCAGCGGGTGCGTTGTGGTTTCTTTGAACTTTTCATTTGAACTTCTTGATAATATGGGGCATTAATATAACATTTTGCATGAAGTATTTATGTAAATCTTTTGTTAAATTGTATTGGATTGTTTCTCATTAAGGTTAAGGGTTCTTAAACATTCTGGATAAAATGCTTTGTCACATCTCTTGGAATGCATGCATGGGACCGCCCTCCTAAAATAATTATGATTTCCCCAATTACCTTGATATCTTTGTCAAAAATTAGTTATCCTTACATATACAGATAATCGATTTATATATATAGTCTACTTCTGTACTATTCTGTTTTTTATCTGTACATGTATGTAGACACCAATATCATATGTATTGATTTCTTTAGCTTTATAATGTCTTGAAATTAGGTATTAAATAATATAAATCCTTCAACTCTCTTCTTCTACTGTAAAATAGTTTCTCTCAGTATCATTTTGTAATTTGCATTGTTCTGATATTTACTACCTGGTTAAATTTGGTCCTAAATATTGTTTTAACGCTCTGGTAAGTGGTGCTCACTATTGTCATTTTGATTACCAGCCGCTCAGCAAGAGTTCATTAAATGTTTTAATATGACTTTGTCCTACTTTTTAGCCATTGACAAAAGTAATGAAGAAAGAGCCTGCACTACCCACAAGTTCTCTTGTACCCCCCTGGAGAAATTCAAGAGGTATGTGGATGGAAATGCTACTTCGGGAATGGCTTCCCCTCAGGAAAATCCTCAAGTAGATCTTGGCCAAAATCAGAGGGGATCCTGAAAAGTAACTGAGTCGGGTTTAGAGACCCAAATTTCAGTGGTCTCTCTCTCTGTTGGAGGGGAGGTTAAGGGTCTCTAAATGGTGGTCCATGACATTGGGTAGAGGAGGAAAGAGGCCTTCCCCTCAGCCTGAGACCCCTGATGGTTCCTCAAGGTCTCAGACTGTGACACTCAGCACTCAGGTGCTTCTCCTTCCCCATTCCTGCTTCAGAACGGCAGTGATGGAGAGCGGACCTGCTGAGTGGAGGGGTGTACCTCTCCGTGGGTGCAGTGGAAACACACTGCATGGCATGGGGGCCACTTGGAAGGTGGGTACTCGCTGCAGAGCCTTCATGAAACAACATTCTGAACCTATAATTCCTTCCATAAAGCTTCTGCACCATAATTTGCATCAGAGCCTGGTGGGAAATCCTTCAACCTCTCATTAACATAGACATGCCGAGAGGTGACACCTTAAGTCTTTATGAAAGAGTTCCCATGAACTAACAAGAAATGTTTAAAAGAACTGTCTACTTAGAAACAGTTTGTAGTGTCCAGTGGATATAGTTTGTGTTTGTTTTTTTTTCTTTTGATTTTGTTTTGCAGTACTGGAGATTGAACCCATGGCCTTTGCACTGAGCTACAACCCCTGCCATTTATTTATTTATTTCAAGATAGAGTCTCTGGTGGGACTTGAACTTGTGATACTCCTGCCTCAGCCTCCCAAAGTGCTGGGATTAGAGGTGCATGCCATCTGCCAGTCAGGGTTTAGGAACTCTCGGAGGGAGGGTCTGAAGAATAGTAAGAGGTAAAGGCTGCAGTATTTAGTACCACTGATCAGGTTCAAAATATACCCCATAAGAGGAGGAACAGAGAAAGACCAGCTGGAGAACTGAAGACACAGTGCTTCCTTTCTACCCCTGGTTGTATCTAGGGTGACCTGGGGCCCAGGACATGACTGAGTTACTGCCTTATAGCAGCACCTGCGGGGCTTGCCCTGCCTACCGAATAAGGAAACACAGGTAACAGCCATGCAGATCCCCTGTATTGGTCTAAGGAACTCCTACCTGTCCTTCTAAGCCCATTTCAAATAGAACTTCCTGTCTGAAATCTATCCTCAGTTACTAGGGCTCCTTCCTGCTCGCAGGGCACATCGTTCATAACTGTTGTGCTTTCTGGGATAAACCCTCACTCTTGTTCCCGTCTCCCTCTCCGCACACGATCCTGAGAGCAGTTCCTTCCAAAACGCCAATCTTCATGCCCGTTCAGTCTGAGTTTCACTCCCCTAAAATCCATCTGCTTTTTCTGACTTTGCTGCTTGTGTCCATTCAAACTCAAACTCCGCACAGCTGGACTCCCATCTCTTCCCCTCCCAGGGTCTCCTCACTCTCCGTGAATAGCTTCTCTGTCTCTCTAGAGCAGAAGTGCACAGTCATCCCCGACGCCCACGTCCCTGTCATCCTCCACACCCACACCCCTCACTGACTTCACTTCCTAAGTATCTCCAGGCCCCCTCCGCTTGCCCTCACTGCCCTCCCCCGAGCGAAGCAGGCAGCACCCCGTCCCGGCATACCTGTGATCTCCCTCACTGACCTCCCCACATGCAACTGGACTGCGTCTAACCCTTAGCCCCGTAACCCTTCAATGCATTCCTTCACTCTTGGACTGAAGCCCCAAATCCCTCGCATCCCTCCACCTGCCTGGGTGGTCTCAAGCTGCCCCTCTCACCAGCTACTCCCCCTCATTCTGTACACTTCCCCTCTGCCTCCTGGCCTTCTTGCTTTTTTCCTCCTTAAAAGTAACTTTTCATCTTGAAATAATTTCAGAAGTACCAAAAGGTTGCAAAAATAGTACAAAGGTCTCCTGTATACCCTTTGCCCAATTTCCTCAAGTGTGGATCTCTTACATAACCATGGTACAGCGATCAAATGCAGGAAGTCAGCATTAATATGAAGTACTAGTCACTGATCTACAGCTTTGCTGAATTTCACCACTTGTCTCAAGATAAAATCCAGGACTCCTTGTTGCATGTGGGTGTCATGACCACTTAGTCTCCTCCAAACTAGAACAGCTCCTCAGTCTCCTTTCCTGGTCCTGGTCTTAACAATCTTGACCAACACAAGCAGATATCTAGTAGCACGATTCTAAGCAGGGATCTGATGTTTCCTCGTCTTTAAACTCAGGTAATACAGATTGTAGCAAGAGTATCACAGAAGTACTATGTTCCTCTCGATGCTTGTGTTACACTTTCCTTGTGGAGGACACTTTGAGTCTCTGTAACTATGCTGTTTCTCCTCACACTCTTATGCTCTAATTGTAGCATCCATTGATGTGATTCTTGCATCAATTATTGCTGTGCTTGCCCAGTAGTGATTTTTTATTTCCATGGTTTCTTCTATATTTATTCACTGAAATTCCACTGTACTGAATAGCTTTCCTCCCCAGTTACTTTATATCTTCAATTTTCTAATATGAATGTGGATTCATGGGTACTTATTTTTGTAATATGATCTGTTTCTCTCCTTATAAATTTTGTTCTCAAATTGCCCAAAGTTTGAACTTGCCCTTCTCATTGCCCTAAAATCAGCCTTGCACACAACCTTTGAGCATGCTGCCCTCTGATCCTGGAATGATCTTTAGCCTCCCTCATCACCCAAATTCCTTTCCCAATTTCTTTGTGCAGTGAATTCCTTTAAAGCTTTGAGATGTCAGCTCCAATGTCAGAGCTTCGGGGAAGATTCTCAGCTTCAAAGCAATGGTTATGGCCATGATCGTAAGTGCTATTTGCTTTTACTCCATAGCACTTAATGAATTTTGAAATTGAGACTTCTCTTGTGAACTTTTCTAAGGGAAGGGATTATATCCATTTAGACTAACACACTAACAAGCGTTATTAAATTATTTAGATTGGAGGAATGGATGAACTTAACATCTAAAAGCGGATAGGACGAGATCTTTGTCGAATAATGCCTTGCTGATGACTCCACCTTTACTCCCGAAGACAGTTCTCTGCAGCGTATCTCATACGTTCTGGTAAGAGGTGGTTGACAGCTTGACACGGAGAAGGTTAATTTCAAAAATTTCATTGAATTCTCACTCAGAGGTTTGGCCTAACAGCTATTTCCCAACAGCTACTTCCAGCTAATTCCATGCAGGCTGTTTTATTTTGTCTTTGTTTCTTGCAAAGCTAAAAAGAAAAAACTTGCCTCCATAGCTCTTCTCGTACCTCCGTATTGTTTTACAAGGAAAGATTTAAACTTCTGACGCGGAGCAGTGGGGGGAAATATATAACTGGGTACACGGTGCTCTGCATACTCCGTGGTTCTCTGAGTCCTGATAGTCTGCAGCCTTCTCTTCATTCAGAACGCAGCAGGTAGCATATTTAGAAGTTAGATGTTAACGTTTTTACACAACTGTTAGGAGCAGTTCCTCACTGTGTTCCAATAGGATTCTCACTGGGAAGATTTCATTTACAATTTGGGAACTTTGAGTTCCGAGGTTTTCTGCGTTTGAGGACAGGAAGACCACAAGGACAGCAGACTGTTGTGCAGGCAGTTTGGAAGAGACGCCCCTGGGTTGCATTCCTACTTGCTTCCTCAAGCAGACTGCTCAAATTCCCAGGCAGAGGTGAAGATTCCGGAGAGCATCCTTACAAAACAGGGTAGTTGAGCGTGTCTTCAACCAGCACAGAGGTCACCTGAGTCCAGCCTTGAGGTTTTCAATTATTTGGGCTGAGAAAGAAATATAAGCAATATGATACAGCTTGTGCCTAGATGTCCTCCCAAAGCCTCAGGCAGTCATGGGGGAGGATCTTTTCAGAGAGGCTGGATCTAGAGCGTGTGGTGCTGGGATCTGCGTGTGTGATTACTAATCAGTCCACTGCTTGGTTTGGTACAGTTCTGGCTAGGATGAAGTGTGTGAGGGCTACACCTTCCACAGGTCAGGTAGCCTGCTTAAAAATATAAGGGACAGAAAGAGGGCTAATGTGCTCTCACCTACCTGCTAGCCGTGGACTCTTTCTCCTCTTCAGTGCTGCTCTGCCCTGCAGCCAGCTGACTATGGGCTGAAAGCCCTACAGACTGTGAGCCAAGTAAACCTTTCTTCTTTAACTTTGGGTGTTGGGCATTTTGTCTCAGTGATGAGAAAAGTAACTAAGACACAATATCACTTGGAAAATAAAAGCTGATATCTTTGCGGAAAGTCCTGAGGTCAGCAAGTTGTCTTTCATCCTCCTCTGTGTAAACATGTTGCCAGTTCACCAGCAATCCTAAGTGTCAGGAATTAAGAAGGTCTAACACTTTACTTGCAAGTGAACAAGTGAGCCCGTCATGGTTTCATGAACGCACATAGGTGACACGAGACTCCTGGGTCAGAGACAGAGGACAGATTATCACTCACAGCAATAGCAGTAGCCACTTTGGGTCATAAACATCAATTCCCACAGGGTGATGACAGCTACACCCCCAATGGGCTGCATCACAGGAGCAGAACCCTGTGTTTAAAAAGGAACTCGAATCTTTCACAATGACCACTAAGTGTACCTGCTTTGTTCCTGAGGGACGCATTATCCTGGATAGCAATTTGCCTACCTTTTCTTCAGAGAGAGAGAAATATCTCCACCTTCCAAAGGGGTAGGCAAAGTTGGTCTTTGCTTTGGGGCAGACATGTTCTATTCTCTGAGTGTCTGCCATGCAGATAATTGGAAAAGAGTTTGTAATAAAGGTAGCTGGTGCCTTGATAGCAAGATGTGCAGAAATATGAAAGAACCTTGGGAAATACAATGTATTTTCCCCTTTCTCTTCCTGTTGAAGTTCCACTGTGTGTAGCTGAAAGTTCCTGATCTTTCTGATCTTTCTCTGACAACTCTTATGTATGTGCATGCAAGTATGAGAATGCGCACACACACACACACACACACACACACACACACACAAAACCCCTTAGCCTTTCTTCAAAACTCATAGAACATTTATCAGTTGTGTGGCAGGGCAATCTGCATTTCAAAACATTCTTAGGCAGTGCCCCTTGATGGAGATGCACAGAATGAGGTTATTCAGGGCTGCTGGTAGAGGGAGTAACCTCCACCACTTGTGTAGTGGAGGAAAAGAACTCTGCGGGAACTAACACAGGCAACAAAACTCTCCACCGGAATTCACACACATTGCTTCTCGTTGCAGTCCATTGTGCCAGTCAGATTTCCACCCCTGGCAAAACACCCAATACTCACAACTTACAGGAGGAAAGGTTTATTTTGACTCATGGTTTCCAGGGTTTTGGTACAGGGAAAAGAAACTCCCAATCTGCTAGGTGTCTGGTACGAGTTCCTGTTCTCCTAACCAAAGAGCGAATTTTAGGAACAATGAAGGTTAAGAGCAGAACATATTTGTTGGAGACAAAAGCTTCTGTCTGAAAAAGAGAGACAGAAGGGGTCCCAAGTGGGTTGCCGAGGGCCCTGCCTTTTCTAGGGATCTTTGTAGAGCAAAACCACGAGGTGAGGTGGGTCCAAAGTGGGGAAAAATGGGAAATCACAACATGGACATGAGGTGGGACAAACTATGGTCAGCCAATAAGACCATGAGCATAACTACTCAGGTAATGTTGGTTAAATCAGGATCAAATGGGGAAGCAAGTCACTTAGCAAGTGGGCATGAAACAGAACAGGGGCTCTTCCTGTAGGGCATTGGATCAGTGGCTCTTTCTGGCTTCCTCAAGGTGATACCTATTTAGAACATCAGTCCCCAATGTTTATCCTTAGCAAGCATGTGTGTGCATTTGTTTCATCTTTTGTCTTGAGGTCTGGCCCCCAGCGGAGGTGCCTGTCTCCCCACAGTCCCGTGTATCTCATCTGTACTGGCTCCTTCCAGGGCCCAGCCCGATCCGACCTCCTACAGTATTTCTGTCTGACTTAGCTGCCTGTATCAGTTTCAGTCCATGGTTGGTTGGCTCCAAGGCAGCCCCATCATGATGGAAGAGCATTGCAGAGCACGGCGCTCACCTCATGACAGCCAAGTAGAGTGAGGGAAAAAGCCAGAGAGAGAGAAGGGGCTGGAGAAGAGAACTTACTCTTCCCCGTTGCCTCAGCAGTGACCTACCCACCCCAGCACGTGGGACTCTGAGGTTATGAGTGCATTAATCCATTGATGAGGTTACCACCCCATCACCTAACCCACCCCACCTCTGAACACAAGTGCCTTCTGGGGGACAGTTTTGACCCGAGCCATGACACCCATTGACCAGATCCAGCTACCTGGCTCCACAAGGGAGCCAAGAAGGACACTGTCACCTCATACCCAGAGACACAGAAATTTTCTTATGATTATTAAAAAGTATGATAGAATCATATCTTGTGTCATAGGACATCACATTGCCTCCTCCACATCCTTTCTGTCTCATCCCCCTCCTCCACCTTCTCCCTCTTCTGATTTTGATGATAGAACCCCAATTTTGTTTGGATCTGTCCTTTTCCCCCATGCAATCTAGGGCCTCCGGGCAATGGGGCCCGGACCCTAACTCCATGGGTGGGCCAGATGGACCCGGGCACTGCCTTCCTTCTCACTGGCGATGGATTTAGGGACAGGAACATGCAATTCAGGCCAACAACACGTGTAGAGTTTTGAAGTTTGGGGGGTGGGGTGGGAGAATGCATCTCTGTCTCCCATCAAGAGCGTTCAGAAATGACTTTTTCCTTCCTTCCGGTGGACACTGTCCAACCCAGACACGAGGCCTAGAACCAGATGCAGTGTTCTTGCCACCGGCTAAAGACGGTGCTGGAAAAAGAAGCAACTTGTTAGCTGAAAGCAGTCTAATGCTTCCTTCTTCCTCCGGCTTTGAGGGAGAGGAGGGCTGGGGACAGCTGTATCATACGAGTCAAGAGCCAGCAACAGTAAGAAGCAGGCCGTGTGCACGACGCCCGAGGCTCAGCACCAAACCGGTCCACCAGGCCTGAAAGCTGAGCCTCGAGCCCTGATGACGCGGGCTCTTCACCGGCCTGTTCTGCAGCTCTAGTCCTAATCTCTTAGGAAAGATCTATTACACTGTCTGGAAGAAAGTACTGTTCTAAGACCTGTGATTAACCCCGGAGCTTGATCTTCCAGACAGATTTCCCGCTGCTTCTCTCTGAGGCCCCAGGAGGGATGTGTCCATAGGATTTAACTACAACTTCAAGGACAAGGTCATGAGATATTCCTGGAACTTGCCTGCAAAGCTCATAGCTGTACCAGCCCAGCTACTTCACAAACTGTGTGCCTGTGTGGCAGGGACCACTGGCTTCCGCGGCACCAGGCGGGTGATCCCGGGGATGGATCTGGGTGCATTTTGTGTCACGACAAAGAAAGGCTGTTGGCTTTCATTTGCTGCTAGTAAGTTTAAGCCTTTTCTTACATCATTTGCTCCAAGGCATATCAGGTTGGGTCAGAGCGGGCAGCTCAGATCAGCATCGGCAGCAGGAGAGAGCTCTGCAGGCCTCTGGCTGTGTCGCCAGCCACTGACTTCCTGTGCCGTTCTAGCTGATACCTGGATGCTGAAATGGCCAATGTCTTATTTTTCAAACCTGTCGCATTCTGTAAAATTCCAGTCAGGCGAGCTTTCCTAAAGAGGGTGAAAGGGCTGCTCTTGACAAACAGGCTGACTGATAAGAAGCGCCTCCGCTCTGCCGTAGCTCTGCGATGCTGCCAAGGCATGGAGACCCTGCGCTCGCCGAGGGCTGCTATGTTCTGTGTGGCGGGCGGCCGGCTGCTTGCTGTCTGGCGGAGAAGAGAATAGGAGCAAGCAGGCTACCACTGCAGCATATGGGCTTTGGCTTCGACCTGGCCTGAGGAAGTTCAGGAAACTTTTGAAACACCATGGGTTGTGGTCTGCTCATAAAACGCCCGATGCTGCTACAGCGAGCGCCCGTGCGGGCTGGGTACCACTCCCGGGGCGCTCCCCGCGAGCCTTCTCTTTACCCATCGGTCTTCCTCACTGGCTGCCTTCTCCTCTGTCAGGACTGAGTCCCTGGAGAGCGTCCCTGTTGGGAGCACTGGCACGAGGCCGTGGGGACCAGCTCCGAGGCCCCCCAGGGGCTTTGCTGATGGCAAGGGGCAAAGTGTTAGTGAGGCCAGGGGTGTCCGGGGCCGTTTTAGGAAGGACGCTCCGGGTGAAGGGAGAATTCCCAGTCACTCGAGCAGGAAGGTCATCATCAAGGAATTGCGCCTATTGGAGAGGCCACTGTCAGCGTAGCATAGGCATCGCCAAACCTCACCTGCCAGCGACTATGAGCAACGTCTGTTCTCTTTGTTCCCTCAAACACAAAGCTGCTGGCCTGTGTCCTTCTGCCTAGCATCCTGACAGGGCCTTGGGAGCTCAGTGAGGGCTTATTGCCACGAAAGAGTGAAGTAAACGCATCTGACAGCGCGTGAAGGTGCCTTCCCCGCCCCGAACTCTGGTGACAGCAGCGAGGAGCAGCTGACGTGGCGTTTACTCCAGTATGTGGTTTACTAAGGCAGCAGCGGCCGTACTTTCCGTATAATAGCCAGGAATATAGTCCGTGTTTCATATGTTTGACATCGTATCCTAAGTGGAAGCAGTGCTCTTTAGACTACCCAAGAGGAGAGTACTATTACTGTCACCCCCACGCTGTAGATGTGGAAACGGAAGAACAGAGAGGTTTTATAACTGGCCCCAAGGAGCACAGTGTAAAACACAAGCTCTGCACGCATCAGAAGCTGGAGAGCAGAGAGCCGACGACGCTAACCCAAAGAGAGGCTGCCGCCGGCAGGAGGCCAGATGCAGGAAGTGCAGGGGAAACAGAGAAGACACGTGTGGATGCACAGAGACGTCCCTCCTTGATGCAGACCGTGCACTGCTGGGTCGGCTGCCACACCCTGTAGCACAGGTCCCATGGCCAGCTTCCCCTGTAGGGCCCGAGGGAGCCCTTTACAGTGGCCCTGAGTACAAGGTAGGGTAGGGGAGCTGGGTAGAGTCTGGTCCACGTTCAGACACTCCCTTCAGAGGAGGAAGCTTTGCTACCAGCTGTAAGAGCTGAACCGAAGTCAGAAGAGCCTGAAGAGGCAACCATGTAAGGGAAGTAGGTCCACACTCCTCCTTCAGAAGGAGAAGGCCCACTTCTGAGCTAATTCTCTCCACTTATATTTTCCATTTTTATTAAAACCTTTGGTTAAAGCCAGGCACAGTTGAATGTACCCGTAGCCCCAGCTACTTGGGAGGCTGAGGCAGGAGGATCTCTTGAACCCAGGAGTTTGAGGCCAGCCTGGGCAACATATGAAGACCTTGTCTCTTAAAACAAGCAAACAACCAAAAAGCAAACCTTTGCATATGGATTCCTCTTAGAATCCAACCTCCTACAAATTTTTAAAGTACTAAAGAAATGTTTATTAATTATAAAATTAGAACAAGAAGATAAAATAGAGCTAAAGCATCTTTTTGTGTTTAGGGAGAAAAATTCAACTGATTCCCATCTAGTTTAGTTTTAATGACTGCAACGTGGCCAGTGTCATAGATAATACCAGGAAATATTTCAGCCTCCAAGATTTTCTAAACCACTTTTTTTTTCTTTTGCCAATCCATCCAGATTGATTCTTTCCTAGAAGCTAAAGAATAATAATTTGAATAACACTTTAAAGCTTTATTCAAACGCATGTTTACCCCAGTCTGATTTATTTTAAATTCTGCTCATCTTCCAAATGCAAACTATAATTCTGCAATACTATTCATGCTGAAGTGTTTTTCTATTTAGAAGTAGGAGAACAGCTATAATCCTAGCACTCTGGGAGGCTGAGGCAGGGGGATCATAAGTGTGAGCCCAGCCTGGGCAACTTAGAGATTTAGTGAGATCTCATTTCAAAATTTAAAAAAAATTTTTTTGTTTAAAGGGCTGGGAATTAGAGATCCCATTCAACCCAGCTATTCCTGCTCTGGGTATTTTTCAAGAAGAACTGAAAACATCATACCACAGCGATATATGTGTACCTATGTTTACAGCAGCATAATCTGTCATAGCTAAATCTTGGAAACAACCCACTGAGGAGTGGATAAAAAAGTTGTGATATTTTTGTACAATGGAGTATTATTACTCAGCTACAAAGAAAGATAAACTCTGAGGCTTTTATAGGATGGATGGATGCAACTCAAGACCATACTAAGTGAAATAAATCAGACCCACATGTGTAAACATGGTATTGTCTCCCTAGTGTAGGAACCTGAAGGAGTAAATAACATCAAAAAGATACAGTAGATGTTGTGAAAGAGAAAGAAACTGCTCAACAGAAGGGAACAACTGAGATGAGAGAAAGAAGAAAAGAAAAAAAAAGACAGACAGACAGAAAGAAAGAAAGAAAAAGAAATATGTATATTTCTTGTGCATATGTATATGCACAAGATAGCTAAGATAGTTGTGCTGCTGGTTTCTGATGGTTTATTGAAAAGAACAGTTAATGCTTAATTTTTTTTCTCTTTGACCAATTTTGCATCCTTATATCTGGTAATCTGAGCAATTGCTTTGAAGACAACACTATGCAATAGAACAACCATTGTTGAATTCCTATCATCTTGTTTTTTGAAATTCTGTATCATCTCAAACGTTTCTTTATTATTTTCTATTCTTTTTTTACAGAAAGGGCTGGGGATGTAGCTCAGGGTGAAGGCCCTGGGTTCAATCATTAGCACCATGAAAGGAAGGGAGAAAGGAAAGGAGGGAGGTGTGTACGGGAAGGGTACCTGGGATGGCTATGATCAGGATCTGTAACATGCATGTATAAAATACCATACTGAAACACAATGCTTTGTTAAATTAACATGTGCTAATAAAAATAAGTTAAAAATAAGGTGTTAAGTGAAATAAATCAGACACAGAAGTTTAAATATCACGTGGTTTCTCTTATGTGAGGAACCCAAAATACAAATAAAGGACAAAATAAAGTGCAGATAATAGGAAGTTGGGAGGGTTTTTTTTTTCAGATATGAAAAGAACAACAGGTGGAGAAGGACAGGAAGGGAGAAAGTGTTCGGAAAAAAGGGAACTGCAGGAAAAACGGAAATAGAACTTTTTCAGATGGAAAGAGATGAAGAGGTGGAGGAACAGGGAGAGATGGGCGGGGAAGCGGACAGGAGGAGTTAGCATGTGTCGTGCACATGTACAAACCCCCACGGTGAAGGTGATCACCATGGGCTGCAAACACGTATCACAAAATTGCATAACAAAAAGAAGCTCGCTTTGCAATGTCTTTGCTATTAAACTCTGACTGTCTCCTGTCCACTCATTTTATTTCCCTTTACAAAAAATCTCATCCATGTTCCCTGGTTCCAAGTTTCAATTCTTCGAGTCTCCCCGGGCAAGGATAACTAAAGCAATGGGGGGGGGGGGAAACGTAGCATAGTCCGTCTCCCTTATTTACAAGGCAGCTCCTTTCACAGGTGCGGATCTTTGGACTAGGGGGAGAACATCACCTTCGAAGCGCTGGTAGGCTGAAGCTGGTTCCTCCGTTATGGGCGCTAGGCAGGGCTGGAAATACTGGGCAGACCAGCAAGCTTACAGTTTTCTAAATGCTGCTTGTGATTTTCCTTTGTTACACAATCCCGTCTCCTTCCTGCTGCGTCAACAGACCTGGAGCCCAGCGCCCTCTCAGAGCCCAGAAATCCCCGCCTTCCCAGCGGACACCCTGCCTTGAGGGTCTGGGCGGCTTACACCTTGGCCTGCACGGCGAGTGGCATTTTATCTCAGCAAAGCTGAGCTCGGGACCGCGTTAGCCTTGGAACACTGGTGGAGACCCCGGCTCAGGAAATCCCACGTTGCTGCACCTCTTGCTCCAGTTTGGGAACCGGGGCTGGGGGCGCGGCTCCAGTTCTGTCCAGCAGCAAGCCAGGGCTCCCTCCCCTCCTGCCTCACCAGCTCACTTCTTGATCGGGCAGGCTCCAGCCAGGAGGTCTCCCCAGGCTGTCCTGCACACTGCCACCTCCTGCAGCCCACAGAAGCATTTCCAGGGGGCTCACTGTCTGCAGAGGGAACACCACGTGGCACTGTCTGCTCTGCCAGTGCCTGGATGAAAAGGCCAGCTCCGCCTGGCTCCTTTCAGAAAACGTTCTCTGCTGAAGCGCAGCCCTGTCTGTCTGCAAATGCGTGTTCTGGGGCCCACAGCACCCGCACCGCCCAAGGCAACATCGCTCCAGCTCTTCACCCACGACCCACAGGAAGGAACACATTTAATGACACAGTAATCCCACACACGCGCACACACGCACACACACACACGCACGCACACACACACACACACACACAAACATAGTGAACTGAAACAGATGCATCACCAAAACAATGCTTTTAGCCTATAGGATACACTTTCATCATTTTAATTGTTTCATAAAAAAGTAAAATAAGGGCTGGGGATTTAGCTCAGCGGCAAAAAGCGCCTGCCTGGCAAGCGCAAGGTCGTGAGTTCGATTCCCGGTACCGGAGAAAAACCAAAAAAAAAAAAAAAAAGTAAAATAAGAAGTCAATCCTTACCTACAATACTGATTTCAGGCCCAGTAGTTTAAAAACTGATGCCTAAGGAACCCTGGATATTTTGCGCGTAAAAGAAACTAACTGGGGATTCTGAAAGATGAACCGATGATTCAAACAAGAGGTAACTTAAGGGGGAATGCTCACAAAATATCAAAAGGGTCAAAATTGCTCTAAGTAAGGGACTCACAAACAAATGCTAAATTTGGCCAAATCCTCTGAATTTCTAAGAATGCAGTCATTCCTAAAAGCAAATGTTAGTGTGTAAGTATCTATACACACACACTCATATACGTATATACAATATATACTGTATATATATATATATATATATATATGAACATTTCGTAGCATCAAGATCAATCTAGACTTTAAATTTACAAAAATATAAGGCCATTGTCCCCCAGAGCACACAGCATCCAGCAGGACACACAAGAATGACCGGCAACTACCAGGCCGTGACTGAGGTCCGTGTGGGGTGCTGTGGCAGCAGGCGGGGTGGGCCTCCTGGACGGGTGACTCCTGGGGGCGGCTGGAAGGGCTGCGACAGCTTCTCTCCCAGCCAAGAAGGTTCCAAGTGTGCCTGTCTCATGGCAGGAGAGGAGGCCACGGCTGGGGGCATGGTAGGCTGGCTGGGGAGCTTGGATCCCGTCCTGAACTGTGCAGGGCGTCCCTGATAGGTTTTAGGCGAGTGGGCTGGATCGAAGGCGTCTCTTCTTGAGAGATAACAGAAGATGCAGCGTGGAGGTGGGGCTGGTTAGGGGGTGGAGATTGAAAACCAAGGAGGGTACGAGGGTCTGGCAGTGGTGGTGGGCGGGAGAGGGAGCCGCTGAGGCATCAAGGCTGTGGTAGCGGGTGCCTGGAACCTGTCGAGGTGCGAAAGGTGAGGTGGAGAGTCATCTTCAGAGCTGGTCTCGATTCCCACGTTCCCAGCAGGCAGGACCAGGATGCAGCTTGTGCTGTCCCTTCAGAAGGGGGCAGAGCTCCACTGTGTACCTGCTGACTCTGGAGTGCCCGTGGCAATCGACAGCCCCTGACTGGTGTTTGGGGGCCAGCTTGGCTCGGGGTTGGAAGAAGTTAGAAGGTGTCATTCCCCTTAGCTGGGTGTGGGGATCTCAGCACTCTGGGAGGCTGAGGCAGGAGGATGGCAAGTTCAAGTTTAGCCTGGGCAGCTTAGAGACTTAGTGAGACCCTGCCTCAAAATAAAAAATGAAAGAGGGGCTGGGGATGTAGAGCAGTGCGAAGGCCATGGATTCAATCCTCAGTACCACAAAAGGAGGAAAGGAGGTAGAGAGGGAAGGAAGGAAGGAAGGAAGGAAGGAAGGAAGGAAGGAAAGAAGGGAGGGAAGAGGGGAAGAAAAGAAGGAAAGGGAGAAAAGAAAGGAAAGTGAAGCGGTGTATAAACCCATAAGGAAAAGACAAGGGGTGGAGTGTAGTTTAGCGAGTGGTAGAGCGCTCGCCCAGCACGTGTGAGGCCCTGGTCCATCCACAGCATTCTAGCATCGCAGCAACAAAAGCAAAGGGAAGAGAGGAACAGAACCGGGAGAGAACTAGGCGAGGTTTCCTGGAAGGCCCCAAAGCAGGAGCAAGTACTAGTATGCTGAAGACGGCCTTTCAGAGACCTCCTTCGGCAAGGCGTCCACACCACAGCCCACACCCTCACCCCGGGCCTCCCCACCGGGAAGGCTGTGCCAGAGCGCTGGGATCTCTGCAGCAGGAAGTCTTCAGCGTCTTTATCCCCGAAGAGCCGGCCACAGACAGCGGCATGCCAAGGCGGGGCCCGGCTGCAGCAAGGCCGGGCCTGGGTAAGGGTGAGGATAGATTTAGCCACTAACACAGGGAACCGGGCAGGGCCAGCTCTGAAATGCTTTTGGGTAAGAGTCAAATCCTTGACATATGGATATGGACATAGATTAGATATAGATATGACATATAGATGATACAGATATAGACACAGACACAGATGTTTTCTTACACAAGGACCATGAGCTGAGCTGAGAGGTCTTTTACTAGATTCTCCATCCTTCCAGCCTGAAGTCACACCGCTTCCCTCGCGAAGACCAGGCTACACGGGGATCAGGACGCAGCAGGGGCTCAGAGGGCAAAATCTCAATTTCTGCTCTAGTGTTAGGAGCAATGAACCCACAGGTAGTGGCTGAACAGCCCCCCACCCCCAAGTCCCCAGCGGAAGCCCTAACCCTCAGAACCTCGGGGTGGCCTTCCAAGAGGTAAGGAGTTAGGAGGAGGGCATATTCGCCTGATCCAGTCTGGCTGGAGTCCTCAGAAGAGGAGGTGATCAGGACACAGACGGAAACCCACGAGGACAAGGACATAGTGCACGCCTGGGGGATGCCGGGCCTGCTGACACCTTGCTGTTAGACTTCCAAGGCCCGCAGCAGTGGGAATATCACTTCCTGCTGCGCGGCCCCGAGCCTGGTGTCTGGTTGTGATGGTCCCGGCAAACAAGCACCGGGACTTCGCTTTCTTCTGCTTGGGGCTGCTTTGCATAAGTTTGGTGCAGAATCCGGAAAAGCAAGCAGACTCACACTCAGGAAATGAAGCAGGGCTTGGAGGGAAATTAAACGGAACACTATCTGCTGAAACAGATAAATAACACTTTTTCCCGTGTTTAAATTTATCCACCGCGTAGCCATTCAACACTTGCACAACCCTTGACTTGTGTAACCTCCGCCAGGGTCTCAGCGTCACCTGGAACTCGTGAGAAATGCAAGTTAGCCGGTGCGCTGTGGACCTCGGACAGTGCAGCAGGTGGACCGCCGTCCTGGGCTGTGCAGTCGCCGAGGCGGGGGCCCCTCGAGACAGGCGTGGCGGTGGCAGGACTTCTCACGGTTGCGAGTGGCCGCGCGGGCGGTAACCTTGGCAACCGGCCCAGCTCCTTGCAGCGTTCGCAGGCGTTGCCAGGTTTCCCACCAGAACAGCTGGAAACTCAGACCGGCTGCCGGGTCTCCGAGGTGAGCGGCTCCCTCCAGCCTCTGGGCGGCGACCAGCGACGCGCGGGCGAGGGATGGGCGGGGAGCGCGCCGAGG
>NW_004955429.1:22256623-22277042 GCF_000276665.1 Chinchilla lanigera
CGTTACCGCGAGCGGGAGGCGGGGGCGCCGGTCCAGGCCGCAGTCTGGGTCAGGTGCAGGTTTAAGCGCTTCTGGCGCAGGCGTTCCAGGTCCTCGAGGTCTGACAGTTCACTGCACTTGGAAGTTTCCAGGAAAGGGAGAGGCCGGCTGGGGAGATTAAAGCCCCTTGCCCGTCTCCCCACCTCCATCTTCGAGGTCGTGGCCACGCTTTGCAAATCCCAGCACACGCACAAGTACTGTGCAAATTTCTGAGGCAGCGTCTCCTCCGGCTCCAGACTTTCCCGGGACCTGCGCGGAGAGGAGGAAGTGCTGCGGGCCGAAAGCCGGCGCGCTGCGCTGTGTGCACGCCAAGCCCCAAGGCAGCCCTTCCATCCTGCCTGCCCCCGCCCCGCTCCTGCAGTACCGAAAGGGCAGGAACTGGCTTTGATGAAGTGCCTGGTACATGAGAGGATGTCACCCACCGGGCAAGGACCTCCACATTGCCCCCACAAACCTCGCAGCCTCCTCCCGGGGCGTTATCCCTACTTTACAGATGAGGAAGCTGAGACCCGAAGCAGTTAACTAGTCTCCAAGTTGGTCCTGCTGCAGAAACAACTGTTTAATCATCCCAGTTTCTTGGGCATAGGTTTCTACTGAAAGGGTGTTTTGTTGTGCTTTGCTTTGCTGTGCTTTGCTTTGCTTTTTCTGCGGCCCCGGGCCCCCAGTTGCATCCCAGCCCTCTTTGTTTCATTTTGAGGCAGGTTCTAGCTGAGTGGCATAGGCTGGCCTCACAGTTGGGATCCTCCTGGTTCTGTCTCCAGTACAGCAGATACTACAGGCCGCACTGTGGTTCTTGCCAGGTTCCAGGTAGGGATTAGAGTTTGAGTGACTTTCAACATATTATTGGCCGTTGGGGCCAGCACCTGTAAACCAGCTTTTATTTAAAGCTTAAGGTACATGAAAAAAATAAGCCTTCTCCTGAAAACCTTTAGACTTGTGTGAGAGTTTCGAAGAGAGGCAGAAATAGCTGTCCTTTCTTTCTGTAGTGTCTTATAAGGCAGGTGGGTCGCGGTCAGGAACTCCATACTCTTCAAGCTTCCTGCCTTCCTGGTCACAAGGGACTGCAGGGCCCGCCCTGTTCAAACCGCGGGGATGGCCACTGTGCTGAGTGGGTGTTTCACACTGAGTGAGGTCTGCTTTGGAAATAAAACTCCAAGTTCCTTTTAGGAATCTAAGAACATGGCTTTATCCACAGACTTATGTGCAACTTTGAGCTCAGGTGTAAAATGTGGGACTTCGGAGTTATCTTGAATATTGCTTAAGAGTGCACTTCCTTAGAGAAAGAAGTTCGACGCTCTGGAATGACCCCTAGGACTCCGAATGGCCTAGGGCCCTGCCAGTCCTGGAGACAGCCAGGCATGCTGAATGCGGCAGGCCTCTGAAGTCAGGACAGCAGCCTTCAAATGTTGCTTCCACCGCCTGTCACTCTGAACCCTGCACAATTGCTCAACCCCTCTGAGCTTTATATTCTTTAAGAATTTGGGTCACACCTATAGTTTCAGCACTATGCCATGCTACAGGGTCATAAACTTAAGCACAGCCTGGGCAACTTAGGGAGACTCTGTATCAGGAAGAAAGGAGAGAAAGGAAGAGAAGGAAAGGGAAGGAAAGATCTGGAGATGTAGCTCAGTGCAAACACCCTGGGTTTGACCCCCAGTACTGAAGAAAAAACAAAACAAAACTCCCCTGGGATAACAATAATGCCTCCTGATTTCAAGTTATGAGGATTAAATTGGATAACTTACATAGGGTACTTGTCACAGTGCCTACCACATAGTAGCTGCTCAATAAATGCTAGTTGAGAAGGACATTTAAGAGCAGAATCCTGTTTTCTTCTCTCTGTCAAACAGCTAGAGAGGGAAAGTAGTTATATCTGCCTTGAAGTCAGTGTTCTGTGATTTGCTCAGTGAGGGATTCCTCCTCGTGGTCAGCAGGTTGAGAGCAGGGAAAGGTTAGTGATGGAAAACTTTGTCCAGTTGCCCGAGGAATTTACAAGGCACTCCAGAAGTGTAGGGCTTTCCTCCTGGCTTTGCTGCTGTATAATTTTGTGGCTGGTTCTCTAGCCATTTCCCTTTCCTTTACATTGAAAGCTAGTGTTCTAATGGTCAGTATGACAGGGCTATTTTTAAAAAACCCTCAGAACCAAACTGGAGACAAGCATTCTCTTTTCTCATCCACTAACCATCTAGGGCATTGAAAACATGTGCTTCTGTGAGAATTGTGTGGGCCCGTCTGGGGCAGAGGAAACGTGTTGTTGGAAAATAAAATGTTTTCTGTGTGTCTGTTTAAAAGTGAGCCACCAAGTTGATAGAGGAAAAACAAGAGTTTGCTATATAATATTTCAAAAATGTTTGCTCAAGTGTGGTAGAAACTATCTATGATCTGAAAACTGCTAACTTTTAGAAGGTGACCTAACTAGTTACAGATCAGTTTAGTTGAACAAGTAGTAAGCGACCTGTGTAAGTATTTCGTATGTGAAAACACTTGAAAGTTTTTAAATTTAGCACACAGGAGAAGTAGTTTTCATTTTTGCTATTTTATAGTTCTAGACCTTGTACTTTTACCCTTTAAATAATAAGTTATGGGCAACAACACTACTAGCTGTAAAAGGTGCCACTGAATGACCAGTGGTTAGCTTTGCAAATGTTTGTTTCCTCACTTCGGGGCTTATGAGGATTGAACTCAGGGCTTTGCACACACTAGGCCAGCGCTGCATCCCTGAGCCATAACCCCAAGCTTCTAAAAGTTACCTTTCTAAGTACCATACAGCTAGGAGTAGGAGCGGGGTTGTCAGTGCATAGGTTTTGCATTTGGATATGCAGTGCAGCTTCTGCTCTAGAAAGGGAGCTGCGGGCAGAAGCGATTGACAGCTTGCAAAGGGTTAGGGCAAGACCCCTTTTGCGGTCTCTCCAATGGTGGCCACTTCTTGTGCTGTCACTGTGAAGTCGGGAGCAGCTGACGGGCATGCGCCAGACCTGCGCGGGGCTGTCTCTTCCTTTGTAAGGAAGATGAACGGGCCGTGTTATTTTGGATCACATAGCAGCTTGTTCAAAAGCATCTTGTATTCCCCAGCTGTTCCACGACTTCTCATATGGGAGGGAACTTGCCAGCTGCTGGGGCAACTGTACTTAACATTTGCTGCTTTTGTTCAGTAACCAGGGAAGGTAGAAATGCAGGAGGCTTTGTTCATCTGTGGCCATTGTAAACAGTCTTGCTGGTTTCTGTCCTTAGTGTCATTCCAGATAGTCTGTCAGGGGAGAAGATCTAAAAGGAAGCATCAGAATTAACATACATTCAAATGTACGTTTTAAGGATAACCAGCTTGTGTAGCTTTTCCATACTTAAAACCTAGACTGTTTTTATATTTTACTGATTAACAAAGGAATGGCTCTAACATTAAATTTTTTAAGTTGCCATATGATCAGGTTTAATTATATGCATTCTTCTATTGCATAAAGTACAATGTGTCTCCAGACAATACTTACGTTTCCAGAACATTAAGTTATTTTGTGTTTGTTAGGGCTGGAGTATATTTTAGCCATGTTTCTTGGTTTTTTTCAATGAGAAAACTTGGATTTCCAAGAACTTGTTACTTACTCCAGGTGATCTGTCTACTGGGTTTAATTCAGCCAGGCTTCTATTGAGTGCTTTAAGGTGCTATTCTGGGGAATTCGCCTGGGAGGGCGAGGGAGGGCGAGGGAGGGGTGGGCCCAGCTGGAGGTGGACTCACAGTTCAGAAAAGCAGACGTAAATGCCAGTCTAGGAGGGCTGTGGCAGAGGTAGGGCCTCTTGTGATACTAGCCCTTCCATACCTGTGTTTTCAGAGCAGTGCTGTAACCCTGATAGCTCAGATCAGGCCAGAGGAGAGCAAGTCAATGTGCTCATGAAAACCAAAGGCTGCGTCCAGAAGCACAGGATGGATGTGACGTTACACCATCAGCAGAGCTTCTGCCCGCACTTAGAAAAAGAATGCCTTGCGTCCACATAGAGATGCGTGGCTCTGCCTAAGCCTTCCTGTGCTCCAGCTCCTGCCCAGCACCCTAAAACCTTTTGCTCCCTCATAGTGACTGTGAAGAATTGGCCTCTTAATAGCCACAGCATAAATCACAGTGCTTCACTGGGATCTATTCCACCTTTGTTCTCTAAGAGGTTATAAAGTAAACTGTGCTCGCTTGGACCTCTGGCTCTGAATCTCCACTAACTCATTCTGGATGCTGTTGCTGCTGCAGCTTCCCCAGTGACTTGTGGGTCCTGCAATGGACCTCAATTCTAAGCCCTTTAGTCCCCCTCTGGGCTCCTTTCACACTTCCGTGTGTCTTTTACTTCATCTCTTTTGCACAGTAGTAGTTGTTTATTTGTTTGTTTGTTTTTATAATATGTCAGTTTTCAGTTGAACTTTACCGCTATTTCCATATGGGGGTCTCCAGAACCTGAGTTCTTAGGGCTGAGGACCAGGGATTTCTGTTCTGTGGGAGAAGAAACCGAGGCTTTGCCTTTGATAAGCAGCCTTGGGTTGGAACTAAACCTCCCAACTCAGGAGCCCGCCCTGTCCCAGGCCGAGCGGTGGCAGGGTCAGCGCATCCACGAGACGCGCTGCATCAGTTGCTTATTACCGCAGCTTTGGTGCTGGCCCTGACTGCAGAGGCCCTCCCTGGCCACCCCCCTGCAACTCCTGTCCTGGGATAAATCTCTTCTTATTGTACCTCTCTGCCTGGCCCAGTTTTGTTTTAGTATATTGAATGCCGCTTTTTGCGTGTTTTTCACACTTTCATTATTATTTATTGGTAAGTGTTACAGTACACAGTAATTCCATTCATCTTGGGGAACTGGTAGGTATACGTGCTACATGTTAAGCATTTTTATTTTTTTCCCTCCCTACTGTCCCATCTCTCCAAGCCCATTACAGTTGTTCTCCTGTCCTATTTCCAAGTCTTGTCTCTCAGACGCACCATTGCCATCTTTCTCGCACGTGCGTCCCACCTTTCTGTTACACACATGCGTGCACGCACCTACACACACTCAGACGCCTGACATGGCTATTGGCCGTCTGTCCTTTCTCCCCCCGCCCAGCTCCTTTCAGAGATGACTGACATTTATAGCACATTCTTCTTTAATGGTTTGAGATACTACAGAATTTCTGCTGGTGTCACACAGAGGTGGGAGGGCAGAGTTAGCCGCCCTCACCCTGTCCACAGAAGGACTGGCTGGAACCTGAGCCAGCTCGCCGGTGCTGGTGACCATGTTTCCCCTCAGCGTCGCAGTCCGTAGATTAGAAGCAACAGCCGTGCGTTTCCCTGTTGGGGAGGGGGGCTGAGCTTTGTGGGAGCAGCCAGAGATGCCCCCTTCGCTCAGGACTTCCCAGCACTCCGTGTGCAGCCCCACTCTCGCTCTTACACACTGTAGAGCCCCCTTCCTGCCCCCACGCTCCGGCAGCTTCCTCTTACCTCCAGGACACTTCATTGTCTCCTCGACACCCTGCCCCTCCTGGCAGCCCAGGGTTTCAAGTGTCTTGGGGATGCCCGTATCTCCATCGATCCTTGGTGTTTAATTGCCTCCCCACCCAGCCTGCTCTCACTTGGGTAGGGCCCCCGACTCGCCTGCCCCGCCCACTGTGCTCACTGACCCTTTGTGTGGGCCACTTGCCTAGGCTGAATTTTGTCTCTTTCCAGGCTGTTCTGCTCTTTCTTCCTTGCCTTCCTCCTTCCCCCTGTTTGACAGGGCTTCTTCATGTGGACATTCTTTCCCCTCTCTTTTCTCAACAGTTTGCAGACCTTCCTTCTCCCTTTGTCCGGAGTCAATCCCATCTGGCTGTCACCTTAGTCTGGTAAGATAATGACATTAAATTCTCCACCAGTTTTTATTTCAAGGGAACTTCTGCCTTTCCAGAGAGTTCTTTGGAACTGAATCTTGGAAACACCAGTGTTGAAACTGGTGAGGTCAGGTCAGCTAGAGGCCTGAACTTTGGAGAAGACCGTTTGAAATTTATTTTGGCTTTCACCAGGCAATACCTGAAAGGAACTGGAACGGAAGCTCGTTTTGCATAACCTTTCCCTTGCAATTGGAAATTGTACATACACAGAACAGAAATAATGTTTGCTTTTTTTCCTCTCCTCCAAATTATAGTTTTGGAGAATCTTGGAAAGAAGTTTGTGCCTTGTGGCCAGTCTAGGCGGTGTGCGAATCACAACTGATTTGTGTTATAAGGCTGTACTGGATCCTTCTGTGCGGAAGTCATCGCAGGGATTTCCTCACTAGGGTCCAGGGCCCACGATCACATAGATCGTGTCAGGTTGATCCTGACTGAGGAATCAGAACTGTTCCCCCAGCTTTGAACAGAAAGGGGCAGGGGATGCCCAGGATCAGGAATGGAGCTAGCTGGCTGGCTGTTAAGTGTTGTTACCCTGTGCTGGGACAGAGCTACAGGGTAGAAAATTGTGGGTGCTGCTGAGTTTGGCCAGGTCATGTTTCTAGAACCTTCCCGCCTGCTGACTGCAAGAGCTGCTCCTTCTGAAATTTATGTGCGTGCTGACTACCTTATTCACATCTCTCCTGGCTCTACATTTTTTTTTTTTTTTTTTTGGTGTGTGTGGTACCAGGGATGGAACCCAGGGAGGGCTAGTTATATCCCGAGCCCCGTGCACTAGTGCAGGTTCTCGGCTATCTTGTCTCCACAGCCAGGGTATATGGTCTACACTGCTCTTACCCTCCTTCTCTGACCGGGGTGGTTGCTAAGGATACTACTCAGGAAGGTTGAGGACACCTATTGCTGGACCCTGAGGAGACCATAGGACGCCAGTGGCCTTCATCTCAGAGTGAGTCACGCTGGGACTCAAGAAGGAACTTTGGGCCCGTCCGTCCTGTTCCAGATGTGCCCTTGATAGACTTGCTAGTGGAAACAGACTCTGTGCTTGGTCTGTGTGTTCTCACGAGGAATTCCCTAGCCAGAGATCTGGAGGTGGACACACTTTTAGTTAAGGATTGTGTTTTTCAGTCCATCAGGTTTTAAGTCCCAAACTCTGAGAATAAGACTAAGAACTTATATTCCTGGAAAAGGTGATAGAGCATGAACTCAAATTTAGAGAGAACCTCCCCTTCAAGCAATGTTAGATGGTTTCTGTCCAACTCCTAAAAATGAATTTGATATCTACCCTACAATTGGATATATGTATTTCATTCTGTCCCCAGAATTATTTAAGTATCTTTTGAAAAACAGTCATCACTATATACTCCTGACATTGAGTTTCCAGGAAAAAGAAAAACATATTATATGCTTGACAGGAAAATTGTATGGTTGGACAATGTTTTGGTTGATTATTTATGTAAACCCAACATGTGTGTGTTAAAAAAATAACAAACCTTCCTCATCATTTTTTTTTTTTAAACTAAAAGCTTTCATCACATGGCTGTTTTTTTTCTATACTTGGTTCTCACAGTGTTGGAGGAAAACACAAGTTAGTTACAGCAGTGAAAGCACTTTATTTTTTTCCATGTGAAAATTGGTTCCATCTTTTGTATCTAGGCTGCTAAAAACAACAAAAAACCCAAAAAGATGAACCTTTGAGAAAACTGTACACTTAGTGTGGAACATTTCTGACTTTGCTTTGATCACAGGTACTAGCGGTAGGCTCCTTTGACTAGAGAACCACCAACATGTTTAACCACCCTTACTCCACTTGCCTGGCACCATGGTCTCCAAGACCACTTTCCTTCCCACTTTCCCGTCTCATCTACAAGGCAGCTTTGCCAAGTTAATGCTGTGTTTGCATAATCTTCACCCGACCCTGTTTCTCCTCCAAGTTTTTTTTTAACATCGTCTTTGGTTGCCAAATTCACATGGATTGCTTATAGTTTACCCAACAATGGCTTTTCTGTTTCATCTTTTCATAGTTTCCAAATGGTTTTCCCATTGTTTTGGCTTCTAGGGAACAACTGGGGAGAGCTAATGAGCTGCGGAAGGAGACCAAGTTGCCTCCTTTGTATTTAGGTTTGCTGAATTAGTCACCATCATCTTCGGATGAGGATGTCGGTGGGTTTAGTGTTTTTTTTTTTTTTTTAGTTTTCATCTGGGTAGGAGAGGCAAGATAACTTAAAAGATGAAAAGAATAGGTTTCCTATTATGAGAGAATATTTCTCTCTCAAGATGCTGTTCCTCTGCTCCTTGTTCTCTGGGTCCTCCCTCTCTCCTTCTTCTCCATCATTTCCTATTAATCTGTCTCTTACTCCTCCCCAAAGCGCTGTTCATAGTCCAGTTAGACAAACAGCTCGTGCAATGAGTAATACTTTCGTACCTGTGAATACTGAAAGTTTCAGTGAAAGCACTGTGAAAATGACCTGCATTTTAAAAGCATTTTGAAATCATAGTTTGAGATGCTTTTTCGAGTTTATAAATATTTATTGAGGACTTTGTGTGTGGGAGAGTCTGCTAGGCATAGTCTCCTATCTACACAACTATTGTCACTTGTTCCCAGTCGCGAGGTGAAGTAGGCAGTGGTATTCTCACTTCACAGATGAGCAATTTCAAGGCCCACAGGAGTGAAATAATTGGCCAAAACCACATATATGAATGGGGACAGTCTTGAGAGTTAAACTAGGCCTTCTGATTCGAAGATCACATTCACTTTCTAGTGCTCTAAGTAATAAATAAATGGTAGTGATACCATGAGAAGGTTACACAAACACAAAACTGTAGGAATAATAGAACTGTCAAATTAGGGTTGGAGCTTTTTGGAGCCTACAAGTTGAGTTTGGGGGCTAGGACTTAAGTATCTGCCTTCTTTTATTAAAGAATTTATTGACCCAGATTTGAGTCCAACTCATACTAAAAAGACTGGTGTGTGTGTTTGTGTGTGTGCACACATGTTAATGTGCTCATCCTTCCAAGGCTGCTGTGGTGCTGATATGGAAAGAATGCTAGCTTGTAAAATCTGGGAAGTGATCACTCTTTTATTTTTCCCTTATTCTTTAAGCAGCTCTATTGAAGTATAATGCTACCACTTTTCCTTAACCTTCCAACTAGGTTTTTAAGGGAACATTTGGGCCAATGATAAGCCATGATTTCTTAACTTATAGGGCTCTGTGATATGATCTTGGATAAATTAAACCTTTCCTTGATACTATACTTCTTTATCACTTGCCATGAAACCTGTTCCACAGCAATTTGGGATTTTTTTGCATTTTGTAAACTTGTACATGCTGATGCAGTATAGAATGTGTAAATCTCAAACAGAGAACAGTACCAGCTTGATAACCTAAAAATTTCCCTTCTAATTATCTCCTGGTATTCTATATTAACAGAGGAGCCAATGCCCGTATTCACTCAAAATAATAAATGTGCTTCATGGTGTCATATATACCTCATTTAAATTTTTTGTGCTTTATCATATCAACATGCTTGTCTTCATATCTTTATTTTATAGATGAGGAAATTAAGGCCAATAAAGAAGAGTGTTCTGCTTAGTATTATTAAGCAAACAAGCATCAGAATATAACGCGGAACCCAGGGCTTCTGATGCCCAGCCCTGTTTTTTCCACCTTGATTTGACTGAGCCAGCGACAAGAAATAGAGATTTTCCAATGTGCTTTTTAAAACACCTCAAAATAGTTATGGTTATTTTAGATATTATATTTTCCACCATGTAAAACTTGATTAGAAAGCTGTCCAACTTCTTTCCTTTGTTAATCCTTCATGAGATGTCAGGCAGCAGCTGTTGGAAGAGTGTAAGTTACCACCATAAATAGAGTAAAGCTCTCCATTGAGGGCTGGAAGGGAAAGTATTGGCTCAACTGAATGATGCCTCAGGATTTTCGGTGATCAGAATAGAGAGACGGGCATGCTTTGCTGTTAAAGGTATCGACTCCCCTGATCTTACTGGGATTATCCAAGCAGATGTGGTGGAGAGCTAATCTCTGCTCCGGGGGGAATCACACCAACGTGTCGGTGCATGAGGGAAAGGAATCTGTGTTCACGGAGCATGTGTTAGGCTATGCGCTAGGCATCATCTGTCCTTTATTTCATAAACGCTCTTAGTCTAGTCCCATAGAGGAGTAGATTAAGTCTCAAGTAGTAGATTAAATCTCAGTGGTAGGCCGGGTGTTATTTCCAGATCTGTAAGATGAATAAAACTCCGTTCTGTTTCAGCGAAGTGTACCATCTCCAAATTCTGTGATTTATTTTTCAAGAGTAGGTTTTCTGGAAACTACTTTCTCCTGTGACTCAGGGTTAGCCTAGGAGGCAGAAAGAAAGAATTAGTTATGACAGTACCCATAGGAAGGCAGAAACTCTTTTGTCCGAAGTGGATGTGGATACAGCCTGGGTGCCCCGCGCTGGTAGTGTAGAGTAGTAGTTTAAGACTTTAAGGAGCGTAGAATTCCCCTGGGGTTCTGTTCACACCCTGTTTTCTGTATACTAAGTAGCTCTGTATTTGTTGTATTAAATGTCAAAAGAGCAGTACAGATGTGCGTGTGATTGTGAATTTGCCTGCCCCTCTTTGCAGTTCTGTCAGTTTTTGCTTCATGTCCTGACAGTCCCTGACTTGAGGGCTTTTGATGATACGATGCTGTGCAAATGATACTCATTCCACACAGACCTTGTGTCTGACTGAACTGTGGTCATTCCGGGCTAGTGATATGCAGTGTGTTGCTCTCTGAGATGCTTCTTGGTGTAGTGAGCTGCGCAGCACTCCCAAGAGGCAGGGTAGTCACAAGGAGAAACAGCAGACCGTGTACCATGGAGCCAGGTACTTAGAAGTTGTGTTCTGTGTTGCTACATCCTGTTATGTGTACACCTTGTCTATCTGTGTGTGTGAGTTATCCAGCACTTTCTTATAAACTAGACTTGGTGTTAGATCATTCTGCCCAACTGTAGGTTAATGCACTTCAGTCTTCCCGTAATTGAATCATGTGAAAAACTCCTTTTCCTTTAGTATTTGCGTCCAGATTGACAAAACGGGTTCACCTTTTTTAAACAAGTTAATTTGACTTTTTGAAACAAAAGCCTGTCAGTTTCAAAGCAACATCTTTTCAAATTCTATAAACTCATTCTTGTGCCAACTCAAAATTGCTAATCTCAGAATTGAAGGAGTAAGGTAAACATTGAAAACCCAGTCTAAATTTATCAATATCAAGAAACGTTCTCAAAATTTTCTAGCAGATTTTGGAGGCAAATCGGTTTTTATTCAGTAAAATCTTGTTATGTTGATCTAAGTTAGAAAAATGTAAAAAACCATCAGTTTTTACTTATTGTATGATAAGTATCCGCTTTGATATAAATTCTCTTGCCTCCCAGAGGATACTGGGACCTCTGCCTCTTCCTGTTTCTCTGTTTTACTTCCTGGCTACCATGACGAGAACACTTAATTCTCTCTCTGTCTGGCTAGGTTACAAATAAGTTTTTCCTGTTGTTTGAGCTTCAGATTTGGTTTCTCCACAGCTAGTGTGATATCTATAAAAGAAATTAAAATCACACTGCTATTTTTTAAACCTTCTTTGAGTACATGGCAAGCATTCTTTCTGTGTAAAGCGATCTTGAGTTGAAGTTAATTGCACAGTGAATCTTTATAAAACTCCTCTGTGACCCATCCAGACATCATTGGCAGAGAACACCTGATCATTAAACTCATGGTTTTCTATTGCTTTCAGCAATTCCATAAGGGCATTTGTACGTGTACATTGCAGAATTTTAACTAGATTCACTACAGTTTAAATAAATTTCCCACAAGAGGTTCCATGTTAATGGCTGGGTTCCCAGCCAGTGGCACTGCTGGGAGGTGGAGAAACGTTTAGGAAGGGGGACCTACTGGGAGGTCTCCCCTTCCCTGGGGGCATGTTTGGTGAGGATACTGGGACCTCTGCCTCTTCCTGTTTCTCTGTTTTACTTCCTGGCTGCCATGACGAGAACACTTAATCCACTACACATTCCCTACGTCCCACAGGCCCAGAGCAACAGGGGTAACCAAGCATAGGCTGCAACCTCCCAAACCGTGAGACGAAAGAAGCATTTCCTCTGTAAGCTGACTGTCCAGGTCATCTTTTTCTTACTGTAACACAAAGCTGAGTAATACATGATGCATGGATTTCCATAGGTGACACTTCAGAAGACTAACTACAAGTTAATATCACAGAAGAAACAGTAAGACATAAGCCAGTCTCTTATTTTAAAGATCTGCTGAGTCTAGAATTATGACCTAACATAACATGGACACCATCTGGCACGAGAGAAACTTTTTGTTTCCAAATCTAGCCAAAATTCTTAATAGATGCAAAAGGTATCTATACCATGAACTCATTTTCTTTTTATTCAAACTGTGAATTGTCACATTTCTTCATAAATCTGAGATAAAAATGTACCCAAAATATTGAGTAGTGTCTCTTGTATTGCAAAATTCATTTAAAGCTAAAGAAAACTGTTGTTGTTCTGGAGGTATAGACTGTACTGATCTCTGACAATGTTAGAAATATCTTGTATTCTATGGCCAATTGCTTAATGGCTTAATAAGAAATCTTGCTTTTTTTGTACAAAAACATGTTTATCTTCTCACAAGATTTATCGAAAAATGATGGTCTTCTTTTTTGTTTTGTTTAATAACCAAGATCTTTCACAGATGGCGAAAGTTTCAGGCTCAGATGTTAAAAATCATTAAATTTTGTTTTTGGTTCTGACTTTAATGAATTTCATCGATCCTTGTTTCACTCTTTAGAGGAAGCGACGTTAAATTCACTATCTTTGCTGAAATTGTCCTTTACTGTTGTCTGCTGTGTCACCTTTGGTTGTTTTGTTCAGCGAGCAACTTTTCACCTTGCTGCACTGTGTGGTAATTGCCATGACTGTGGCGTTGTTTGCCTTCCTCCTTCCCAGTCGCTGTTCACCTTCCCTGCTCTGGCTGTACTGTAAGCTTCTATATCTCCATTCAATTTTAAGTCAGCACTGATTCTTTCTTTTACATTTGAAAATCTGGCAATTTCCACTTAAAAAACTAGAGAAGTGGTTTATGTTTTATTTAAAACAGATTTTTCCCTTTAATTACCAAGTATCATTTCCATAATGACCACTGTGACTTGCGCTATCTGTGCAAAACGGTCACAGATATTGAGTACTGTGAATGTGCAATAGTATTTACAGTATTTGGAAAAAATCATCTTCACTGAATTGTTTTGCTGACATCTGGCAGATCGCTGTTGCGTGGACATGTAGTCTTACATACTACACTCCAGCAGTGATATGTTTTTATTTTGTTTTGACTGGTATGGGGAATTGAACCTGCATTGAGCTGCATGCCCAGATCTTTTTTATTTTTTATTTAGAAACAGAGTCTTGTTCAGTTGCTCAGGTTGGGCTCAAACTTATGATCCTCTTACCTCAGCCTCTCAGAATCCTGGGCTTATGGGTTTGTACCACCACACCTGACTACTGGTGACATCTTAAGCAATGTGGCACTGGAAGTGAAATATCATGCTACCAAAGACATGCATTTGTATTTAATAGAAAAATATCTTACACTGCTTCAGCTTTAAGATTTAAATACAGTTATGCTAAACCTTGGAAGCAGCCTGTATACACAGCTGAATAGATAAAGAAAATGTGGTATTTACAATACTTCGTCATGAAGAAGGATAAACTTGAACCACTTGTAGGAGAATGGATGCACCTTGAGACCCTAATAGTATGTGAAATAAATCAGACACACAAGCTTAAGTATCATGTGGTTTCTCTTGTATGAGAAACCCAAAATATAAATTAAGAGAAAATAGAAGATAGGTAATAGGAATAAGAAGGTAGAGCTCTCTCAAACAGGAAGGGGATCAAGAGACAGGGGTGACAGGAGAGGGGAAGGGAATGAAAAACAAATTAAGATGTGTTCTGCACACGTACCAGCTTCCCACAAGGAATGTAATCATTACACGCTGCAAACATGTATTAATAGAAAATTTAGTTTTTCAAGAATGATAGTTTATTTGGCTCCTCAGTTGCAGTCACTGTTATGTATGGCAATTGGTTCTTGCATGGGACAGATTGGCCCAGAGCTCTTTGTCTTTAAGCCTAGTGGCCGGGTATCAGCACCAACACGGTTTCTCGCTCGTCTCGCTCTGCAGCTCGTCCTTCCCTGTCTAGTCGCAAGGTGCCTAGGAATTTCAGGAGTGTAGCGAGGGACGTCAGGGTCTCCGAAGGCTCTGATGTTCGCATCAGATGTTTGGTAGCATGATATTTCACTTCCAGTGCCACATTGCTTAAGATGTCACCAGATGTTCGCACCTCAGCAGTTGGACGGTTCCAGCTGTGCCAGATCCTTAGGACAAGCTCAGGCGGGAGTTCTTCCCTCAGGGGCAGGCTACAGGTTCTGCAGAGGGCAGCTTGGGACAAGGCCACAGCAGGTTTGTGGTCACCTGCAGCTGCCCTTGCTCTTGCCGTAGCTACTGGCTGGTGACCCCAACTGCAGTGTGGCCTGGACAGGGTGCTAGGAATTCTGTCAGCAGAGATAGCAGCCCTGTGGTCCTGGACAAAGCACTTTTCATTCCACACCACTCATCAGGGTGTTGGGGAAAGCTGCCCCTCAGCTAAGTTGGCCTCAACTCTTCAGCTCTATTAAAATCACCCAAAGAGGAGGAGAACATGGAAGGGTTAGTGTGTATGCTGAAAAGAAGTCCGTGATGCTCTCCAGGGTTCTGGGATTCAGACAGCAGCTCGTGACCAGGCTGGCCTTTTCAGAGCGGGGCCGCAGTCCCTGCCCTTGTTTAACACTGACCCACCTGGACCCTGAGGATGTCTGCCTTTCTCTCTCTCTCTCCCTCTCCCTTTAAAAGTTCTGTTGACATCTGGAACATTTCTGTGTTTGGTGATGTGTCACTTTGTTTCATATATTTGTACTTTCATAAGAAATTGGGGTTGTTTACTTAGTGCTTAGATTTCTCAGACCTTTTGTTTTGCTTCTGATCTTTCTCCATGGTCTGTTTCCCAGATGATCTGTGCTTTGTGCCTTGCTGTCTGTTCAGATAGAGATTAACCAATAGCTACCCATGACTTATATAAAATATACTGCGTGCTTAGTTACACCAAAAAGTATACTCCAGAACCCAAAGAACATTGAGAAAAAAGATTTTCTTCTCTTCCTTTTCTACTTTTTCCCATTCTCCCACCCTGCATTAAGAATTAAGTAGCAGACTCACAGCGAATGTGTTCAGTCCATCCCTCTCCCCTCTTGATGCTTCTGAAGACAGTCGTGCAGTCTACACTGGAGTCTTAACTGCTTGGAGGTTGAAGTACTCTTTCATCAATGCAGTTACGTTATTTCAAAGTGCGTCGCACGAAGTCGCTGGGACAGACCTGGCTCGGGACAGCTTTGCACTGTATGGGCCTTGAGCCGGCGAATCTTCACGGTCACCTTGACTGGGCTGAGTCTCCTGGAGAGGTGATGCGCACATGGGGTGCTGTCCTGGTCAGTGGATGAGCCCGCTGGTGCCCACAGCTGAGCGCAGTGTTATGAGGGGTCCCTGGTGTGTCTTTGGAGGGTCTGTCTCTCACCGAAGCTCTTCCCTGTGCTCTGCTTCCTGGTTGCCATAAAGTGAGCAGCTCTGCTCTTTGTACCTTTTCTCTTGATGTTTCTGCTTTGGAGCCGGCTGACCAGGGTCTGAAACTTCTGGAACCATGTTTTGGTTACTTTACTTTGCTGAGATAAAATACCTGATGCCTAAAATTAAGGGAGGAAAGGTTTATTTAGCTCACAGTTTGTGGAGGTTTCAGTCTATAATCAGCTGGCTCCAAAGCAGGAAGGCATGGCACAGGGGCAACTGTTCAAGGCGGCGGAAGACAGCAAAAGCAAGAAAAGCGTGAGGCGGAAGCAAGCCTCTTTTCCTCCCTTGCACTGTATGCAGGCCACCTGCCCTCGGGTATGTTGATTGAGATCTCAGTTTTTTGTTGTTATTTCATTTTACAGTAGAGTGAAGGGAGGCAAGATTCATTCATTTAACCACTCTTTCTTAGGCAGCCTCTCCACTTCCATTAGGATCTGTCCAGATGTAGAGATCGGTTAAGACTCCATTCCTTCTCTCTTGGGGTGGAAAGTCTATCACAGAAGGCAGATGTGGGGCTGGGGATTTAGCTCAGCGGCAAAGCGCCTGCCTGGCAAGCGCAAGGTCGTGAGTTCGGTTCCCGGTGCCGGAGAAAAACCAAAAACAAAACAAAACAAAACAAAACAAAACAGGAGGCAGATGTGCGAGAAACGGGGTATCTGGGATCTGTCAGAGGCCTGTATTGAGCTCTACTGGGAAGAGAAATCGCTCAGCCAACAGCTCCATGAGGAGGCAGCCCGTCCAGTAAGCAGGTTATCCACAGTGTGTCAGAGTCATCCCAGGTCAAAGGGCTGCGAACAGTTGGTTAAGGGTTTGCTTTTGGTGTCACCATAATAAATTTTGAAAGGGTAGCTGGTAGGGTTGCTGGAGTACAGAGCCTTGCTGCATGTATGAAGCGCAGTGATCTTACCCGTGATTCCTGCCCTGCCTGTGGTCAGAGCTGACTTTCTGCCTGCCCTGCAGCGTGCTCAGCATTGCAAGGAATGAGCCTGGAGGCACCTGGCTTCTGGGACTCGATTGTTCATCTCAGGCAAAATCCTGAGGACTGGTGGTTCTGGCTCGAATCCCAGGGGAACGCGAATGCTGGTGCTGCTGGTTGTACTCTGGGGGTTGGAGCTTGTCCTCATGGTACTCCTTTATATTATGGTGGCACATTTACTCATAAAGTAGCCCCTGTGCTATTCTCTGCAGAAGTCTTTATGAAGTTTCAGCCTGGGCCAGTTCATTGTGAAACACCTTTGCTCTTTATTCGTAACACCCCAGCCTCCATGCCTTGTCTGATAGAAGAGCTGGTCTCAAGTCCGCCTCTGAGCACTGGTTTGCGATAATTGTGGGGTGCAGAAACAGTGATTTAAGGTGTGGAGAGATTGGAGGTGTGACTCTCAGTGGTCTGCGCATGTGTAATCAGCCCTCCTGCCTCCTCACAGGACCAACGTTAGCCTGCTTTGTGGGTGGAACTTTTGGCCCTCTGACATCAAAAGATCACTGTGTCCATGGGACACCTTCACAGACCCACATGAAGGGTTCGTGGTTTCAACAAAGACAGCTTTCAAGTCCCTGTAAAGTAACCCAGGCAACCGTTATTATCCTGACGGGGGCATTGTCTACCAAAAAGCCAGTGGAAGACTAATGCTGTATTGCTCAGCTTTGTGACCTCCAAAATTACAGACTTTTACAGTTAAACTCGAAGCAAGTTACTAAAAGCAGTTGAAACTAGGTGGTTTAGGTGTTCCCTCAGTTTCACTTTGATCAAGAAGAAAGAAGAAAGACCCTTTCTTCTACTGCTGTGAAACCGTGTTGTTTGGAAGGAACCTCTTGAGTCACATGACCATCGGTGTGGACGGAGGACAGGAGTACCAGGTGTGGCCCACCCCTGCAGCAGAGGTGGATGGGCATCATGACAGGTACAGAAGAAGAGTTCCCACTGAAAGGGGAGGGGTGGAGCAGGCAAAGCCCACACATGGTGGCATGCAAAGTATGGTCATGCACCTGTGCATATTCTACCCCTGCAGTAGTGTACACAGCAAGCTGCCCCACTGGAGTGTCCGGAAGAGGGACAGGCAGGCAGAGCCAGCAGTGTCTGCAGTTTCTGTCCTTCTGATAAAAGACTGGAAGCTTGGATGTTACTGCTCAGGCACTGTGCTCCTCAAACTTCACAAAAATGTGGAATACTCAAATAACCAGGAAGAATGAACTTGTGGCTTGGGGGCTGGGGAGATAAGCAGCTAAATCCTGTCTCATGTAAAGAATGGAACTAGGAAGAACTTCTTCACTGCTTTATAAGCTGTGGGAGGCCATTCCCTGAAGGGGATACCTGGGATAATTCTTGGGACGTTTTCAGGCCGCTGGATGATTTTGCAAGCATAGTTTCTTGGGGACAGGGTGGGCCTGGGATTGCTTGGCAGTTTGGAGTGCCTGCATGGAAACACAGGTACGCAGCCCGCATCTTTGACGGTAGTCCCGTGAAACCGTGCTGCCACGGGACAGGGCGCCATCTTAGTTTCTGTGAGCGCCCTCTGGTGTCCACGCACAGACACAGGCCCATGGGGTTCCACTTCTGAGGGTGCCCCCACTCTTTAACCAGCCTGGGGCTGTTCTCATTAAAGAGCTCGGTGAGGTATGCGGCTAAGGATCTCTATGAATTTCCTTACATGCAGTGATGTGAGACTCTCTGTATCCCCATGAGCACCTGCTCCCACTCTTCAGGGCCCATTTTATTTCCAAGTTGTGTGCTGTAAAGTGGTTTTGGCCACAGGCCCCTGGAGCATGCTCAGTGTCGGCAGAACACGGCTGCAGAGGGATATGTTCCGAGCCCCTTTTCCTTTTATGGGAAATCATTTACTTCATCTCTGTCTTTACTCCTGATTATGCCATCTTTTTCTTTTTCCTGCAGAGGAACAAGCACAATTCTCCCCTGAGCTCGGACACCACCACAACTCTCCCTGGAAGGCCAGGGCCATTAGAGGGAGCTTTCAAAACCCTTTCCCAGTTCCTCATGACTTCCACAGAAGGGCAAGTTTGGAGTCCAAGCCATTGTTCAGTCTGTTTAGTTTTCGTTGTAACCATTTCCACCAGGCCGTAAGTGCCCCAAGGAAATTGTGGGGCAGGTATCCCCTGAGCTGTATGGGCCTGCTGGTGCCCCCGGAGCCCAAGATCTAGGCCTGAGCTGGCCTTGCGCTCCTGTGCCTGGAGGGATGACCCACCTGGACTTCATATCCAGCGCCTTCGCCACCCAGTGCTACTTACTGAAAAAGTTAGCAAATCTCACTGAAAAAATACTCTTTGTAGTTAGTTTGTCCTCAGTGTGTTCTGCGCTGTCATTAAAAATACAGGTAACTAGCAGGGCATGATGGCGCACACCTGTAATCCCACTGGGAAAGCTGCGGCAGGAGGATCAGGAGTTCAAGCCCAGAGCATTCAATCCCTTAGCAACTTGGAGAAACCTTGTCTCTAAGAAAAAAAAAAACAAACAAAAAAACCAGTCTGGAGCCGGGGCCCAGTGCCCCAGACCCTGGGTTCAATCCAGTACTGCCAAAACCAAAAACAAACAAAAACTACAGCCAACACCAGAACAAAAAGGCGTAGTTCTCTCGTGACATGTGAAGAGGGTGCTTTTCATCCTGAAGCCCTAACCCACGTCAACCGTGCACCAGTACCGTGTTGTCCCCAGGTGTGGTGGTTTTCCTGTGCAGCTTGACTCTAAAATGGTGTTTGAAGTTCGTTAATGGAGTTTTAATCTGTACGGTTATTGTTTCTCGTGCTCCACAGCCAGGCATCTAGACTTACTTCTTTTCAGATGCAAAATACATGATCTATTTCCTCTCACAGTTTTACCCATTTTTCTTCTCAAGTAGGATGATGCATGCAGCAAGGTTTTCTCACGGGAGACGTCAAGGTTATTCAGCCTCAGGAGTTAGTGTCTTAAGCAAGTTAACATTAATTAATGTTTTAAATAAGCAGCTAGTACGTTCTGTACACGTCTGTGTGGCTGCTGCTTCAGTTTGCAGAAGCTCAAGTCACGCAGTGCTGTGTTCTCACTCTTCAGTGGTCTTCATTGCCGTGGCTCCCAGGGGGCGTTCTTGAAATGTAGCGGAAATTCTCTGGGGCCCTGGCGCTTGGGCTCCCCAGAGAACCCTAATTCCTGCCCTCAGATGCTGTAAATTGTGCGCTCTTAGAGGACAACCTGGCTCTGCAGCTGTACCTTGCCGCTCTCCCTCGCGGGAGCCGTCAGACCTACATTCCCAGCGCTTTCCTTATCGTTCCGTCCCCACGGCGTGGTTCAAATCTGGGAGAGGCTGGTTAATCAGTTCCTTACCACAAACTTTGCCACAGGTTCAAAATTCCGCCTTACTTTTCCTTTTCCCTTTTGGGTGTATGAAGAGTGCAGTAAGCTTGCACTTGGGAAATTGCTTGTGGTGTATCTGTGCACACAGAACCTGTGTCACTTTTTATTATTCTCATCTTTGTTTTCTTTGTTTTGTTTTCTTGCTGGGTGCAGCGGTCGCCTGTCATATTTCTGAAGGGCCTTTCTGTGGTATAGGGAGGGTGGGTGGTGAGAGCCTTCAGAAACCTCACTGCACTCCTCAGCCTGCAGAGCATCTAAAACAAATTTCAGTATGTGTGTGTATGTATGTACTGACCCCCTAAACCATCCATCCACCCATCCACTCATCCATCCACTCATCCATTTACCCATCCATCACGCCTTCAGCCACCTGCCTACTCATCCATCCATCCATCTATCCATCCATCCATCTACCCATCCACTCATCCATCCACCTGTCCATCCATCCATCCACTCATCCATCCACACATCCAT
>NW_004955429.1:22277142-22283779 GCF_000276665.1 Chinchilla lanigera
CCATCCATCCATCTATCCATCCATCCATCTACCCATCCACTCATCCATCCACCTGTCCATCCATCCATCCACTCATCCATCCACACATCCATTTATCCATCTATCACTCCTTCAGCCACCTACCTACTCATCCATCCATCCATCCACCCACCTACCCATCCACTCATCCATCCACTCATCCATCCACCCATCCATCCACCCATCCACTCATCCATCCACTCATCCATCCACTCATCCATCCACTCATCCATCCCTCCGTCTATCCACCCATCCAGTCATCCACCCACTCATCCATCCACCTCCCTGTTCATTTACTTGTCTTTCTCAGTCACTCTGTGGCTTGGTGCCAAACACTCCATCTCTTTATGTTGGCCTCTAAAATGGGGATAATTATGTCATGATGAATGAAGTTTGGTTAATGTTGGTAATGGACTTTTGCAGGCCAACCACATGTATTTCCATGTGTTTTAGTAGTAGCTATTGATATCCTGGCTTTTTGTACATGGGGCAGTATTTTTTTTTTTTTTTTTTTTTTTTTTGAGACAGGATCTCACTATGTGGTTCAGGCTGGCCTTGAGCTCATTTTGTAGCCTGGGCTGGCCTTGAACTCGCAACGATCCTCCTGCCTCAGCCTCCCAAGTGCTGGGATTACAGGCTTGCGCCACCATGCCTGGCAGGACAGTATTATTTTTAAAGAAGAATATTAGGGGGAATTTTTAACAGGGAAGAGGAAAGGGCTGGAGTTCCTAGGCATCTTGTGTGATTCACATAGCAGCTTGGTTGGGTTGCAGCTGGTCTGACACACCACCCTCCTCTCCAGAGACAGCTGGGCTGGCCTCATCTTTCCATGCCTCTGCACAATTCCAGTCCTGCTTGATGTCAGGCCTCTCTACTCTCTTGCTTCTTGAAGTATCTCTAGGAAGATATGCCCTATAAGTCTAAGTAAACAATTTAAAATTTATATTTGAAGATCCAACCAGTGAGATCATATTTGGTGTTGTCTTCACGACTTTGCCCTGTGTGTGTGTGTGTGTGTGTGTGTGTGTGTGTTTAGAGGAAAATCACATAGGCTATTGTTTTATTTCTCTTCCTCATTTCATTTCCTCCTCTTCCCACCCCCACTCCCAAATAAATACACAGAGCAGAGGCGCTTGATGTTACACTTGAGAATACAGACTCTGGAGCCACCCTGCTTTGAATCCCAACTTGGCCCTGACACTTGGGTATGTTGCTTAATTGGCCATGCTTCAGTTTCCAAATCTGTAAAAGGGGGTGATGACCATCCCTACCTCCCAGGATTATGTGGGACTGCAGGAGTTATTTTACATGAATTACTTGGAGTGCCTGGCGCATCATAAGCGCTTTGTCATTGTTGGCAATGCCATAAGCCAGATGTATCACACATGTGTCCTGGAGCACTTGTTTGGGAAAAGAATTTTAGAATGCTGCATTCTGAAAAATTACTTTGTCTGTATTTTTCCAGTAAAAAAACTAAGTCCTAGTCACACTCGTTGGTGGAAAGACCAGCTATAATTAGAGAAAACATCTGAGGCAGCCTCCCTCAAGATTTAGAGCGAGTAGGAAGGTGTTCTGGTCTACTGGTTATCATGATGAGCACCTGAACACTCTGTGTGGGCCGAGCGTTGTGCAGGGTGCCCGACACTGGTTGTCCTGTTTATGAGAGAATCTTATGCATTTGTTCCTACACCCATTTTATAGAAGAGGTGGGGGCTTTGGAGAGGTTGCGGAACTTAACTCAGGTGGGAAGTGATTGTACGTAGACTGCGGGATTCCCCAGCCTACCTGCTGGTGTGCTGCGGTGCGCCTGGGCTCCGCGTGGCTTGCAGCCCCTGTGGGGTGGAAGGAGATAGTGAGTCTGGGAATGTCTTACCTTTCACAGGTACTTTCAACATTATGAAATGTATGCTCGTAGGTCAGGGTGCTAAAAACAAGCAGCCAGATTTATGATTTTTGTTTGTTTGTCTCCTGTGATTTGATGAAGTTACCCAACCTGGAAACCTCCTTTTTGGAGCTGTAAAACGACCAGGCTCTTAACTGAGCTCGACAGTGACATAGCTCAGGGAGCTGGAGCAGGAATTTCCTGGACCCTGAGTTTCCAGTTGTCCGCTGCCTGGCAGCCTGCCCTTCGCTGCTAATTTGGTTCTGGGAAGGAGACCAGAGCGGGCAGCTCACCTGTTTGGCTTAGCACGAACTTCCCATATTTTTTTTGTTGTTGTTGTTTTATGTTTTTTTTGGCTTTTCTCCGGTACCGGGAACCGAACTCACGACCTTGCGCTTGCGAGGCAGGCGCTTTGCCGCTGAGCTAAATCCCCAGCCCCTGAACTTCCCATATTTGAAAGGGTGATTTTGAGCTCATTTTGCTTGTTGTTCTCAGCAGTGCTGTGAGAAGTCAAGAGTCTGCCTACGGTACAGTGTGGCCGATTCTCCAGGGTCTTTGCCATCGGCGTCGGTGGCCCGAGGGAGATGGGGGTTTACTGTACTTAGAGAGCCCGAAGTCACGTTTTCATGCTGAACCTTTGCACTCATTAGAGAGATAGGTGACCGGACACAGTGGCTGAGTCATGAAGCTTGGTCTTGACCTCTGAGGCAGGATTAGTAAGCAAATTGAGTCATAAATTGTTTATTGTTTTGGTAACAGAAGCCAGAGTGTCCACATCAAATGAATCTTAATAGTTATGTTATCTTAACGTACTTAACGTTGCTCATCAATACTGCTGCAAATTGTATTTTTTTTTTTTTTTTTTGGTACCAGGAATTGAACTTAGGACCTTGTGCTTGCCAAGCAGGCTCTTGTGCCACTGAGCTATATCCCCAGCCCCTTATACTGCTGCAAATTGAAGAATAAAAGAAAATATCTTTGTGCTGTAGAATGTTATAGTTCTATTTAATAGGAAAATATTCTTTTACTCTTCTTGCTATTGTAGAAGGAAATGTTCTACTGAATAACTGATGGTTCTAAAATGTTAGACAACACAAAATACTAGCTATTTCCATATAATAAGCATTTTGAACAAAGGAAAACTCAGCCAACTTGATTGTTGTCAGGTGAAGTTCAGATCATGAATTATACAGAACCACCTATAACTGTGGAGGGTGAACATTATCACAAGATGTAAATCAGTAACTGTTAACCATGCAAAAGTTGTTCCCATAGCTTTTGTTCAAATAAAGTATGATGTAAAAAACTGGGAACTTATGTTCCCAGGATTGTAAGTAAATTATTGTATTTTTCCACTTTTACAAAGTTGAGACAGTCATTTGTGATCTGTAGACTTTGTTTTTATTCATATATACTGAAGCATAAAATGCATTATTCTTAAAGAGCAGATGGACAAAAATAAAACATGGTATTCCCTAGAATTTGTTGCATTTTCTAGATCAGAAGTCCTTGCTCCTAAAATGTATGCTTGGGTCAAAATGATATAAATACACAACATATTACTGCACTAATTTATGCTTTTAAAAATTCTGTCAGGTGACTGCAGCAGGTCTTCAGATCTGAGGATACTTAGAACCAGAAAAAACTGCCTAAAGTAATACACTTAAGTGGGGACCAAGATTTTACAATACTATAATGAAAAAATGCTTTGGGACATTATCTGAAAAATAAACTGAATTCATTTTACCTTATATTTAACAAAATTCCAGTGACCTATTTTGATAGTGGACAGCTCTTACAATGAACAGTAGGAATACCAAGTGTTGATTGTTTTGAGGGGAGTACGTTTTCTGGGTAATGTTTCAAAAATTCCCCTTAATGCTAAATGAAAAGCTGCGTCTTTATATCCTCTACCCACTGGCTATAAGTCTGATTTGGCTAAAACAATAGAACAACATGAGTTTAAATATTTTTCCTTGAACTGTAAATCCAATTATTACATTACAATACTTTCTATGTCACATTGGACATTTATATCACATTATAAAGATGACCAGTACTGTATTACTCAAAACATTCAAGGTCTTGGTCATTTTCCTTTGGAAACTTTAGGGTTGTTTTGAAATCCCGTTCTTACCATGGACTTCTAATGTTTCTCTTAAATTATTGTTTCCTATCGTGTTACCCATTTTAGGGGAAATTCCCTAATGTCATTGTATTAGCCCCATCCGATTCTGTGTTTGGGGACAAGACTTGCAGTCTCACCCTGCAGCAGGTACGCATCACTGTGTAGGACAACAAGCCACTCACAGACAGGGTCAGGCGTGGAGGCTGACGGTACACAAAGATGGATTTTTGAGTGGAGACTTGGTTTAAAAATGGGTGGTTATTAGGAAATACGTAAGTGTTTTCCAGAAACTTGTAACTGTAGCAATTTGGATTATGAATACTCACCTGACAGGGATCTGCTTAATTTTTTTGTATGAATCCATCACCCTGTACTCTACTAAAAATCAGTAGCGAGACCCCAAGTCTAGTCTTACTTCTGCCAGTGAGTTCTGTCTGGTCGTGGACAACTCCATTTCTTTTGGCTTACATTTATTCACCCGTGAGTTGAAAAGGTGAGGCTGAAGTCACTCCCTTTGAGTAACAATGTTCTCCTTCCACACTACCAGATATCTGAGACCGATCGAGAGTGATATCATCGTTTGCATATAATTCTAGAATTTAGCGGATGTTGGCCAACTCCTTGTTTGAGTTTATTTGCTCAGTCCCCCCGTGTAATATTTGTAATGTGTGTACATACATTATACATATATATTCTCGCTATACATGTTTATCTACCTTTTGTAGTGTGGGTAGTAGCCTCATCCATGCATAACCATGCTTTTGGTAAAGTTGTGATCAGCCCCTTGCTGCAGTTTTAAACTCGGCACTTCAGTAGTGCTGTCTCACTAGTGTTTGAATATTTATCACAGTCTTAAATCTTCTGCTTCAGATTTATCTTTTCTAATAGCTGACCACCATTGAATAGACTTAAATACATCTGCCCATTGGGCAACAAAGCATCTCGGTACATTACGAGCTGTAGGGGGACTTTGACCACATCACCATGGGCATCTTTGCAGGTGGACAGTTCCCACCAGGTAGCCCAGGTCTGTGGGCACTTCAGTACTTGAATGCCTGTTGTCACTGCAGTACACGGGAAGGAATAATCGAAGGTGAGCCCTGGCTAAGTGAAGCAGGGGAAAAATGCAAGAATGTTGCGTGTGCTGCTGCCAAGCGCAAGCAGAGCAGATTGAGGTCCTGGGATGTACCGGAGGCAGAGGACTGAGACGAGCCCCGATGGGTTCTGAACGACATCCCCAGATGCAGGGCTGACCCCGACACACTAGTGACCTCTGCGACTTGATCACCTGGAAGGCTGGTGACCCTTGGCTTCTGAAGTTGCCCTGGTTGCAGCAAAGGCCTCATCCAGAGAATAAAGCAATCTGTCATCCTGGCGGGGGGTGCAGCCTCCGAGGGCGGACAGGCGCACAGCAGCAAAACGTCCACAAACCGAATTAGCTAACACTAACTATGTTATTAAAAACAGCAGCGCTTTTCATTTTTATTCAAAATCTTGGGAATTTTCAGTGTGCCCTGGGGGGAAGATAGTTTGTTCTGTTATAATTAGATTTGCTGCCTCTTCTGCAGATAAAGGAAACATAATCGACACTTTCCCCTCCTAGTGCCTAGGGTCTCTTCGGCCCTGTGGCTCTCACATGACTTCCTCCGCGCATGTGGATGAATTATTTGCAATGCTTGTTACACATATGTCACCACAGTTCTGAGGTGGGTATTGGGCAACAGAGGAGACTTTGCATTGCACAAGTTTGGGTAACTTGCTTGTTAGCGGGAGCTAATGGCGAATGCTGTGAGTGAAGCCAGATTAAAGTGGATCCAAGTGAGGCAATTTTAGTCATGATTTAAATGATCAAGTAAAGACTGGGGAGTCTAGCTCAGTGGTAGTGTGTGCTCGGAATGCACAAGGCCTTGGGCTCCATCCCAGGCACCCAAATGAACCAACAAATAAATAACCCAATAGGAGACACTAGAGAATTATAGAAATTGTGTGTCAGTCTCCAGTTCTACCTGCTGAGGCAGAGGTGTGAAGCAGGAGGTGGTCCGTTGTTTTCAGAGGCTAATTCCGGTCAGTCCAGTTCATCCTAGCTTGCACACATGGGTGTCGGTTTGGAAGTTGCATCCTACACTTTTTAAAACCTGTTGTTTTTTTCTTCCTTAGGTTCTGGTCACATTGGAGACTGGTTTTCTAAAAGGAAAGGAGAAGCCCATGAAAGGACCGTGAATTCTCTTTGACTTTCCATTAACAGAATAAAAGGTAATTATTGATGGTTTCAGAACATTTACCTTACCTTGGGGAAGTCAAGAGCAATAGTAGCAAATTAGCAAAAGACGGTGCTGTGGATCAGTGACTACTGCTACTTTGATTTGTTTATGCGCCTTTAAAGAATCATTTTTAAATAAACCTTTAAATCATTCTTAAATTCTCAGGCATACCTGAGAATTAAAGTGTTGCCTCACTAAGGCCTCTTTCTTTTTTCTTTTCTTTTCTTTTCTTTTCTTTTTCTTTTCTTTTCTTTTCTTTTCTTTTCTTTTCTTTTCTTTTCTTCTCTTCTCTTCTCTTCTCCTCTCTTTTCTTTTCTTCTCTTCTCTTCTCTTCTTCCTTCCTTCCTT
>NW_004955429.1:22283968-22327517 GCF_000276665.1 Chinchilla lanigera
CTCTCTCTCTCTCCCCCCCGCCCCCCTTTCTCTCTTGCAGCAGGATTGGGGATCAGCCCTTGCCCATCTATGCAAGCACTCTACTCTCCTCAGCCCTCGACTTTCTACATCCCCAGGACTGTCTTTCATCACTGTTTTTTCATTGCCACATTTAGAGAAAGAATGTGAGAATTTCTGAGCTATAAAATGACAAAGTATAGGGACATGTTTTAATCACACATAATCTCTTTTTTTTCTTTGAGTTTTGGGCTGGACCCTAGGGCCTGTGCATTCAAGGCAAGCCCTCTATCACTGGTTTTACCCCGATCTCTCATCTCACATAAATTCGATAAAACTTAAGAACCAAGTTCCCTGGCTCCAGCTCATCTAAGGCTCATGACAACTCATGGCACCCCTTGACACAAACACTTCTCCGTCTGGGCCTCAGGAGCTCCGGAACTTAGCAGACCTGACCACCTCCTTCTGTTCATTTATTGGCCCCCCTCCCCGCCACATAACCCCAACCTTAGTTGCCTTTTCTCAGCCAGAATTCTTACCTGGCCCCTTGGTTGCTCCGCTCTTGGGAGCAGTCAGCTCAAATTCACCATTCTCCAAAAGCTCACTCAGTGTATCTCAACAGATGATCTTTCCAAAAACTGTGACAATATCTTGTCCTTCGACGTAATCACAACGCTTGCTCTCCAATTCTTGAAGTATCAAGTTACTTCCCTCCTTTTTCCCAGTACTCTGTCTGATGATTGGATTCGTGGTAAGAAAAACTCGTATTTAAGTTCACTGTAGTCTGCTTCTTTAGTCCCATCAGTCCTAGGCCGGGGATGGGGGATGAACAGGTCTGAGTGCATCATTAGGGGACTTTTTGAAACACTGGACATCTAATGCACAGGATCCATGACCTAGTGCAGGTGACCATGAGGAGCAGCCCAAGGGACAGGAGTGACAAAAGTCTCTCTGGAGCGGGGTGGGGAGGGAGACCATAACTGTGAGCCGATTCGGGTGACCTTCGAGCCGCACCTGCTCCTACCATCCACCTTCCGCTGTCGCCCCCGCTGCAGCTGCACCTCCCCATGCACCAGTGGGGACAGCGGGACAGTCATCAAACAGGAGAGGAGTGCTGAGCTTTTGGAGAATGTCTGTCCTGTGGCCAACCCTGGACATAATAGATACTTTATTCTATAATGGCATAGCTGAGTTTTAACAGAACATTTATTTATTGTGAGACAGGATCCTACCCTGTAGTCCACACTGGACTCAAACTCATGGTCCTCCTGCCTCAGCCTCTCAAGTGCAGGGATTAAAGGAGAGTAACACCATGCCATGCTCTGAACAGAATTTTCAGACTCTTCTTTCCCCTTACCTCTCTAATTCGAGGAAGAAGTAGCTTTTTCCATTTTCCTCTTAAGTGCAATATCACTTTGCCCTTGCCTTATGAAGTTATCGCTGTGGTTCCTTTTATGCACAGTGTGTGGAAAGTTATCTCCTGGAAACCACTAGAATTTAGACACAGGAGGAACAGAACTTCTTCCTGCTTTGTTTGTGTTTCTTGCCGGCACTGCCACTGTGTCTGGTGTGTCTTGGCGCTCAGTGGACATTCAGTGACGGAGCTCACAGCTCCTGGGGCGCACCAGCCCCTCCCTCCATGCGAGGCTTCCGCTAGGCAGCAGCGCTGTCTGCGCGGCCCCCTGCCTGCCTGCGGGGTGTGACATCCGCACTGGAGCACTCTCGGAAGGGCCGAGGAGGGGCAGTGGTTGGAGACTGTGGATTGTAAAGGCATAGAGCAGTCCTTCCAGGGTGCTCCGGGAGCAGACCGGAAGGGCAGCAGAGGCCTGGGGATGCCGGCTCAGGCCCCTCCCAGGAAGCCCTCCAGGGACTGCGGTGAGGGGACAGGAAGGGCGTGTGCTGCCTGTTACCCTGAGCCAGCCCCTGGGCAAAGGTCTGAGAGGAAGTGTGCAGTGAGTCACGTGGGGGCAGAGTGCCCGTCCCCTTTAGGGGGTTGAGGTGACCACTGAGGTTCCCTTCCTGACTCCCTAGGTCCCCCTGTGCAAATGCGTGCATGCAGCGCGGTCTGCAGGATCCGTGGTGACTCCTGGCAGATGGAGTCCCGTCTGACTCTGAGGATCTAATAAGAGCATCTCTGAGCAGGCGCCCCAGGGAAGGTTTGCCTCTCCGGTTTCCCTTCCAGGTGAGTGCGTGGAGGAGGTAGGCAGGCAGACGCTCCCTCCACCTCCTGTCAGGCAGGTCTTTGGAGAAGGAAGCTAGGTACCGTGTAAGGAATTGCACATTAAGGTACACTAAGCCTTCTTAGCTGGCAGAGGCCTTTGAGAGGATCAGAAGGGTACCCTCCTCCTCCTCCTTCTTTTCCAGTCTGACTCTCTCTGTCTCCCTCCCTGCGTCTCTCTCTCTCCCTCTCTCTGTCTCTCTCACGCGCACACACACAGTTCCAGCTGTGGTTCCCATGCCTTTGCGTGCCAGGCTGCATGCTGGTTCTCTTCATCACCAAGCCCTTATTAGCGCTCCCCTGGGTCAGGAGGCCGCGCTCCTGCGCACGGCCATCTCGCCTTCCGGCCTGTCCTCTCACTCGTGCTCTTGCTCCCCCTCACACTCCACCCGCGTTCCATTCCCACCACTCTTGGCCCCTGCAATGCCACCGGCAGGGACACACCTTCCTGACAGCTCTCCCGGTCTCCCCTCTTCCCCACCTGCAGCCTTCTTTTTTTTTGTCTTTTTGAGACAGGGTCTCACTCTTCAGTTCAGGCTGGTCTTGAGTTCACTTTGTAGCCCAGGCTGGTCTCGAACTTGCAGTGATCCTCCTGCCCCAGCCTCCCGAGTGCTGGGATTCCAGGCGTGCACCGCCACGCCCCGTTCCCTCTTGCTTTTTATGCCCTCACCTGCCTGACTCTGGCCCTGGGCTGGCTGTTTGCAAAGCCAGCCTAACAGAAGCGACCACTCATGCCACTGCCTTCTCCCTCCCTCCCGCTGTCCATGCTGGCCTTGAGTTGCACCGAACCCTGTCACCTTCCTAACACGGGCCGCACTTTTTGTACTGCGAATCTTTAGCCCGGACTGAAATGCGGAGGCTCGGCTTGGTGTCCTGAGCCTCTCTGATGCCGACTCCCATCCCCCCTCCCGCTCAGGCGTGTTCCAGGCCTGTGTGACTGCTGCTGGCTCTCTCAAAACAGCAGGCACAGCCTCAGCCTCAGCCTCACGCTCACCGCTCTCGCCACCTTTCTAAAGACACCTGCGGGCGCTTTCTCCGAGAAGCAGGGGGACAGCAGGCGTGGGATGCGGAGAGCTCATGCAGGCTGCATGTGGTAGCTGTCAGTATCAGCCAGATGGGCCTTTGCAGAGGTGGACCAACTCCCCGGCCTCTAGCATCTAACGCGCAGATGTTTAGAAACTCTCTGCTTTCTGACCCTTGATTTCTAGCTCTTCCAATCTGTTCTCAGTGGATTTTTTGTCTTAGGTTATTGTTTTGCTAACAAACATTCAATAAAGAAGTCCCATCTTCTGCAGAGGACAAGAGAGCCTGCAGATGGAAGCTCCCCTGTCTCTTAAACCGCGGCTTCAATGGCTTCGTGAAAGTGGCTTCTGTCCTCATGAGAATGTGCCATACGTATTTCCCACCACATTCGAGAACGTTTTAATTTTGTGCATCAAGTTAGTTCCCTCCATTACCAACAAACAGCTCTATACCCAGGTATTTTAAATTTTATACGTGAGCTGCCCCCAAAGAAAACAAGGCCGGGAGATGGCCATGCATTCAGCCTAGGTCACACTAATAATGCTATATGTGAGAGGGGAGCTGCAGCAGAGGAAGGTGCAGGAAGGGGCTTCGGTATCCCCTACTCCTCGCTAGGCTTCTTCTATATTCAGTTATTTCCTTCCGGACAAATGCTTCTTCTCCATACTCAAGATGCGTTTGATGAGCACGTGTGTAACCCAGGGCCTGGCATGCATGAGGCCCTGGTTCCCTCCCCAGCACCACAACACGGAACAAAACAAAAGATCAGCTGGTTGCGCTGTGCTGACCATGGCTCTTCCAGGGACAGTCCTTCAACTCAGCAATAGCCTTGAGCCCCAGGTGCAGGCTCTCCCAAGGGGCTAGACTCCCCGCCACCTAGATCAAGCGTCGTGTGTCCTAGATTGGAGGTGTGGGAAACCCACTTCGCTTGAGCATTTCTTTCCCCTAGATTGAGGGTGCCTGGGCCCCTCACCTCTGAGATGTCTTGTTGTTTTGGCTTCACCAAGGCACACGGATGGCATGAGGGTAGGTGTGAGGAACATGTGTGCCTGAGCATCCGGTGTGGGAAAGCAGGGCAGCGTGAGCAGCAGCACTCACCTGGGAGGCCTCCCTGGTCCCTCTTACCTGGGAAACTAGGTGACTGATTAGCATCTTTCCCTCTGGCCTGGAATTTTGCCAGTGTCCACAGAACAAAGCTGGAGAACAGAAACCTTCTGATGTGTTCAGGCCTGGATGCGTCACTGGGGGTGGACCGTGAGCGGTGCGTCTCTGTGACAGTAGAGTTCCCAGGGAGGGGTGGCCCCTGAGCTGAGGCCCACCCAGAAGAAAGAGAATGCATAGACCCAGACACGGGGGTCTGGGATGCTCATAGGGGGAGTGGCTCAAGATAGTGCGGGACCTGTAGCAGTTTCTTTTTCCCTAAGTGTACAATATGTAATTTGAAATTCTGACATGGTCACAGTTAAATCACAGCTGTTAAACACTCCCCTGATCCAGGTACTTGTCCACCTTTAGTTTGAGATGTTCCTAAGCCTAGCTGTCTCTGGTGTGGTGGTCAAGAACGGCATGGGAAGAACTGTCATGTTGGATGCATCCAAGGGTCGCAAGTGTGTGCCGGCAGGAACAGAGCACTGGAAAATCTGCCCTGTGTGGCCATACGGGTGCTGCAGCTCAGGCCAGCGCCAGCTGAAATGTAGTCCTCTGTGTGTCCAAGAGCTGTTATCAAAAACAGAAAAGCTGGCTCTGATTCCTCAAATCAAAATCCAGCCCAGTGTTCCCAGAGCCAGTTGCTCAGGCCCCTAAGGTGAGCTCTCAGGACCCAAGCTGACCTCCTGTGTGTCAGTGGAGCCTGCCAAGCCCTTGTGGTCTTCTCCAATTACCTTTTATTAGAGGAAACCTCTGCAAAATTCTGTGTATGGCCCTAGAAACATGTTTTTGTCATCACAGTGAAGTGTCATCACGGTGATGTAATCACAAGGCTTCCTAAGCTCTCTTAATTGAGGCCAAGACGACCAGCAGTTAGCAATACCTGCATTTAGTAAGTTAGATGGTCTTTGGGCTTGGGGCAGGGAAGAAAACTCAATGGTAGAGCATGAGCTGAGCATGCATAGGCCTGGATTCAGTCCTCAGCAACAGAAGGAAGAGAAAGTCTTCACTCTCAAGGAATTTATATCACATGCATGTGCATGTACTGCCATCCACCCCACGTCGTACGCTCTGAGCTTAAAAACAGAAGAATGAATGATCATATTCACGGTATGACCGAAAGATACAGTAAATTTCTAAAAAGTTATTGTATGAGAGACATGTTCCCATTGCTTCCCCTCCAAATAGTCCCTCCTTGTTTGAAACACCCATTTCATCTTTTTACCGCTTTCCGAAGCTATCGTGGAAGTCCTCCTTCATGAGTGTCTTCAGTTGCACTGTCTTGGCTGCCTTGATGTCCTGAACTGATTCAAAACATTTCTCTTCCATGGTCATTTTGACTTTGTAGAAGAGCCAAAAGTTGTGCAGTGCTGGACCCGATGACTAGTATAGGTGAGGATACACCGTCAGGTTTTTCTGAGTCTGCCCTTCCGCTGGGTGGCACTGGGCAGCAGTGGTCCTGTATTTTTTATCACACCTTTTAAAGACACTCACAGAAGAGGACTTGGAGAACTGCTTCAAAAAATGACAAGACTGATAGGATAAGTGTGTTCCGAACGATTTGTGAGGGGTTAATGGCAATGAGTCTGTTACTGTAATGAACATTAAAACAGTCACCGTGTTTGTTGATCATATCACATGTGTTTAAGGAACACAAACATAGCAACAGGACACAGATGAATACATCTTAACTATAACTGACACGTCTTTTGGTGTAACAAGCCCCTTGGGCAAGGGGGTCGAATGCCTTGCTAGAATGGAGGAAAGGGACTGAATTTTTCACCGGCAAGTGGGTGGCCATGAGAAGATCATCACAACTGAACAGTTGCCGGTGAGGAGATTAGATGGGTTGGCAGGCAGGACACGGCAGCCTGCTCTGGTGGAGATGGCTGGGGGAGGCACGTGCCCCTTGAGGTGCTGGGGGCCTGCTGTGTAGGGGAGTAACTCCCAGCAGATAGGAGGTCTGTTCACGCCTTGGGGGTGTGGCTGTGAGCTGGGTTCTTGGGCCTGATTGCTACAAAGATGTGTGTGGTTGGGAGAGTGGTGCCCCATCCTGCCCAAAACATCCACGTCCTAGTCTAAAAGACCTGGGCGAGCTAGGTTAGAAGGCGAGGAGGAGTCAAGGTTGCTCATCAGCTGTGCTTGGCGCGGGAAGAGCATCCTGGGTTTCCGATGGGACCGGTGCAGCCAGAGGGCCACTTTGAAGTGAAGAAGGGGCTCAGAGGCGCAGCGGGACGCCCGTGATGACAGTCTGGCCATGGCTGCCTGGAAGTTGCATGAGCCACGGAACTCAGGAGGCCTCTGGAAGCTGGGAAGGGCGAGAGGGTGGATTCGCTCCTGGAGGTCCAGGAGAAGTGTGGCCTTGCCAGAACCTTTATTTTTAGTCCAGCAAGACCCATTTCAGACGTAAAACTTGGAGAACTATAATCATTGCGTGTTGTTTTAAGCCAAGAAATGTGTAGCGATTTGTTCCAGCAAGCCATAGTAAACAGTGCAGTATGGAAATCTGTCTCTATTTTGGAAACACGAAACCCTCTTAGTTATTTACATAATGCAGTTTGGAAAGTTAAGGAATATAAATAAGTCAAGGGTGAATATTGTCAAAATTAATTCAGGTTTTTCTGAGCTAATTCATTTCACCAGAATCGGAGCAGGAATGCTGTTTCTTCACTTTCATGTCTTCACTGCTAGATCATTGCCTGACTCATTTGTGCATGAGAAAACCAAAGTGCCTACTTCTTCAAAGAAATTTACTTTATGCAGAAATGTGTCATTATTACTAGACATGCTGAAATTTAAGCTTTTGTAGACAAAGAATATTTTACATTTGCGTTCAGAGGTGAGACTTGTGGTTGGAAATCTAAGTTGGATTGAAGAGAATGTGATCGTCACAAGTTGAGCAAGCCTAATCTGAAAAGACCCCGTGTGCTGCAGAGTCTGAAACTCCTTGAGCATGCATGATGCCAGCTGAGGTCAGTTCTACACCTGGCCTCGTATGATGGGTCACAGACAAAACGCATACACACTAAATACACTGTGTAAAGTTATCTTTAGGCCGTGCATACTAGAGTGTGTATGAAACATACAGTGAGCTTTGTGTTTTGACTAGAGTCGCGTCCCCAAAATGTTGTTATATATAAGAGAATACCAAAAAACTGAAGAAATGGAAAATCTGAAATAGTTCAAGCCTTTCAGGTAAAGGGGTGTGTGATGATTAATCTTAGCTATCAACTTGCTTGGATTGGGAGGCACCTAGGAAATGAGGAAAGCACACCTGGGTTGTGTCTGTGACAGTGGTTCCAGAGATGATTGACATGTGGGATGGCAGACCGATGGGAGAGACCCGCCCATGAATGTGGGCGGCGTACGGTGGGGCCCAGAGGCAGCGCAGAAAGGAGGTGGAAGCCCACCGTGCCGGCCCTCTGCTGGCTCTCGGCTTCCCAGCTGCCACGAGGGGAGCAGCTTTGTCCCGCTGTGATGCTCTGCCTCACCACAGGCCCAGGAAAGTGGAGCCGCCGACCGTGGACTGAAGCCTGTAGGACTGGAAGCAAAAGAAAACCTTTTCTAGGTGTTTCAGTCACAGCAGTGAAAAGTTAACACAGGGTACTCAACCTGGACTTCCTTGAGGTCTAGGAACCAGTGTCTACACATGGCTGGAGTGTTAACACACCCTTCGCTTGCTCAGTAAAACTGCTGTACTGTGTAGCACACTGGAACTTCAAATTGATAAGAAACAAAGGAATTTATTATTTGTGAAACTCCATCTGGGAAATTTCTAATACTTACTACTTTATTATTAATATATTATTAATTTACTCATGTTGATTTATTTCTTCACTCAGTGTCTGTAGGAGTCTTTGCCAAGGTCCTGGTATGTGCCAGGCCCTGCGGAAACATAGGTGAATCAGACGGCATTTATCCCAGAGGAAGCCATATTTTTGATGAGAAGACAAAGTGAGTAGATAATGGCAGTGTGAAGTAGCCGGTGTTAAAACCACTTCAGCCGCCAAGAGGAGGGAACGGCCAACTCTGTAGGGAAAATGTGGCGGCAAAGAGGAGGCCTTCAGACCGAGTACTAAAGGACCGCGAGGAGATAAGCAAGGAGACACACGTAACAACCTGCTTAACACCAGGCACTGGGGCAGGCACCGTGGGTGGTAATCTTCTTCATTTAACTTTTGTCTTTGGAAAACTATACCCTGGTGCAGTAACTTTGCAAAGACACAAAGTGGGATGTATCTCCTTTGTCTCAAACACAGTTGGTTTTAAAGCTGTAGCGCAGAGGTTGGCACATTTTTCCTGTAAAGGGTCAGTTAGTATTTCCTACTACAGGGGCTACATAGCCTCTTTGTAATTACTCAGCTGTGCCTTGCTAGCATGAAAAAGCCATAGGTAATATGAGAATGAATGAACATGTGTGTATTCCAATAAAACTTTATTGACAGGAATCAGTCATGCACTGGTTCTGGCTAGAGGGCTCAGCTTGTGCCCTGTTCTAGAAGAGCAATGGCAAGTACCATTTTGTTTTGGAATTTTCTTGAGAGGAAACCTGTGGGTTTCATTAGCTTCTCAAGTGAGTCAGTGATGACTGGATTTTGTCAGTGACAGTCTTGGAATGTATTATAGAAGCTCACAGAGAAATGACAGCAGACTGGATTAATAACAGAGATTCAGACTGCCCCAATTTTCCAGCATTTCACATCATCATGGTTAATATTTAACAGACCTCTGAGAAATCCAGATATAATACATCTTTAGGCCATTACAGAGGAGTCCAAAGAGAAAACCACACTAATCTAGCCTTGGCGGAGGTTTGACATCGCGTGGGTATGTGTTTTAACTCTGAGGTTTTGCAAATAAAAGTAGAGACAATCTTTCTGGAGCCGTTGGGAAGAAATAAGGTAAGTATCCAAATTGGTGACTGTGAGGAGAAGCTTAGCGTAAAAGCAGGATATACCTAATCCTGCTTTCTTCTGGAAAAAGACAGAAACAGCTGGTTAGTGTAACAAGGAGAGGCTATGGGAGAGCAATTCCCAAGTCCAGATTAAAGAGGATATCTCGACATCTTAAAGCAACAAGCCAGAAAAATCTATCCAACTAGCCAGTACTGTGGGAAAAGTCACTAAATTCAGAGATTTGAGTTAGGAATTCTTTAGAGCAAAACAGTGAAATTTTTTTTAAAAAGACATCTTTCCAGGAGGCGATCCTAAAAGGTACAGTGTGCTGGAAAAGCTGGAAAACCATTAAAAGACTTCAAAAATGTTAGTAAAAGGAAACCCTCAACCGCAGTTTCAGTCACCTCTGCTGGCCATACGTGACTAAATGGAGATTTTTTTCTTGGCTGATAATGGAGAAGTACATGAGTAATATTTACTTGGGGAACTAATTTCTTTTGAGTAAAACCTTTAAAAAATGAAAAGCAGATGAAGTTTATAAGATAGTTTCAAGTTTGGATGGTTCCAACTGGAGTGAAACATTTTCTCTCAGTTAGGAATAGAAAAAAAGTGAGTCAGGCCCGTGGCCTCCAGAGGTCTCCATGCCTGGTGTTCCAAAGTGTGTTTTGATCCGGTTCCCCATTACACTCTGTGCTGCTGCTTTTAGGGCTGAATTGGGGGAAGGAGAGGAAAGGATGGAAAATGTGGAAGTTGATAACTTCTTGGAAGAAGCACACGTTAGCAGACTGCAGTTACCCCAATCAAAACAATTTAAACTTTTCCTTGTGTTTTGAATCCTGGGCACGCATCTTGTCTTGGATGAAGCAGATGTGATTTTGGGCTGTGTGCAGCACCTCAGAACATGGAAGCTGAGCCTTGCTTGGCCTCCTGTTTGTACCCCACACTCACTAAGGAAAACAACTTGATCTGGCTGTGTATGTGTGTGTTGTTTCTGGCCTTTTGTAGTTAGTGGTTATTTCATAACACTGAGATGTATAAATCTTAGGGCGGAGAAGAAAATAATCTATAAAGCAGATAAACGTGTTGATATGAATTGTACCAAACAACCAATGTTTCCCTAAAACTTTAATGTGTAAACCTATGAGAGGTTCTTATAATTTGACTTCTCTTTCACCAAGTTTTTTAATAAAGAGTGTCCGTGCTCCGTACATTCTTGTTGACATTCATTTGCTTTAGCAAGAGTTAAGTAAAGGGGGTCTTCACCACACGCTGCTGGCTGTATTTGACGAAGCTTTGCAGCTTTATTAACTTTGCTGGAAATGTTTGTTTCCTGGGAATTCCAGGGATGGAGGGTGTTGGTGAGCTTTGCACTACTATAACAAATATCCGAGGTAATCAATTTGTAAAGAGAAAAGCTTTATTTTGGCTCACAGCTTTGGCAGTCCACAGTCCTTTGGCCTCATTACTTGGGTGTGTGGATGCCAGCATAGTGGCAGCGTATGATGGAACAAAACCACTTATCTCAAGGCTGGAAGCAGAAGTGAGGCAGCAGCCGGGGTCCCCGGTCCCTTTTGAGGGCCTGTTCTCGAGGACCGGAAGACTTCCTGTGAGCCTTCGCCTCTTGAGAGCTCCACCACCTCGAAGGAGTGTCATGCACTGGGGACTAAACCATTAACAGTGGACCTCAGGGGGCGCTGACCCAAACCACAGCATGAAGTATAAAGTTTCTCATAGAGATCTGTTTCTTAGCTGTGCAGTCAGTGGCCCGGTTGGTAGAGATGCTACTGCAAGATCAAATTAATATGTAGACTGGGCCTGAGCCACCTGTGTCCATTGCAAGACTTGTAAAGTCCTAGGCTATACTGCTATTGGGTTCAAAGTAGCCTGTTTTTCAAATGTTAACTCACTTCGTTAGCTGCTTGGTACAAATATAATATGCATTTCCCCAAAACTCAGGTCACTGTTGTTGAATACGTAGCCAACCTGCTCCCTCTCAGCACCCTTCAGCTCAGTCAGCCGCACCCTCACTTGTCACCACCTCCACGGTCACCACCCAGCTCAGGGCTCCCCGTTTCTACTAGGATGGCTGTGGTGGCCTTCTGCCGAGCGCTGTGCTTCCTGCTGTCCACCTTATCAGCCCACTCCGAACATCTGTTTTCCTTGGAGCAACTGGAGTGAATCTTTAAAACTAATCAAAATCATGCCCTAGCCTTGCTTCCCTCCAACAGGCCTACCTGCTGATAATTCTTAGAATAGAATGCAGAGGTCTCTGCAGCAGAGTCTGTACGGTCTGCTGTCAGCCCTGCCTGGCCTGCGTGTCATACTGGCTTCCTGGGTTCTCTTTTTCTTCACTCACTCCACTCTGGCCTGAGTGGCCGTCCTGCTAGTCCCTTGGGCATCTTCATCACACCCCACTCACAGGAGTTGAGAGTTGCCTCCCTCCAGATGCACAGCAGCCCCTGTCCCCAAATCTCTGCTCCAGCGGTAGCTCCTCAGAGACACCTGACCACTTTATCTAAAATAGAGCCCCTTTCCCCAGTGTCCTGCCCACCACTTCCAGCCTCACTTTTATTAGCTGATGTTCAGTCTGTTTGAATCATTCAGCTCATTGGTTCATTTGTTTATTTGCAATTTGTCAGTTACGCCCAAGACAGTGTGAGCTCTGTAAGGACAGGGACTTTGGTGTGTTGTCGAGTCTTTAGTACCCATGACAGTAACAGTACCCCCAGTGTGCAGACAGCTGGGTGTTAAATCAAGGAGCAAGCCAGAGCCATCTACAGTATTTTGCATGTATATAGATCAAATCATGCTGTGCAGAGAGACTAAGTCATGCTGCAGTGTGTTCTTAAATAATATAGTGATTTTTTAAAGTTTTTTCAACTCCCAGTAAAGGTTTGCCATTCAACAGTCAAGGTTTATCTTTTTGCCTAAAGATTTTAGCAATAATAAATGATTTTAGCAATAATGAATTATTTCTGCAGTAATAAACTGAGGTGGCTTTTATTACTGACGTACACATATACATATAGGAAAAGAACATGGTATATGGCTTTGGTTCACAGTACCTGAACACGCGGGTGATTGAGCGGTTTTGTAGTGACGGTCTGTGGCCGCGGACAGTGTGATCAAGTTTGGGTTGCTTTCCTTCCTCGGTGATTAGCAGGCACATATTTAGCACAAGGAGACAGAGCCACATACTCATCTATTTTTAATTCAGTAGTCCCCTTATCTGTCGGAGACGCGTTCCATGACCCCTAGTAGATGCCTGAAACCATGGATTGTACGAAACTTTGTATATACCATGTTCCTTTCCTATATGTACATGTGTATGATAAAAGTTTAATTTATAAATTAGACACAGTAAAAGATTATCAACCGTAACTAACATTCAAATGGACCAATTATAACCATATGGACGTGCCCCCCAACTGTCTCACAGTACCTTCATCTTTTCACGTAAAGCAAGTGCTTCATGGCTTCTTGGCGTATGTTGGCAGTGTCATTGCTCATGTGCTTCGGGCCCATTATTAAGCAAATAAGGATCCCTTGTACCCAAGTGCTGTGACTTAAGTTGACCTGAAAACAGGTGGCTACTGGTGACTAGCAGTCCGGTCGTGCACACAGCCTGGATGCGCCACATCCAGGGACGCGTCGTGTCCCAGCAGGAGTGAGCTGGATGACATGGAATTTCATCACACTACCCAGAACAGTGTGCAGTTCAAAACTTAGAAATTATTTATCTTTGGAATTACTAATTTAATATTTTCAGAAGGCAGCACTGCAAATGAGGGGGGTCTGCCTTTCAAGAGAGTTCCCATGATTACCAGAACACTTGGAAATTACTAAAAGAAATTTTATATGACAAAAGAAGTTTTTGTTCCCTACAAATGAACAACCAATAATCTTCTTGTAAATATTGTACATGAAGAAATGGGGAGAGTTAGAAAAGGAGATTAATTACGGGTTTGTAGAATCGTGTAGAAGATAGCAGTAGCCCCATTCCATGGGATAATTTTGTTGGCTGGATTGCTGAGTTGCTTGTACAAACTCAGACTTATTGCTGTATCGTTTACAATTATAAAATGCGTCCCTTTACTGTACAGCTCTGATTTGATAAGTCCTGTACATAAGTTATGTAATCACTACCATAGTCAAGATGTGAATATCCACCCCACTTAGGCCTGTCCTTGAGCTCTTGGTGCTCTGTCCCTGGCGAATATTGCTCTATCTTCTGCCCTTACAGTTTGGCTTCCCCATAGTGTTATGTAAGTGGAATCAGACATGATACAGCTTTTTGATTCCAGCATAATGTACTTGAGCTTCCATCTGGTTGGTTGTTAGTTTGCTCCTTTTGATCATTCAGTAGTGCTCTGTTGTGTGGATATAGAGTTTGCTTATTTATTGGAGGATTTCTGGGTCATTGCCATTTTCAGCCATTATGAATAAAATTCCTGTGACATTATGTACAGTTTGTGTGGAAATACACATTTTTCATTTTTTGTGGGGTAAATAGGTTGGTGTCATATTGATGGTTCATGTGCATGTATGAGCTTGACTATATTTCAAAAAAAATCTATGAAACTGTTTTTCAAGGTGGCATTCCGGTTTGCATTCTCACCAGCAAAGCATGAGACTTCTGTGAACCCCTCGTTAATTCCTCCTTGAGTATAATGCCCAGTGCGGTTTTCCGCTAGGGAGACGAGCCTCCAAATAGGTCTCTCCCTCTTCTTACCCGCAGTTTTGTGTTCCAGGCCCTTTACTTGGATCTTTAAACTACTTTGATTTAAAAGACTTCTAGCCTTCACCGTTCTCTGAGTTTTCTTCTCTACCACACATAATGACTGTCTTGCTCCCGGTAGACACGGTGCACACCGACTTGGCCTGGGTTTGGTGAATAAGTTAGACCAAGCTCAAGGGCCCTGCAGCCCTTGGCGGGGCTCTCGTGATGGTCTGCCAGACTCCGCCTGTCTGTGCGCGGTGGTTGAGCCTCACCCCGAGGTCCAGGGAGAAGTTCCTATTAATTCTTCCCAGGCAAAAATCTATCACCTGGCCGGAGATGTAAAACTGTGAGCGGACTTGTACAGTGATCAGGGTCCATTTGTTCCCAGCAGAGAAGTCAGAAATAAATCTGTGGTTATTAAAAGGTCTCTAGATTCATCTTGGATACTGAACAAAAAATGTGTAGAATCTTATGAAAAATTTGTCTCCCTTTTAAGGCTTCAGTCATGCATTTCACAGTTATCACAAGGGGGCTCAAGGAATGTACATTGCACTATTACTTTATATGCTTTTAAACGCTGTGGCTTATGAAATGTAAACTTATGAAGTGTGTTACTGAGTTCCTTGTAGGCTTTTGACCTTACGAATGTCTTCCTTGAAATACAGCCACCAGCTTGTAGGGGAGGTCTAAGAAAGCTTTGATGTCAAGAAGAGGCTCCTGATTCTTGAAGCTCTGGAGGGCCACCGTGGTGACTTGTGCCCAGCAGACGTGACTTTAACGATGAGAGATGGCTGTAAAGGTCATCCAGATTCAGTCTGGACCCGCTGTCTCCTTGCCCATCATGAAGGCTGGTGGGCACATTATGTACAAGAGTGGACTTGAGCTGTTAGGGCATATTTTTCCCATCAAATGTAAGTTGCATAGAACTGAACTCTTAAATTTGCTATTTGCTGTCCAGTCAGGTAAACAAAAGAGCAAATCTTGGAATAGCAATCTTATTTTTGTGAAAATATATACACATGAAACCAGTAGAGAAAAAAAAAATATTTGTCCACAGTAGTGCTGAACTGAACAACTTGGTCTAAGGATAAGGATCACGGAAGTGCAAAGAGGGGCCAGAATGACTCAGGGCTTTGGGGTTGACATGAGCCCCCCAAGATCTACCAAAGAGCTCATTATTCACCTCCCTTAAATTTTATTTTAGCTATGGTAGCACTATCTAGAGAGACCGCTGGGATTGTCTGTAAAAATACATTCACTTGCTTTACGTATTTGCCTGGATTTGAGATTACTTTGTAGAAGTCATGATGTTCTGTGACGTGTACTGTGAAATCTTGAAATGTTGCATCCTGTTTTTCAACCTAGTACTTTATATATCTCGTGTGTGTGTGTGTGTGTGTGTGTGTGTGTGTGTGTGTGTCTCATGACCAAGTATGAAGTTGGCTTTTAACTGTACTGGGATAGTAAAGATAATATAAAATATAAGATCTCATTCACAAGCTCATAGCTCTGTCACACAGATCTATTACACAGCAAGCTGAGTTAGTCTTCAATGTTTGCTGTTTGTTTATTCATTTCGTGGTTACTTTAAGGTAAGTAGTAAGACCATCAAAGTGGGTTGTTTTTGTTTTGTTTTTGTTGTGCTTGGGATTGAACCCAGGGCCTTACACATGCTAGACCAGTGCTCTACCACTGACCTACACCTCCAGTCTTCAGCAAAGATTTATATATATGTGTGTGCGTATGTGTCTGTGTATGTGTGTGTTGCCCATGCTTATGCTTGTGATTGGTAATGCCCATATCCTTTGATATTGAAGCAGAACAGCCCCCAGAGTCAAAGAGTACGTTTGAAAATGTGCAGGACCCAACTTTCTCCTTTATGAACTTGTACTGCATGGGTTACATGGGCGGGCCCCTCAGTCACAGCCAGAAGGCCATAAAGTGGGGATCACGTCCCTGTAGGAAGCTATCCCCAAGGACAGAGAGGTGGCAGAGTTTCTGGACCTCAGCAGGCGGATTGCAGTGCTTATTTTAGCTCCCTCTCCTTCATGTGTCCTCCGCGTCAGTTGCTATTTTGACTGTGAGCATCTTCCTGCGGCTGGTGGCATGCCGGTGGCTGGGCACCCTCACAGGGAGAACACAGTGCCCCTCTGCCACTGGTACCCACTGGTATCTGTGCAGCCCTAGACTCCGGTGTATGAAACACTAAACATGCAGGACAAGAGAAGGACACTGCTTACAAAAGCCCAGTGTAGGTTTAGAGGAATAAGTGCAGTATGAAATACAGGTACTCTTGATAAAGAGAAGGGAAGCACAAAAAGAGTGGCACAGTCAAATTCAATAGATGCTTTTTTAGTGAAAACTGCCAGCACTTACTGAATGAGTAGTCCTATATTCGGGAAAATGTTCACGGTTTTGCAGATACTATCCTAGAGTGGACGTATGTTAGAAGAACAGGCTCACAAACTTTCTCATAAATGACTTGATAAAGACAGTGGGCCAGTGAGTCCTCTGTAAATGGTCTCCTTATTTCCCCGTTCCCCAGTGCCCCATGCACGATGGAACTGAAGCCCAGCAGCCCTAGCGTGTCGCTGAGAGCTGACTTTCCACTGTCATCACACGGTGGGTATGATGATCTTCCTTCTGCTTGCTGCTCCTGCTCCCTCAGGCTCCAACAGCGCCTTTCCACTGTTGCCATTGCTCCGTGCATCTAACCTCGATTCCTTCACAAACAACACTTTCTAGGGGTTTTCCTCTCAGCTTCTTTGATCCTATTATTAACACTAGCAGAATAGCAAGCCTGGTACACCAGTGTAGGAAGCGTAGGTCTGAGGAGTGATGGAACAGGGTGGATCCCACTGTTAACTCACACACTGACGTCTGTAGGTCTTTCTGTGGTTCCACCAATGGAGACCTTCTAGTAGGTAGATGGTTCTGTTTGTTTGTTTATGTCCTTTTTAAAAGAAATGTTCAGATAATGATGGTGATGATGATACTGCTGTTGTTGTTAATCTAACTCTAGGTGGTTGAGAAAACAGTCACCCCTCTGTATACATGGGTTCACATCCTTGGATTCAACCACCCATGGATTGAAAAGAAAATTGTGTTTGTATTGAACATGTACAGACTTTTTTGTCCTTATTTTCTTCAGTAATACATTACAGCCACTATTTATGTCAACAGTTATTAGGTATTACAAGTAGTCCAGAGATGATTTAGGCACTCAGGAGGATGTACAGAGGTTATGTGTGAACACTCCGTCACTGCTCATAAGGGACCTGAGCGTCAGTGGGTTTTGGTATCCACAGGGGACCCTGGAACCAGCCGCCTGAGATGAGGCCTCACTCCCACCGTGTAATAAGGTGTTGGCTTGTTTATAATCAGGTGTTTGGCATGAATTCAGCAGAGAGTTCCCTGAGGAGGAAGCAAGGCAGTCCAGGAAGGACTTCAAGAAAGGGGAGGCCTGAAAGCTGAGTCCTAAAGACATTTGGAGATGTGTCTGACCGTAGGAAGAAAGTATGCCAGGCTGTGTGAAAATGTCTGGAAGAATTTTTTTTTTCCTCTAGGCATCCAGGGGAAAGGCTGGGAGAAAGTAGCCAGGGTAAAGGTTAGATCTCATGGCAGCTTCCTCTCTAAGCTCTGTTCTGGGTAAGAGACTTTAAACATCTGCTTAAAGGGGATAGGACTGTGCCCCGTGCCCTGGAGGTAGTGACACTTGACACTGTAGCAGTTCAATCCTAAGTGAGTGCAACTCACTGGAGATGCCCACTCACTGTGGGCAGCTCCCCTGGCACCTGTAAGTCTTTTCAAACAAGTACACCTTGCTCTACCACACCTTCTGTCCAGATGTACTCAGTCTAGAATGGGTCTTAAGTCTTGTCAGAGTTCTTGCCCAGACATTGACAAGCAGAGGAAAGTTGCTTTGGAGCAGGAGGAAATTCCTCTGGAAGGTTGGGAGAGCCCAAGAGGTGGGACAAGACCTTTGGTCTGGCCTCAAGCTTCGTTCCTTCATCCCAGCTCTCCTTCCGTTTGTGTGGACCGTGGTGACCATGCTTTCCCCAGTGCCTCATTTCTTCCTGGAGCTTTTTTGTGCTTTTAGACCAGTGTGACTAGTCACTCAGTTTCAACCTGTTATTGAATTTGAACTCTTCCCTGATCATATTTTTGTTCTTTTCCTTTTCCCAAAATATACTGATTCCATTGTTTTGGTTTTAGTCGTTATTCTACACTCTGAAGTTTTATGATCTAGTGATTGAGGTCTTCCCTTTGCCTTTGAGGAAATTAAATTCCTGCAACTACAGCGTTGCACAACCAGCTCTCAAACTCCTTGGTCCTTGGGCTGTGGTCTCCAGTGTAGCCCAGCCCCAAGGTGACTCCTCTGATTTCCAGATGTGATGTCTGAGCACAGGGGCACTCACTTAAGAAGAGGAAAGGTTGAGGATTCCTCTTCTGCCTGTGGTTTCCTCTCCTATCTTTTCCTTTCAGCTTCTTGTGCTTCTCTTCACTTCTTCCCTTTTTGAATAATCATTTTTCTTTCCCTTGTGGCCGGTACAGTAAGAGGGTCTTCTTTTCCAAAGCAGGCAGCTTCTTCCCTGTCCAGAACACTGAGCAGGCGCCCAGGGCCGAAAAGAGGCTCACACTGGTCTCACGCAAGTCACAAGGCTCAAGAGCTAAGGGAACAAACATTTGTGGGGGGGAGAGAAAATGAATTTTTTTTAATCTCAAAGAGTAGCCTATTGAAACCCAATAGTTTGTCTCTGTGTACTGTAATTTCTTTGTGGCTTAAAGTAATGAGTTAATGGCGTCTGAATTTCACCACCGTGGTGATAATTTTCTTGCCCTGAGGGACCTCCCAATGGCTGACTGGCCTCTGTCCCCTCACCCACCACAAGGTGGTTCCCTGGGACTCTGGAAATGAGCCCCACTTTGTCCACAGCAGATAAGGCGGGCTTCCCTCCACAGGCCTCCCTTGAATTCATAAACAGAATGAAGGGCTGCAGCTTTGCCCTCGCTGTGCTGGTGCTGCAGGCCCTTCCACGCTGATGGGAGCTCTATCCTGGGCTTTCGAAAGGTGATAAAAGGAAGTGCTGAGCAGACCTGGGAAGAGATAAGAGGAAATACCACAGGAACCCAAAACCAGAGATTTCCCAAAGCCAGGCCCAGAGGAATTGCTAACCACTGGAAGGAACTTTCCTCCTTCGTCTGGAGCCCGGCTGAGTCAGCAGAATGCCACACAGGCACTCAGCCATTCTGAGTGTTAGCAGGCGATCGTCTTGAATACAGGCCGCACCTCACAAGGCAGGCCCATGGGAAGTGCACCCTGGCACTCATTATCCTCCGGTACTTTCTGCAGGTGGTGTTTCCCCCCCTCCCCAGCCTGCCTAGAGGAATATTGAAGACAGTTGCTTCCTGGAATCAGTGCTGTACTTTGCCCAGGTTCCGCCCACATCACTCACTCGTGTTGTCCTCCGCCTCTCACTCTGTACAATCTCCCCTGTCCTGAGGAACTGGGCTGTTGTCGGTTCCTTTTGGAGGTAGACATCCAACTCTGGGTGGCTTCGGTGCATCTTTGTTTTCTCAGACCCTCATGTTCTCCAAGACTCCTTTTCTGATGACCCCTTATTTGGATCAGATGTGAGTTTTAGTTTAGAAAACACTCATGATTACCAAAGGTGAGACTCTGGGCTCTCTAACAAATGTTTAAAATTTCAGTCACCACTGAAAAATAAAAGCTTTGAAGAACCATGCCACAAAAATGACTTTGTAGCCACTAAGTTGAAGAAGAGGAGGGCATGCTTTCATTGAGTATTTTTATACAAGGCTTAAGATTTAGAGACTCTTAACTACTGCCTATAACTTGTAGGCGTGGAAGTGGCAAATAAGGAAAAGGGATGAATCTCTTCAGAAGCAGCAAATGAATCAAAACAGAGGACCCTGCTCTGCTCCCACATGTGTCATCTTATATTGTTCGCTGTTGCCTTTCTTAGATTTCCAAGTAGAGGTTTTTCTTTCTCCTTTTTCAGAGAGTTCAAGCAGATAAGCTTGAAGACATAGAAAGCTGAGATACCGTGATCCTGATGCCAGCCCGCCTCTGAAGTTATGGTTTAACTGCCAGCACTGAGGTAAGCTTTTAGGAGAGAAATACAGGCTTTGTGGCTAGCACATTGTTGATTTTGCCTGGACCCTGAGAAGAAGTTGAGGCAGATCATGCAGGGAGACCCTGTCTGCATCACATTCCGGGAAGCAGCGCTCTCAGAGAGTTAGGGCTGCCCGGGGATGAGGCGTGGCCCCCACACGGGTGAATGCCGCTATCCTCTGTCTTCCATAGTTGGGAGAATCCTCCTCTCTCTTCAGTGGTTCTGCCTCCTGATGTGCCTGTGAGGAACTCCAGGAATGAAAAGGAAAACTTAATACTGGGGCTTTCTTTTTTTTTTTTTTTTTTTTTTTGGTTTTTTGGTTTTTCTCCGGTACCAGGAACTGAGCTCACGACCTTGTGCTTGCCATATTGGGGCTTTCTTTCCGAGAAAGAAAGCTATGGCTCTGAGAGATTCCAGTTAGACTTTTTAGATAATAGCAGAGCCAGCCGCAGAAATGGAGGCAGAAGCATTCTTCTGAGAACTGGGCTGTTGGAAGCCCCTCTGAGGGCCAGTGTTTCTCAAAGTGTGTTCTCGGGACCATCACTTCCCGGAGGGCTACTGCCTGTGGGCATGCGGTGGAAGATGGCTGTGTTCCCTGGGTGTGTTTGGGAAAGTACCTGGGCTTCCTCAGAACTAATGACCCCGGAGCATCTCCATGGGGGTGTGCTCTCAGTGGTGCTCACCACAGGCCTATGAAACTCTTTTTCTTGTGACCAGGGTTCCAGGAACTCATTAAATAACTTTTAACGCCAAGCACATACGGTGCTAGATGCTAGAGATGCAGTATTGCAGTGGATGAGATTGGTGGTGCTTGTGTACAGAAGGTAGATTAGTTCACAAGTAGAAGTCCTTAAGGGAATGGCCTCTGGGTCTAGGTGGTCTGGTTTTTATCCTGAGTCTGACACTTGTCAACTGCAGGAACTTGCCCAGGACACATAACCTCTCTGTCTGCCAATCTCTAAGCTTGTGAAACAGTGATGAAGCATCTGCCCTGAAGATGTTACTGTTAGGAGGGCTAACATTACAGATGCACGATGGCTGATACCAGGCTGTATATAAGCGCCACCAGAATTCGCATAGATAGTAATAATAACGGCTGAGTGCTTTGAAGCTTATGTGGCTGGTGGACTGAAGAGGATATGGTGCGGAGTGGTGGTGAGTGGAGACTTCTGAGTGAGATGAGCCAGGAGTGTCCTGAGGTAGAGACCTTGTCAAGGTGAGAAATAGCAGGCTGTACCGCTGGGATAAGAACAGCATGCAGAGAAAACAGCAAGTGCAAACGGAGTGTCGAACGCAGAGAAAGCACTTGACAAAATCCAATACCTTGCCATGTTAAAAAAACATCTGGTGAACTAGGGCTAACAGGGAACTTCCTCAGCCTGAAAGAACATCTACAGAAGACCCATTACTCTCTCACACTGAGTGGTAGCGCTAAACACGTTTCCCCTAAGATCAGAGGCAGGGATGTTCAGTCCTAGCATTGCCATTCACGTTTGTGATGGTTCATGTACAAGGACAGCCAGGTCGCTGGTAGAGCAGTACTTCCGGGCGTGTCTGTGTGGGTGTTCCTGGGATGTGAGTCAGTGCATTGAGCAGGGAAGCTGCCCTTTGTGAGCGCAGACACCACCCAGTCAGCCAGGGGCCGAGAGCGAACAAAAAGACAGAGAGAAGGCTGCTTTGCTGTCTTTCTCCTGTAGCTGGGCTGCTCTCCTTTTTCTGCTTTTGGACATTAGAATTCCAGGTTCTCTGGTCTCGGACTCTAGGACCGCATCCATGGTTCCCTGGGCTTTTAGACGTTCTCCCTACTTAGACTGAGTTGCGCCACAGGCCTCCCTGGTTTTGAGACCTTTGAGTCTGGTCTGACCTCTGCTGTGGGCGTCCCTGGGTCGTCAACTTGCAAATGTCATCTTATGGGACCTAACCACTACTGTGAGGGCTGACACACCTGATAAGTCACCTTTCATGTGTCATCCATTTAGCTAGCTCGCTACCCTACTGCTTCTCTCTCTCTGGAAAACCCCAACAGCATTCCTCGAAACTAATGAGGTTAGAAAACTAATACAGTATTGTGCTAGAGTTTCTAACCAGGGCAGTTATGCAAGAAAACGAAATAAGAGGCTTCAAGACCAGAAGGGAAAAGATAACACTCTATTTACAGATAGTATTATCTTCCATGTAGGATATCCTAGGAATCCGCTAAACTATTAGAATTAATAAACAACCTCAGCAAGGTTGCAGAACATAAGATGCATTGATGTGCAGAAGTCAATTGTATTTCTGTACACTTGCAATGAATAATCTGAAATGAAAGTAAGAAAATTCATTTTATAATAACATAAAGAATAGTAAGATGTTTGGGGAAAACTTAACAAAAGAAGTATAAAACATACATTCCTAAAAACTGTACAGTTGTCATTGAAATGGACTAAGGAAAACCTAAATAATTAGTAAAACCTCATGTTCATGAATCAGAAGGCTTAATATTGTTAAAATGGCATACTCTCCTAGTTGCTATATAGATTTAATGCAGTCTCTCTCAAAACCTCAAATGGATTCTTAAGAAAAGTTGACAAACTGATCCTAAAATTAATATGAAAATGCAGAGGATTCTAAATAGGCACAACAGTCTTGAAAAAGAAGAAAACAGGAAGATTCAACTTGCTGATTTCATACACACTACAAAATTATAGTAATTGAGACAGTATGGTACTGGCGTATGGATAGAGGGACGTAGAATAGAGCCGAGAGTCCGAAAAGAAGCCCATACTTTTTTGAACTGACTTTGGACATACGTGCCAAAAAACTCAATACAGAAAGAATAATATCTTCAAGGACTTGTACTTGGGCAGATGAATATTCATATGCACAAGAATGGAGTTGGATTTCTATCTCGCATTGTATACAAATATTAACTCAAAATGTATGGGTCAAAGGCTTCAATGTAAGATCTACAACTAAAACTCCTAGAAGAAAATGCAGGCATAAATTCAAGGACCTTGGATTGGGTATGACTTTTTTAGATATATCACCACAAACAAGTAAAAAAAGAAAAGATAAATTGAACTTTGTCAAAACTGAAAACTTTCACTCATAAATGGTTAGTATCAAGAAAGTAAAAGGACAACCCACAGAAGAGTTTAAAATCATATAGGAGAAGACAGTGTTTGCGGAACATATAACGGATTGGCATGACTCAGTAATAAAAAGGCAACTCCATCTGAAATGGGCAGAAGATTTGAATCAGTGTTTCTTCATAGAAGATACACCAATGGCCAGTGAGCACATGAGATTTTCAGCATCAGTAAAAGTCAGGGAAGTGCAAATCGTAACGCAAGATATCACTTTCTACCCTCTGTGAAAGAGGTCATAGCAGATGTTGGTGACACTGAGGGTAAATTGGAACTCTTACATATTGCTGGTGGGAATGCCAAGCGTTCCCAGTGCACTTGCTTTGGAAAACAGCGTGGCACTTTCTCAAACAGAGAAACTTAGATTTACTTCTTACAACTCAGTGTGTAAGTCCCCAGGTATATATTCAAGAGAAATAAAAACATGTCTACACAAGAACACTAATGTTTATAGCAGCACTATTTATAATCCCTAAAGAATGGAAATCGCCCAAGTGTCTGTCAACTGGTGAATGAATAAATAAAATCCAGTGTATTCATATGACAAAATATTATTTGGCTATAAAAGGAATGGAATATTAATATATGGTATAACATGGATTAACCTTGAAAGCATGTTACATAAAAGAAGCCAGAGACAAAAGAACATTAGAGTATGATTCCATTTATGTGAACTCTCCTGGTGGGTGCTGGAGCTTAGTGGAAGAGTACTTGCCTAGCATACATGAGTCCCTGGGTTCCATCCCCAGAACTAAAAAGGGAAAAAAAAAAAAAAAAAAAGGAAAAATTTCCAGAGGAGACTAATCTATAGAGACAGAAGGTAGATGAGTGCTTGACTACAGCTGGGAGTGTCTAGTGGGAAATTCGGAGTGACTGCTACTTGGTTTGTGGTTTCTCTGGGTGTGATGAAAATGTCTAAAACTGATTTGATAATGATCACACAGTTCTGCAAATGTACTAAGAACGACTGAATTACAATCTTTGTATTGGCAGATTAAATGCGGTGCGAATTGTATTTCAATAAAGCTATTGTGTATATTTAAAAAACATTTCTTGGAACTTGAACTGTCAGAACTTGGTGATAGATGAGATTTAAGAAACAAGGACTAGGGAACAATCAAGAATGACTCCTTAATTTTGACCTTGGGTGGGAAGAGACAGAGAGGAGTGTTTGTTTTTGTTTTGTTTTATGAGTAGGACCAGCTTTGAGAATTAAGATTCTGTTAAGTTTAAGTTCCCTGTAAACTATTCCAAACAGATATTAGGTAGGCACTTGAAAGTAAGTCTGAGACTCCAAGGAGCCATTCAGACTGGAGATAAAGGTAGATGATACTGTAAGATCCCTAGGCAAAGATGGAGAGTGACAGAACGTGCGTGCATGCGTGCGTGCATTCACGTGTGTGTGTGTGTGTGTGTGTGTGTGTGTTAATGGGGTTCAGGAGAGGTGGGATGAAGGAGGAGCATGACAGAAGTAGCCCCAGAAGGTATCACTGTCCAGGGAGGAAGGAAAAGTTAGCAGAGGGGGCAGTGGTCACTGAATGTAGGTGGTTTACTCAGAGGGAGGGTTCCTCAGAGACAGGCCCTCTGGAGGGTTCCCTAGGAGGAGGGCAGAAGCATCCACGGGATGCTTTCAGCAAAGCGGAGGTTACCCAGTGCCTCACCAGGGTAATTCAGCTGATCGAGAGTCCCAAAGAGGGAACATGGAGTACAGACCTGGGCAGAGTTGGGCAACTGTTTCGAGAAGTTTTGCTGCAATCAGACTGTGGTGAAACTCTGTCCTGGGATCAAGATAGTTTTCAGTTCTGGGGAGACGTTCCACATGAGTGCTGTTGCGTTTTGGAGGTCACCCTTTCTTGGGGCCACTGCTCCAGAATGACCCTGCCTGTGGGCAGCTGCTGCTAGCTGTAGTCCCAGGCCAGGGCCTATGAGGGTCTCAGGAACACTGTATTCTGAGCTTTGTTTTCTGACAGTTTAGATTTTGGTTTTGTTTTTGTTTTGTGCTGGTGATGAACCCAGGGCCTTGCACATGCTAAGTACGTGTTCTGCTGCTAAGCCCCAGCGCAGCCATGTTGTTGTTTTGATTTGGAGAAAACTGAAAGAAGGATTTCGTCAGTGTGCTTTTTCACAGTTTTATAGGACTGTCTGAAAGGCTTCAGTTGAAATCAGAATGAAAGGAAATCTGTGCTTTGGTTTCAGATGCAGTGAAGGCATTTAGCAGGCAAAGCCTGACTGTGCATACCTTGCTCCTGCGCTGCTCCTAAGATACTAGTGGACACTGTGTTTGGGCCACTGAGACCCTAGGAAGTCCTGAATGAAGGGGAGGACAAAAACAGAAACACACACACACACACACACACACACACACACGCACACACACACAGGCAGTTGAGGTATATGCTCTAGAAACCTAAGGGACATTGACCATAGTTCTTATCATTTACCTTTGTGAGTTCTTTACCCTGGCTTCTTTGCTAATTTAGATGAGAAAACAGCTTTTCAAGATACACATTTTTTTCAGTAACAAGCCGGGCTTTCCCTGCTGTGAAGATCGGCTTGGGAATGGATGGCTCCTCGGGTTATACAGCCCATTTTTCTGCTGTGTTTTCAGCAGATGTTGCGGTTTGAGCATGTGACCAAAGACAGCTCATTTTGAATAAATCTAAGTAGTGTTTATTTTTTCTTTTACAAGATGTGTGTGTGTGAATGTGCATACACGTTTTGGGGAGTCAGATCTTTAGTCCTATCTGAGCGCAGCTAGCTAAAATTTCTCTTATATAGAATATAGATGACTTATCATAAAACAGTATTTTAAAAATCCACTTTTTTCTGGCTGTTTTGGCATGAAATTTGAGAATGTCTTTATTTCTCTAAACTTAGATGATGGCTCCAGGTGTAAGGGTTCTGCGTGTGCGTGTGCATGCGTGTGTGTGTGTGTGTGTGTGTGTGTATTTAAATATTTGATGTCACTGTTGTTCGGTTATGTTTTGTTGCATATGTAGGTGGTATGCATTGTGAAAGAAATTTTCAGTATTTTTTAAAAACATTCTGAAATAAGCACCTTACTATGTTTTATAGCACAGATCCCATAAGGCTTGAAAAATTATTATGAAAAATATGATATTAGTCGTGTGTACTGCTCAAATTCAGGTGAGGCTAGCATTGATCACTGCCTGCAGACGGGACTTGATTTTAGAACCCTTTTTTTGTTCAGCTGTCCTGTGCTGTAGGTTTATGGCTTTCCTGAACTACGAGCAACTTTTGATCCCCGGAAGGTTGGAGTGGTTATCTGGGAAGGATCCTTTAAATTTCCACCTGTTATCTTTGGTGCTAAAGGGCACTTTTGATTTCTTGATTGTAAAAGAGCAGAAGAAGGTGGCTGTGGAGAGAAAGGGTTTGCTCTGCGTGCTCGGGACTTGGGGCCACTCGAGAGTGGCCGGCAGCAGACCTCAGCATGAGCAGAGTTGAGCCAGGTCAGTTGGCCTCTTCCGGTGGGCGCAGAGAGTCTGGTCCCCGCTGACGGCAGGCGCTGCGGGCGGCACTGCAGTGGGGAAGGAGCTCTCCTTCCATCTCCTTCCATCTCCCACTCTTCTCCGGCTCCGGGGCATCTGTGCGCGTTGTGCTGTTGCTCAGAAACATCTTACTTGTCTTGGGCGGGCGCCAGGCCTCACATGTGGGTGGCGTGTATTGTGTCCTGTGTCGCAAACCTCAGGCCCAAGCCTGAGCGTCGTTCGGTCTGTCCAGTCAGACGCGTGAGAGCCACAGGCAGCAGGCTGACAGCGGGACGTGTGGGAGCCGGGGAGCCGGCCCGGGGGCTGGGGTCTGAGATGTGGGAATTGGCGCCATGCAGCGAGGAGGACGGAAGAGGGCAGGTAAGGTGCTTGCGGATTTTCTAAAGCGGCTCTTTCTGGCTGCTTCTCGGAAACTAGTTAGCGTCTCATGAGCTCTTTCTGTTGTCCCCCATTGTTCTTTCCTGGCGACGATTTTTAGGAGTTGCTAATGAAATTAGCATAAAACAGTTTAATGAAAATGTCATGAATTTACATGTGTAAATAAAAATATGCATTTTTTTTACTGCTGTCTCCTGTGACAAAAAGCAAAGGTATCTAACTTTCTAAATAGGAAAGACAAACTAACATATGGGCACATGAAGAGTCTGTCTGTGATCTTCTCCTGAGTCCAGCTTAATCTGGCTTAATTTAATCAGGCTTAGTTTAACATAAAGTTTACAGTGGAGCAGGAAACGGAAACCAGGGAGGGCTCTAACTGCACCTTTGCTCTCCCGTGTCCCTCACCTGCTCCCTCTTCCCACGCACACACGCACCCACATGCACACGCGTGCATGGTGCTCCCCTCCCTCATCTGCATGAGAAGTAGGTAGAAAATCTATGCAGGGCGAACAGAAAGTACAGTTCAATAAAATCCGAAGTTGAATATAAAGTGGAACAAGCCTTAATTTTTTATTTCACTTTCATTTGGATGCATTTACTAATTCTCTTTGCTGGCTTAAAACTTTTCAAACATTCTTTGGCCCTGGGAGGGAGTTGTATAACCATAAAACTTGAGAATCCTGGCCCTGGAATAAATGTTCCTTTTAAAACCCCAAGGACAGAAAATTGAATACAGCTGTACAAAAAAAAAAAAAAAAAAAGTGGCGTGATGGTCCGGGCAGCTGCGCGCTGACCAGCTTCTCAGAGCACTGGGGCCGGGGTTTCTTGGAGATGGCAGGGAGGCAGCGCTGCTCTTTCTGCAGGTTTCCGGAGGGGTCAAGCTTCCTTCAGAAGTGTGTTTCTGGGCTGCGGTTACAGGACTGCTCTGACTGGGGCAGCTCTCCCTCATCTCCCTTGTCTCGTACATATTATATAGTTTCTTCTGCAGAGCATTGGGTTTCTAGGTCATTCTCTAAGATGCATGATTCCACAAACGGTACAGTTCCTACTGGCCAGGCTTGGAGCTTAAGTGTTTATACCAGAGACAGAACAGAACTGAGATTTGGAGACTCAGATTCCCATCCTTTGAGTGCCTCAGCCGTGGAATTTTCCTCCGGATAAAAAAGCTTTCCAGTGTGGTCCTGAGAACGCAGTGTGGCTCCTTGCTTCTCGCCCCTGGAACAGAAAGCGGGATGTTGCTTCTCTGATGTTGCCTGGCGGGTCACAGTGCTTGGTTTGTAGGCCATAGGGAGCCATCACTGGGGACCCTAACCTCGTCCAGCCTGGCATTAATCATTTTACTCTCTGTCAGATGTGTAATGATGATTCATACTTTTTCCTCTATGAGATTAGATTACTGTAATTTTCATATCCTGGACTGCCCGCTAGGGATTTGAATTAATACTTGTTGGTACAGAAAGCAGTATTGTGTTTCTAGGGAGAAAGGACTGAACCTGCCCAGTTGGCCATGGTCAGGAAGCATTGCGGAGGCCTGACTGCAAGGCAATCCTGCCTTCAGGGCTTACCTTGTCAGTTAGCTTTCCGTCAAGGCTGGCGAGCTGTGCCTCTCTGCATATAAGGTCCCTGGAAAGTGGATTTGCTTAAGTGATGCCAAGTCTACAGGATCAGAATGCATGAAGCATTTTGCCAGGGTTCCTGTATTGAAATCAGATCCTGCTTAATGAGGGAAGTCTTTCCTAGAGAAGTATTTGGATGGAGGCAAACTAATTCATGCATGTGGAACCATCTACCCAAAGCCAGCAGCAATTATGACCACAGGGTGGGGAGCAAAGGGGAGTCCAGGAGGTATAACATAGCCCCTGTAAAAACTCTGAAGACTCTGTAGTTTCTCTGTAGAACATATATTATTCATTTTGTTTGTACAGCAGGTATTTATTGAGCACTTACTATATCTTAGGCACTGGAGATGAATAACCAACTATAAGACCAACAGAAATTGGGTCTCACATATAGGTCACATTTTAGGGGCCCTTGTTACTGGGGGTGGGTGTGTGGGTGAAAGAAAGAGTGATAGCAAGAAAATTTTAATACTAAAGCCTTCAAAATGATTATAATCATTTGGAAATATAGCTGCTTATTTATTTCCCCTCCAGCACAATGTGCGTCCCACCGAGGAGATCACCGGTCGTTTTCACAGATGCTTGTACACAACCCGCTTGGTATCAGAAGCCCAAGGAGTGACTTCAGGGTCTGTGAAGGGAGTGTGGACGGGACCCCAGTGAACTGAGAACTAGACGGCAATGCATGCGTGCTTCACACAGCTCCACTTACTAAGTTGATTTCTGTATCTTTCTTCCTCTGAACTCGTGTGATCAGGGAGGTGTGTTTCCAGTAGGAGCCACACAGGTACGTGTTAAGACACAACACGTAGCAGTTTGGCACTGTAGGGTTATCCACACTGTGGTCCCAGTGTATTACAGGCTTATCAGGCTTTTGTGGGGTGGCCAACAATGCAACCGTCGCTCCTCTTTCTGCGGGAGGGGAAGAGGGAACCCTGTGGGCCTGGAGAATGCTTGCCCCACACGGCCAACTTGATGCACGGGGTTCTTGGTCTGTGGGGGGAGAGGAGGGTTTCAGAAGGCCATCCGGCAGCCTGCCACTGTGGATGGTGCTTCTTGGTCTCCTTGGTAACACGACACCAGTGTGTGCCCCTTAAGAGCCCTCCTTGACAAGATCCTAGCTGCTTCGTGTATCTCACTTAAGAATAAGCGTGGTCCATCTCCTTCTGTATTTGGGACCAGCAAAGGAAGCCCCTTGTGCTTCTAGGCATGGCGATGTTAGCAGCTGCACGGACAGGAAAGGACCTCTCTGGGTCTTCTCTGGAGAAAGGAGTCCTTGATCCCTCAGAGTGTCGCCTTCAGCTTATCCCCGCCTGGGAAGTGCTTCTGTGGTTCTGCCACGTGACGACTTGCTGTCTGAGAGCCGACAGAAACCCCATATTTTTAGATGTATAACAGCCCAACTGGAGCATGTCACACTTTGTACATCTCCAATTACTTGCAAGACTCTGAGCGTGGCGTCCAGGAATGTGATGCTGGTCCAGCCACACAGGAGGCTGCGTCCCTGGAATCGGGACCAGGCTCACCCCTGGCAAACTCGAGTTTCGTTTGGACCTCGGGGCCAGCGGTCCTGTTCGTGCTTAGCTCTGCTGCACACCCGTCGCTTGGAGCTGCCGCCCGGGAGAGAGGGTTGGCTTGCAAATTGGTTGTTCAAGCCAGTGACGTACAGATGACCTCGGAGCACAAAAAGATCTCCATCTAAAGCCAGTGAAGTTTTCCACAAGCTCAGGAAAGGAGCGGCCAGACAGGCAGACTCCACTGATGGATTGGTGGATTGAGATTATCTGGGAGAGGGGAGTCAGTTGACCGAAATATATGGCTAACAAAAGTAATATCCCCCTTCTCCCCTTTTTGAAAAATCTACTGACAAAAATTATCTTGCTGTGGTGTAGATGGCCATAATCAGACTCATGTTGGAGTACCAGTGTAGATATTAGGAGACAGGCAGTATGCACATCCCTGTATTCTCTCACGGATGTCAAAACCCTAAGATTATTGAGAAAATGAAATGACTCTGTCTGATCCTGTTATGGCAGAGTTAGGACAGAATACAGGCCCTGATTGCCTAGCTTTTTCGTCTCCTGGAAATGAGCAGCTTAAAAAAGACTTCCAGTGATTGCTCAAGTTCAATTAGAAAGCAGAGCTCTTCGGAAGGCTGAAGCAATTACAGCTTTGTGTCTTGCTTTCCCTGTACTGACAGCTCTGGCCAGGCCTCTGATGTCATTGTTACTGCGGAATCAGAGGAGGGGAAATGCGGAGGAATGTGAGGCTGCTACCCAAACACACTTGAGCCAGCGATACTCATTTGATTTTCTGCTTATAAACCAAGGAGCCAACCCATCAGTGCATTTCCAGAGGTGGATTACGCATTGATTAGTCAACCCTGAAGAAAAACAAAAGGAGAATGTTGTAGTTTCATTAAAATGAGAAAAAGAGATCTAACTGCAAGCTCTTTTGATCCTAGTTCTCAGTCTGCACATCATAAACATTTATTATACTTACGTAGGGGCAGACATTGCTAGGTTGTCAGGATAAAAAGAGACATTAGAGTCCCTGCCCTTTCCAGGTCAGGGACGGTCTTCAGGAGAAACTAAGTCAGCTGAGACTTGAAGGGTGATTAGGACTTTTCTGAGTGAGAAAGAAGGGAGGCATTCTCAGCACAAAGCGCTGCCTGGACATAGCAAGGTGGTCCCTGAGGCCCCTCCTGGTCGAGTGCAGACCCACTGTGGGGAGAGGGGTGTGGACTGTCGGGAACAGCCAAGGCAGAAAGGCTGGGGACCTGGGAATTTATCCAATGGACCAGTCATTCTCTTCTGTTTGGGTTTTGTTTCATTTGTTTTCAGCCAGTGCATATATGCCGGTGTCACATACCGCCTAGATTTGTCTAAATATGGTGTTGGTGATAAAGTAAGGCATCACTGTGCCTTGCGATGTTCACAGCCATTAGGAATAGACTGCTAAGAGTAAGTCACTTCAGCTCTTGGGCTGTACGAGATCATCTTTGGGTTGAGTGTGATTTCCAAAGTATTTATTTGTAACTCGGTGCCTTTTTCCTCCTACTCGTGAGTATCTAAATCCAAGAGGGTGACAGTGCTTCTTTTATGTGGACATTCTTACGATTGCCCTTCTGCATATCTAATTCAAAAAGTTTGTCAAGTGAGCCTCCATCAGTGGGAAGTAAGTGCTGCCTACCTGGAGTAGTGCCTCCTGCCAGGACCACCCTGGAGGACCACTCTTGCGAGGGAGGAAGCCCGGGTTGGGCTGTGAAAAGCCATTCTGGAAGCAGCAGAGAGCATGGTCTGGGGAGGTGGCAGTGGCTGCGGGGAGGTCTTGGAAGCTCCTCTGGTTATGCTGGCTCAAGCCCTGAGAGTATCAACAGGGAGTGGAAGTCAAGAGGAAGGTTGTAGTTCAGGTTGCAAGGCTTGATCACAGCTGAGATCTGAATCAAAAGCTCCGGTGAAGAATGGCCTTGATTTCTGGCTTGGGCAGCCAAGTTGCTTGGGTGAAGTTGTGGTCAGTCAGGAAAACAGGATCCATTTTCATGGTAAGAGATGGTGAATGTCACATCATTTGTCTTGAGCTTCACATTCCTGTGAGGTGTCCTGGTATTCTGAACTCTAGGGAATCAGGAACAACATGAATTCTGCTTTGGGTGTGGTAGAACTCGATCTGGGAGAAATAGACCAAGAAGAGTCCCAAGGTCAAAGCCCTCGGACATACGTGGACCTTTGAGAGAGGGACGAGACAAAGGGGCAGCGAGGCAGTGAGATCATGATCAGCAGGATGTGGAGAAGGCTGGAGAGAGCAGTGCCAAAGGCAGAAGGAGGTCAAATCCTTTGTCGGGAAGAAGTTCCTAAAGTGTAGCAAGAGCTGGAATCAGGCAAGACTGATGGAGAAGCAAACGGGGATTTGGGGAAAGGTGACAGGGCCTGGGAGAGGTTAGTGGTAATGAAGAGAAGCAAGATGAGGCAGATCAGCGCTTGGTGGAGAAATGGGACTGAAGGAATTTGGGGGTACAGGAGATGGGAAAATCTGGAGCATATCCTTGAGCTTGTGCCCCCTCTGCAGAGACTGCAGAGGCCTCATCTCTCTGTGTGTTACCCGGCATTCCCATGTTCATCTGTCCTAAAATGAAAGTCTCAGGAAAGTGAGCATGGTTCTCTGTTTGCATCTAGGTTTTATGCCAGGAAATTGAGAAGATAAAAGGTACTGAGATATTTTCAACCTGCCCATCCCACTGCATGGAAAACTGTATTAATATTGTCTTCTTTATTTTTTTGTTTGTTTGTTTGTTTGGGGGTTTTTTTTTTTGTTTTTTTGTTTTTCCAGTACCAGGAATTGAACTCACGACGTCACGCTTGCCAGGCAGGCGCTGTGCTGCTGAGCTAAATCCCCAGCCCCCTGTCTTCTTTATTTTCAAAACAAGCCCTTTAGACTATAGAATTGCACAGTTCAAACACTTGTTTTCCTTTATATTTATAATAGTGGTAAAATTTGAGATAGCCCCGTCTTCATCCTTTTCAAGGAGTTTTTGGCTATTTCTCAAATGTAAATCATGTTTTAGAAATTAATCATCTTGGGTGTTGAATTGAACTTCTGGCAAGTGTGAGCCCACCCTCTTCTGTATTGGATAGGGCCTCAATATTACAGGTGCTCTTTGGAAGGATCTGTGTAACTTATATTAGTCACCTTCCCATTTTTATAATGAAATATTAGAGGCAGTCGACTCATAAAGGTAAGAGACTCACGGTTCTGGAAGGTCCAGTTCAAGTTGAAGTGGCTCCATCCTTTGGGTATCTGGCAAAGACAGCACATCATAGTGGGAGTGTGTGGCAGAAAAAACTACTTATATCATGAGCAGAGAGCAAGAATAAAAGGGAACAGGACAAGCCAGGGTTCCATAATCCCCTTTGAGCACATCCCCCCAGTGACCTGAAGACCTCCCGTAAGGCTCTTAGGAGACTTCTAATAGAACTGCTGTGGGGACCAAACCTTAAAACATGGACCGCTTTAGGACGTTAGGCATCCTAACTTCAGTACCTGCTATGAAAACGAATTGAACTGGAAATCCATACCTTTTATGTCTTATTCTGTATCAGATATTTTACTTTGGATCAGTGACTTTCATTCAGGTAGAGCAAACCAAACATTTCCAATTTGAAGTTCTTAAGATGACACTGGCAATAGGTAAACTATAGTTACAGTAAGCATTCTATTTACAAATGGATTGTATTTGGAAGTTTCATTTGAACTAGGTTTGTTTTGGGGTGAGAGTGGTTGAAAAACATTTTGTTTGTTTTACAGTACTGAAAATTGAGTCCAGTGTCTTTACAGTGAGCTATATCCTCAATCCTTTTTTATTTTTTATTTTTGAGACAAGGTCTTGCTAAATTGCCCAGGCTGTGATCCTCCTGCCTCAGCCTCCCAGAACCAACCTCCAAACCTCCCATGCTGGGACTAGAGGCATGCACCACTAGATCTGGCTGAGAAAAATTTTAGTTAAACTTTTAATCTGTGGGTAACTATAGATTCAAATGCAATTATAAGAAACAATACAGTAAGATCATGTGTGCCTCTACTTGTCCTTCCCCACTGGTCACGTCTTGCAAAACAGTAGAACAACACCACAATATTGACATTGACCCAGCCAGTGGAATAGTAACACAGGACCCCTTGTGTTTCCCTGTTATAGCCAACCTGGGCTCATTGCTACCTCTGATTAGCACTGTTTCCACTGACTACTCTGTCTCTACAGTGTTACCGTGTGGGGAATGTTCTGTCAGTGGGATCATGCAGCGGCCAACACTTGGCGTTGGCTTTCTTTCACTTGGCCTAATTTCCTGGATTATCATCCAGGTCATTGCATGTTTCAATAGTTTCCTCTTTTATACTGTTGAGTATTATTTGAGTAATATTAAATGGTATAGATGCGGATATACCACAGCGAAGACTAGATTGAGGATTTTTTGTATTGGTCTGTGGATGTGCAATTGCTGTACCAATATTCGTTGAAAGGCATAAAAATCAGTTAAGCGTATTTCTAGTTGCTTTACTCTACACTATTGTGTCTAGCCCATCATCTACGTTATATGTCTGGCCCTTCATCAGTGCCACACTGTATTGATTACCATAGCTGTAGAATAGGGCTTAGCATGGGATGGATTGACTCCACTCTATTTTTTGTCAAGGTTGTTTTAGCTATTCTAGGGTCTATGCCTTTACACATTAATTTTAGTGTAAGCTTGTCTTCATCTGCTAAAAATCCTCACAAGGTTTTGGTAGGAATTGCATTAAACATATAGATCAATTTGGGGAGAATTGGTATCTTCTATGTTGACTCTTCTAATCCATGAACATAATATGTATGTGTATGTATTTATTGGAATCATGTTAGAGTTTTAAAATAAGCATCTTGTAATTTCAGCATATAGATCCTGTATATGTTTAGCTGAATTTATATCTCCATATTTTCTTCAGAATGATTCTAAGTTGTGTTGTTTTTAAATTTTAGTTTCCACATCTTCATTATTAGTACATAATAGGTGACACAGAAAAATGAATGCAACTTCTCCTAGAAAACATATAATAAATAATTTCTAGGTTAGGGGACGCAGATAAGAATACATAATAAAGCTGTATAATGAAAAGTTACTAAAAAGAGTAGTACAATATGCTATACTACTAGTATTAAATGATAGCAAATGGTAAATAGTTGCTTATCAAATACCTTGGAAATGTCTAGGACTAGTACAAATCTAGTTCTGATTTCTAATTTTAGTTCATGATCTATGAGTTTTACATCACGTCATTTCATGGGAAGAAGTGAGTGTGGCAGGAGTTTTCTGAGTCAGGTGGGCAGCAAAAAATATTCAGCGAAGTGTTTCACATTTTGCACGGGTAGAATTAACTGGGATCCGGATAATCAAAGACCAAGAGGCATACAAAGAAGTGACTAATAGCCGGCAGTGTATGTCAGTCTTGGAAAATTGGGCTGCCGCACAGAAGCAGCGCACAGCAGCCTAAGAGGCATACAAAAGTCAGATGTGTTTGTTTTGTAGCAATGAATCTTTTTGTAGGAAAACTGCGTTATGGTGGTAACAGTGATTCATTTTCTTCCTCCCATCTTTTCCAAGATAGTCAAATTTGACATTCATTTTTATCTATTTTTACCCTGCTTTGGTTCAGAGTTTGAAACAACTCACATAAATACATTCATGAGAAAGAAATTTTAAAATGCGAGAAAGCCAAGTTGATCAAAAGGAAGATCAGATGAGGCTAGGACTGAGATGAGGATGCGGATAGCATGCTGGGAAGTTTTGTTTGTTTGTCCTATTGAAGTGGGTAAAAATTTGGGCTTGGACAAATTGTTTTTAACCCTTGCACAAAATAGGCATAAAGTCAATGTCTAACTATCGTTCCAGTTCAGTGTCTGTCACCTTTTTATTAATAATAACATAGTGATGGTGCATATTTATGCGGTACAGGGTGGTGTTTCAATCCACCCATATGTTGTGGAATGATCAAGTCGGGACCCTCCTGAGCCATCGTCTCTGACACTTACCTTTTGTGGTCAGAACGTTCAGAACCCTCTCTCCTGAGCTGATTTGGAATACATGGTTCGGTATTGTCCTTCTTTACTGGCCACAGGATGGTGGCACAAGGGTTGGCGTTACCCCTCAGGGTTGGCTAGTGACAGGAGTTCTGATCCCGCTTTGTGAGGCCCCCCTGCTGCCGGCTGCAGCTGTGGTCTGGGAGCAGTGACACTGGGAGGCCCCGCAACACGGCATGCAGCAGCGCGCGCTCCAGCGCCGGCTGGGCTGAGCTTTGGAGCTTACGCTGAAGTTAGCACAGACAGTTCGGACTCAGTGTTATTCTTGGTAGCAACAGGGACGTCTGCCATTGTAAGTACTTTTGTAAATGGAGGGTTTTTGTTGTGTTTAATTTTAATGTTTAGGGGCTGGGGATTTAGCTCAGCGGCAAAGCACCTGCCTGGCAAGCGCAAGGTCGTGAGTTCGGTTCCCGGTACCGGAGAAAAACCAAAATAATAATAATAATAATAATTTTAATGTTTAAATAGTGTAAAGGGCCCTTTAAGAAGAGCTTGCACATAATTGTACAACTGTGTTAAGGTTCATTTGGTTTTCTAAGCAAAATGAATGACCGGAAAGCCATAGGAAGATAGATCTTGCAGGTCTTACTTTATCCTTGCCGGTTTAGAGGTCTTCGGTTTGGTCTTAAGACAAAATCTTTGTGTTGTTTTGGAGAACTTCCAGCACAGTTGTTTCTTCTGATGGTGAATTGTTCTGCAGTTATTGGAAGTGGTTAAGAAATCCGTAAGCATCTACACAACACTAAACCTGTAAAGAGGCGCGTGCCGTTACAGCACACTGCTCAGTAGTTGTGCTGTGTACATATATCTAATGTGTACTTTGGGGTGTTCAGAATCTCAGCTTTATCAGCGATGGTGTGTTCTCTCTTTTAATCTAGAAACTAGAGCTAGAGATCCATTTGCCCATCCAGTTCCGTACTGTTGTAGCCTGTTCAGGAGACTGCTGTTGTATGTTTAATTTCTCTTTAAAATCAGCCGAAAGACAATGTGGACAATTGATTGCATTCAAAGTGGCTGCCGGCCAGACCTGTTGCAACAGCTGATGGGCTCCTCTGAGCTTCAGGAGCTATTTCTGGTAGATTAGCTGGTATCAAGGCTCTGGAGTTCAGGCCATAAAAGGCTGGTCTTATTTGGAGTTGCCACACTGCCTCTGACCCGTCTCAGGCTGAAGCGTCCTCGGGTTTCAGTGGATTTACCGGGAATGGACGGCCCCGCCAGCACCAGACTGAGGAAGCCTAGCCTCGAGGACTCCGGAGCACTCACAGCTTCAAAGAGAAAACCGTTTTTATTACTATCATCTTGGCATTCTTTTTTCAGAGAAACTTTCGGGATGTAGCCTCTACCTGTTTCCCAAACCTGGCCCCTCGGAAAGCACCGTTCTATATTTATCCTATTCTGAAGCATCGCTTGCGATAGATGCAGTTGCTCCCGTTTGCATTGTGATGTTGGATTTCGTACAGTGCTACTTGGGCTAACTTTGGATATTTTACTTTCTGTTTAAAATTTGAAAGTAGTATTTACTGAGAAGAGACTCTACTAGAATACTCAGAGACATCCAAAGCCGGATTAGAGGACATAGTCTGTTTTATTTTTTATTTAGAAAAATAAGAAATTGTCGTGTGGTTTCCCCTCCCCCTTTCACTTAGAGGAACAAGGATTATACAGAAATTTGAAGTAAGTAAAAACTCTTCCTATAACTCTAAACGCAGTTTTTTAGGCGCCACCTGTCTGAGCATGCTTCCGAGGGGATGGTTGACTTCCAGCACTGGAATGTTCCTGCCAGTGCTGCATTTGCTAGCGACTGCTGTTCCTCCTGTAGATGCCCTTGGGCATATTTTGGAGGTTAGGAGAGATGGATTTTTTTTTTTTCCTTAAAAACAAAAAGACCTACTTTAGGATACACAGAGGTCTATTGCTGACAATTTGATTAAAATAACTTAGTAAGTACAGTCTGTCTAAATTTTATCACTTGGGTTCTTGGAATTGAAGTATGTTCATAATACAACACATTTTAATCATTTTACAAGTAGGGGGTGAAGTTCAGAAGGTAAGCTTATTTAACTCCTTTCATTATTATTGTTGATTATTGATTATTTGTTCGTGATGCTGGGTACGGAGCCCAAGCTTGAGGTGTGCTAAACTTGTGCTCTGTCACTGAGCTACACCCCTAGCCCTCCTTCCTTCATGTGGAAATAAAAATCACTGTGATCTTTTTGTATCCTTATTTTTATGGGCTTTTGCCTTGCTACTGTGATTCTTTAAGCTTGATTTATAGAACTTACTTGTTTTAAAATTTTAAAGAAAATTCTAGGTTCTAGATTTTGAATTTAATTCATCTTAAAATTCTGTAAGAAAAATTTCAATGTCAGCCTTTTTAATCCCGGGGGGTATCTGTGATCTCTTTGTAATTTAGCTTGGTAATCTGGTGCTGAAAAATAGCATTGAGCGCTAGGATATTTAAGTTTATTTGACATAATTCTCTTTGTTCATACCATATGGGATGTACAAGTATGGAGAGTAATTATTTTTATCAGGTAGAAAAACAATATTTATAGAAAAGAATATCATTAGTGAATACTCCAGTTCTGCAGCAGCAGTAGTACTGAATGCTAGGAGTGGGGTGTAGATTCCCCAGTATCTGCTGCTGGACTTTGGAAAGATACACTTAAGAATTGCAAATGCCCACTTTGCATGCTGTATGCAAATATATGCAGGATACTCTGGCTGAAATGCTGATGTTACCCACGGTGAAGAAAATCGCAAGGTATAAATGATACCCTTAACCTCCATAAGGAAGTCCCGGAATGCTAGGCACACAGGTGCTGCTCGCGACCCAGCCAAGTGGGCTCTAGAGGAGGCACAAAGTTGAATGTCCTGCAGGCGACAGCTCACCTGTGTCACCCTTCTGAAGGTGCATGGGGCAGACACAGGTGAGTGGAGAAAGGGGCAGGAGAGTGTGAGGTAGGTAACCCTCAGGGCAAAGCTTTGTTGAGATTATGAAGCTGGCACCACGTAAGTTTTGGTTAGAGTACCCGGCTCACAGGGGACATCTGTCTTTCATCGTGCACTTCTTTATCTTTGCCTGTACGTCTCCAGACTTGTGTCTTGGTAGCCACACGTCTGGAAGACCTTGAAACTCAACCCTAGGAAACATCGTTAGCCACTTCTGGGGTCCTTTAATAGTCTGCCAGCGAGAACTTGTCTGCAAGGGGCAGGGCCTGTGGGTTTCATGAGAGTGCCCGAGGAGCACAGCCTGCAGGGCCTTAGGTTGCATACTGGCTTAGAGGAGAGCTGTTAACGGGAGTCCTCTCCCACGGAGGCTCCCGGAACCTTTAGGACCTGCACTGTAATTTTTTATTTTGTATTTTATAGCATGGCCTCTTGGGTGTCTCTCTGTGACCAGGCATGTCCTGCAATCTGGAGCTGTCTGGCAGTTCTGGGCTTGCTTATTTGTGCCTGAATCAGGAGACTTGTCACCCTTGACCGCTCCCTGCCAGTTCCCAGGGCCGCTGTGCCTGTCTCTGAAATGGTGCCCGGCCTCACCAGCTCCTGCCAAGCTTCATCATTTGCCCTTAACAGGTCCCATTGTGCCCGGATTCTCCTCTGTCCAGTCTGTCCTCAGAATGATCTTCCTAAACAGAGATGTGATCCTGTCACTCCTCCAGCGTCTGTCCCTCCTCAGTCCCCACTGCTCCCATGCTAAGACTCAGACCCCTGAGCTTCACCTTCAGGGTCTTTCATGCCACTGGGTTTTGGTGCAGCGCTCCTCGAGATCATCCGCCCTCCCCTGCCTGCCAGGGAAGAGCTAGCGCGAAGTTTCCCGGAAGCTTCACCTGCCTCTGGCCCCTGAGCCTTGACCCCAGCCTGAACTGTGGGACCGTTGTGGCGCAGCATGCAGATTGTCCCTTCCTCTGTAGGGGGTGCCCAGTGAGGCACCCGGATCACCTGCCATCTCACCTGACGGGAACTCCACAAGTATGAGTTCGCTGAATTGAATTAAATTGCAATGTAATGATTTTGGGTTCTTTAGACCGAACTTTAACCACGTTCCGTCAAGTACCTTGCCATGTTGTGCTGGGCTCACTGCAAGGGCCAGTAGCTGTGTTCTGTGTCATGTGCTCTTGATTCTCGTGTAATAACGCAAGCAGAAAGACTCGCCTTACTGAAGCAGGCCTGTTGGGCTTTCTGCACGCAGATTTTTGCCAGCACAGGAAATTGAGGCGTGTTCGATGAAGTCAGCCGCTTCATCGCTGGAGCTTTCCCTGCACAGAAGAGACCCACCTGGGTGCTTGATCTGGGAAAGTCTCGAGCGCGCCATTTCGTCTCAGGTAACACCTCTCCGGAGGGGCTTGCACCGCTGACCTCGGGGACAGCACACCTTGATGGGGCTCAGAAAACCCTCTGCCCCTTAGGGAGCCGCTCTGTGGTGGGAGGGTTTGAAAGAGGGACATACTTTGTCACCTTGCTTGCTTATTCTCTTCTGAAAGATGACCTATTCACCCCCAACAAGTTCATAACCTGTGTCTAACAAGCAGGTTTTTGTATAAAGTCTGTAGGAGACGAGGTTTGCGTATTTGCTTTGAGGTCATTTATTTACCCATGTCAGCCCTGGGTTTGTTCATTTCAGCGCATATTTCTTGCACTTTGCCTGTACAGAGCTCTGGGTTGAGTGCTGTGGAATAAAGCAAGCTCCTTTGACCTGGGTGACTTCGCACCTGGAGGGGCTCACACAGGGACAGCGTGAAGCCCTCGTGTCTCTCAGGCTAGAAGTGGCAGGCAGTAATTCCACACCCACCATCATGCCCATGTGCAAGGCTCCGTGCCACGCTCTTAAAGTTGCCCAGGTTGGACTCAAACTGTGATCTTGTCATCCTGCCTCAGGCACTCCAGGGGCTGGGATTACAGGCATCACCTTGATGCTTGGTTCTTTTCCTCTACATTAGGTCATGTAACTCCCATAGAGCCCCGAGAAACGTTAGTATCGCTATGCCCGAGTGCTGAGTGCACAATATGAACTACTGAGGGGAATGGAGGCTTAGAGAAGCTTACACAAGGGCATGTACCATGGAATCAGGGAGAGTTGGATTCGAACCCAGGTCTCTCTGACTTCATCGTCCATTTTCATAGCCATTGCAGCTCAGGTTGCAATAGCAATTATCAGCTGTCTTAGCCCATTTTCTGAGACCAGACCATTTATAACAAGCTGATCTCTTACAGTTCTGGAGGCTTAGAAGCCCAGCATCAAGGGGCTCCACCAAATGAGAACCTCCCTGCTGCTGACGGCTCTAAGTCCCCAAGGTGACGCAGGTACTTGTGTGGGGAGACAGGAAAGTGTGCGGGAGGCAGCATGATTTCGCCACACAACCGCTCCCTTGAGGACCCCTTCATCCATTCACCCATGGGTAGGTTAACCCACGGAGGAGCGGGGAGCCCTCATGACCCAGTCTCCTACAAGACTCCCTCCAGATGCCATCAGCAGCATGTGACTGGGGGTTAAGTTTCCAGCGCATGAAATTTGGGGAACACATTCAAACTCTATCGCCTGCCGTCTTGATACTGTGCAGCTTCCAACTCAGTAGGTCTGGTGCAGGGCTGAGATTCCGCAAACAAATCCAGGTGCTGGGCGGGGCAGAGCTCAGTGGTAGAGTGCTTGCCTGGCGTGTGCTTTCCATCTCCAGCACTGCAAACAGCTATGGTAGCAGCAGCAGCAGCACAAGATTCAGATGCTGCTGACGCCTGGCCTGATAAGCAGCTCCGAGTAGCACCGCTTTCAGCTACTTTGGGCAGAACCATGAACATGGAAGCCACCAGCGGGGCGGGGGCGCTGGAGAAGGCCGCTAGGGGAGATGAGCTCCCCGGTCCGGCCTGTTCGCCTGCAGATTGTATGCACCTGGCCCTCTTCCACTCTTTGCCTACACGTTCATGCCTAGTTTCTCTGATCTCAGCTTCTGCCTCTGTCCTGGCTCCTTCTCCTCCTGTTGAAAACGTACTCAAGTTTCCTCCATCCTAAATAAAGCTCCCTTGACCTCCGGCCCTCACTCCTTCCCCTCCCCACCCAGTCACTCCCTAGCACCCACTGGCGCGCTTCCCTCCCTCGGGGGCCTTCCTGCAGTCGCAGGTGCTCCTGTAGCCTCTCCATAGGGCCCGCTCTGGGGCGGGGCTGGGGGGCTGGGCCCAGGCCTCCACACTCTGTGTCAGGATGCTGTGTTCCTGAGTTCTTCTGCGGGCTTTATTTTAATTTATTATTGAATTAAATTTGTTTTGCGTTTTTATTTTATTTTAAACACATTTGAAGTGTACAGATTCATGGGATTCAGTGCAGTGTTTGCATACATTGTCACAGGTCAAACCCAGACGCCCTGTTTTCACCCTTTCGGTGTCCAGTAAATCACGGCCTACTTTCAGGACCTTATTTTTACATAGCTTTCTGTCTCTTTACCTGCTCAATTGTCCATTGTTGTAGTTCATATTAAGGAAAAATTCTTGTACTGCCTTTTATAAAGTGAATTACCTGACCTGTCCATTTTAAGTGAAATTTGGGTTTCATAGCTTCTTTGTAATTCAAAGTTAATTTCTAAATAACTTCAGAAGGGTTTGTGTCCTGTATATCCAGTGTTGATAGAATTATGCATTTAAAAACAGAACAGTGAGAGGTGGGAAGGCTGCACACACCTGTAATCCTGGGACTCTGGGAGGCTGAGGCGGGGGATCACAAATACAACCCCAGCCTGGCAATTTAGTGACTTAGCAAGATCCTGTCTGAAAATCAAAAATGAAATAAAAATTTAAAAAGACTTGGAGATGCAGTTCAGTGTGAAGGCCTTGGGTTTAATTCCCAGTACTGGGGGATGGGAGGGGAGCAAAGAACAATTAGGCTCTCAAAGACCCAGAGGGCTTCCATAACTAATGCAGTTATAATTCATGAACTGTTCGGTTAATCAAAAGCCTCTTGTTTCCGTCTGGATTTTCAGTTATGTTCTGAGTGTGTAAGGCTGGCAGATAACGTAGCTTCAGCTATGCGTAGTCATTAAACAGAAGAAACCATGTGGATGTCCTTAGGTTTTTAAGATTTCAGATACTGGGGCTAGGGATTTAGCTCACTGGCAAAGCGCCTGCCTGGCAAGCGCAAGGTCGTGAGTTCGGCTCCCGGTACCGGAGAAAAACCAAAAA
>NW_004955429.1:22327617-22410551 GCF_000276665.1 Chinchilla lanigera
TTTTTTTTTTTTCCTTAAAAACAAAAAGACCTACTTTAGGATACACAGAGGTCTATTGCTGACAATTTGATTAAAATAACTTAGTAAGTACAGTCTGTCTAAATTTTATCACTTGGGTTCTTGGAATTGAAGTATGTTCATAATACAACACATTTTAATCATTTTACAAGTAGGGGGTGAAGTTCAGAAGGTAAGCTTATTTAACTCCTTTCATTATTATTGTTGATTATTGATTATTTGTTCGTGATGCTGGGTACGGAGCCCAAGCTTGAGGTGTGCTAAACTTGTGCTCTGTCACTGAGCTACACCCCTAGCCCTCCTTCCTTCATGTGGAAATAAAAATCACTGTGATCTTTTTGTATCCTTATTTTTATGGGCTTTTGCCTTGCTACTGTGATTCTTTAAGCTTGATTTATAGAACTTACTTGTTTTAAAATTTTAAAGAAAATTCTAGGTTCTAGATTTTGAATTTAATTCATCTTAAAATTCTGTAAGAAAAATTTCAATGTCAGCCTTTTTAATCCCGGGGGGTATCTGTGATCTCTTTGTAATTTAGCTTGGTAATCTGGTGCTGAAAAATAGCATTGAGCGCTAGGATATTTAAGTTTATTTGACATAATTCTCTTTGTTCATACCATATGGGATGTACAAGTATGGAGAGTAATTATTTTTATCAGGTAGAAAAACAATATTTATAGAAAAGAATATCATTAGTGAATACTCCAGTTCTGCAGCAGCAGTAGTACTGAATGCTAGGAGTGGGGTGTAGATTCCCCAGTATCTGCTGCTGGACTTTGGAAAGATACACTTAAGAATTGCAAATGCCCACTTTGCATGCTGTATGCAAATATATGCAGGATACTCTGGCTGAAATGCTGATGTTACCCACGGTGAAGAAAATCGCAAGGTATAAATGATACCCTTAACCTCCATAAGGAAGTCCCGGAATGCTAGGCACACAGGTGCTGCTCGCGACCCAGCCAAGTGGGCTCTAGAGGAGGCACAAAGTTGAATGTCCTGCAGGCGACAGCTCACCTGTGTCACCCTTCTGAAGGTGCATGGGGCAGACACAGGTGAGTGGAGAAAGGGGCAGGAGAGTGTGAGGTAGGTAACCCTCAGGGCAAAGCTTTGTTGAGATTATGAAGCTGGCACCACGTAAGTTTTGGTTAGAGTACCCGGCTCACAGGGGACATCTGTCTTTCATCGTGCACTTCTTTATCTTTGCCTGTACGTCTCCAGACTTGTGTCTTGGTAGCCACACGTCTGGAAGACCTTGAAACTCAACCCTAGGAAACATCGTTAGCCACTTCTGGGGTCCTTTAATAGTCTGCCAGCGAGAACTTGTCTGCAAGGGGCAGGGCCTGTGGGTTTCATGAGAGTGCCCGAGGAGCACAGCCTGCAGGGCCTTAGGTTGCATACTGGCTTAGAGGAGAGCTGTTAACGGGAGTCCTCTCCCACGGAGGCTCCCGGAACCTTTAGGACCTGCACTGTAATTTTTTATTTTGTATTTTATAGCATGGCCTCTTGGGTGTCTCTCTGTGACCAGGCATGTCCTGCAATCTGGAGCTGTCTGGCAGTTCTGGGCTTGCTTATTTGTGCCTGAATCAGGAGACTTGTCACCCTTGACCGCTCCCTGCCAGTTCCCAGGGCCGCTGTGCCTGTCTCTGAAATGGTGCCCGGCCTCACCAGCTCCTGCCAAGCTTCATCATTTGCCCTTAACAGGTCCCATTGTGCCCGGATTCTCCTCTGTCCAGTCTGTCCTCAGAATGATCTTCCTAAACAGAGATGTGATCCTGTCACTCCTCCAGCGTCTGTCCCTCCTCAGTCCCCACTGCTCCCATGCTAAGACTCAGACCCCTGAGCTTCACCTTCAGGGTCTTTCATGCCACTGGGTTTTGGTGCAGCGCTCCTCGAGATCATCCGCCCTCCCCTGCCTGCCAGGGAAGAGCTAGCGCGAAGTTTCCCGGAAGCTTCACCTGCCTCTGGCCCCTGAGCCTTGACCCCAGCCTGAACTGTGGGACCGTTGTGGCGCAGCATGCAGATTGTCCCTTCCTCTGTAGGGGGTGCCCAGTGAGGCACCCGGATCACCTGCCATCTCACCTGACGGGAACTCCACAAGTATGAGTTCGCTGAATTGAATTAAATTGCAATGTAATGATTTTGGGTTCTTTAGACCGAACTTTAACCACGTTCCGTCAAGTACCTTGCCATGTTGTGCTGGGCTCACTGCAAGGGCCAGTAGCTGTGTTCTGTGTCATGTGCTCTTGATTCTCGTGTAATAACGCAAGCAGAAAGACTCGCCTTACTGAAGCAGGCCTGTTGGGCTTTCTGCACGCAGATTTTTGCCAGCACAGGAAATTGAGGCGTGTTCGATGAAGTCAGCCGCTTCATCGCTGGAGCTTTCCCTGCACAGAAGAGACCCACCTGGGTGCTTGATCTGGGAAAGTCTCGAGCGCGCCATTTCGTCTCAGGTAACACCTCTCCGGAGGGGCTTGCACCGCTGACCTCGGGGACAGCACACCTTGATGGGGCTCAGAAAACCCTCTGCCCCTTAGGGAGCCGCTCTGTGGTGGGAGGGTTTGAAAGAGGGACATACTTTGTCACCTTGCTTGCTTATTCTCTTCTGAAAGATGACCTATTCACCCCCAACAAGTTCATAACCTGTGTCTAACAAGCAGGTTTTTGTATAAAGTCTGTAGGAGACGAGGTTTGCGTATTTGCTTTGAGGTCATTTATTTACCCATGTCAGCCCTGGGTTTGTTCATTTCAGCGCATATTTCTTGCACTTTGCCTGTACAGAGCTCTGGGTTGAGTGCTGTGGAATAAAGCAAGCTCCTTTGACCTGGGTGACTTCGCACCTGGAGGGGCTCACACAGGGACAGCGTGAAGCCCTCGTGTCTCTCAGGCTAGAAGTGGCAGGCAGTAATTCCACACCCACCATCATGCCCATGTGCAAGGCTCCGTGCCACGCTCTTAAAGTTGCCCAGGTTGGACTCAAACTGTGATCTTGTCATCCTGCCTCAGGCACTCCAGGGGCTGGGATTACAGGCATCACCTTGATGCTTGGTTCTTTTCCTCTACATTAGGTCATGTAACTCCCATAGAGCCCCGAGAAACGTTAGTATCGCTATGCCCGAGTGCTGAGTGCACAATATGAACTACTGAGGGGAATGGAGGCTTAGAGAAGCTTACACAAGGGCATGTACCATGGAATCAGGGAGAGTTGGATTCGAACCCAGGTCTCTCTGACTTCATCGTCCATTTTCATAGCCATTGCAGCTCAGGTTGCAATAGCAATTATCAGCTGTCTTAGCCCATTTTCTGAGACCAGACCATTTATAACAAGCTGATCTCTTACAGTTCTGGAGGCTTAGAAGCCCAGCATCAAGGGGCTCCACCAAATGAGAACCTCCCTGCTGCTGACGGCTCTAAGTCCCCAAGGTGACGCAGGTACTTGTGTGGGGAGACAGGAAAGTGTGCGGGAGGCAGCATGATTTCGCCACACAACCGCTCCCTTGAGGACCCCTTCATCCATTCACCCATGGGTAGGTTAACCCACGGAGGAGCGGGGAGCCCTCATGACCCAGTCTCCTACAAGACTCCCTCCAGATGCCATCAGCAGCATGTGACTGGGGGTTAAGTTTCCAGCGCATGAAATTTGGGGAACACATTCAAACTCTATCGCCTGCCGTCTTGATACTGTGCAGCTTCCAACTCAGTAGGTCTGGTGCAGGGCTGAGATTCCGCAAACAAATCCAGGTGCTGGGCGGGGCAGAGCTCAGTGGTAGAGTGCTTGCCTGGCGTGTGCTTTCCATCTCCAGCACTGCAAACAGCTATGGTAGCAGCAGCAGCAGCACAAGATTCAGATGCTGCTGACGCCTGGCCTGATAAGCAGCTCCGAGTAGCACCGCTTTCAGCTACTTTGGGCAGAACCATGAACATGGAAGCCACCAGCGGGGCGGGGGCGCTGGAGAAGGCCGCTAGGGGAGATGAGCTCCCCGGTCCGGCCTGTTCGCCTGCAGATTGTATGCACCTGGCCCTCTTCCACTCTTTGCCTACACGTTCATGCCTAGTTTCTCTGATCTCAGCTTCTGCCTCTGTCCTGGCTCCTTCTCCTCCTGTTGAAAACGTACTCAAGTTTCCTCCATCCTAAATAAAGCTCCCTTGACCTCCGGCCCTCACTCCTTCCCCTCCCCACCCAGTCACTCCCTAGCACCCACTGGCGCGCTTCCCTCCCTCGGGGGCCTTCCTGCAGTCGCAGGTGCTCCTGTAGCCTCTCCATAGGGCCCGCTCTGGGGCGGGGCTGGGGGGCTGGGCCCAGGCCTCCACACTCTGTGTCAGGATGCTGTGTTCCTGAGTTCTTCTGCGGGCTTTATTTTAATTTATTATTGAATTAAATTTGTTTTGCGTTTTTATTTTATTTTAAACACATTTGAAGTGTACAGATTCATGGGATTCAGTGCAGTGTTTGCATACATTGTCACAGGTCAAACCCAGACGCCCTGTTTTCACCCTTTCGGTGTCCAGTAAATCACGGCCTACTTTCAGGACCTTATTTTTACATAGCTTTCTGTCTCTTTACCTGCTCAATTGTCCATTGTTGTAGTTCATATTAAGGAAAAATTCTTGTACTGCCTTTTATAAAGTGAATTACCTGACCTGTCCATTTTAAGTGAAATTTGGGTTTCATAGCTTCTTTGTAATTCAAAGTTAATTTCTAAATAACTTCAGAAGGGTTTGTGTCCTGTATATCCAGTGTTGATAGAATTATGCATTTAAAAACAGAACAGTGAGAGGTGGGAAGGCTGCACACACCTGTAATCCTGGGACTCTGGGAGGCTGAGGCGGGGGATCACAAATACAACCCCAGCCTGGCAATTTAGTGACTTAGCAAGATCCTGTCTGAAAATCAAAAATGAAATAAAAATTTAAAAAGACTTGGAGATGCAGTTCAGTGTGAAGGCCTTGGGTTTAATTCCCAGTACTGGGGGATGGGAGGGGAGCAAAGAACAATTAGGCTCTCAAAGACCCAGAGGGCTTCCATAACTAATGCAGTTATAATTCATGAACTGTTCGGTTAATCAAAAGCCTCTTGTTTCCGTCTGGATTTTCAGTTATGTTCTGAGTGTGTAAGGCTGGCAGATAACGTAGCTTCAGCTATGCGTAGTCATTAAACAGAAGAAACCATGTGGATGTCCTTAGGTTTTTAAGATTTCAGATACTGGGGCTAGGGATTTAGCTCACTGGCAAAGCGCCTGCCTGGCAAGCGCAAGGTCGTGAGTTCGGCTCCCGGTACCGGAGAAAAAAAAAAAAAAAAAAAAAAGATTTCAGATAGTTTAAATATTTTAAGATTTTTTAAGTAAATACTATTTTTTATACATTGTGAAATACTGTACCTAATTTTACCCCATTTAACCAAAAAATTTAAGATACATACATATTGCAATTACATATGCATTATACACTCAGCAAAAACAAACCAGTTCAGCCAAAATCCAATTAGGAACGCCACTGGATTTCAAAAGCTGGCTTGGATACGGGGTAAGAAGTAGATCAATCCCCAAGTTATGCCCATAGTCTTCATTTCCATTGTGTTAGCCACACGCAGCGCAGTCATTTGGCTTCGTGATTTCATGCATTTTTGATTGAAAGTGTTAAATATTTTAAAACTCTTGGGTTAGATGAAAATTGTTAGGGTGCTTTGGACAAGGATGACTAAGTTTCATGAATCTCTCCCCCCTCCCCGGGTTCCTATTTGGAATGAGATTTATATGGAATCTCATCAATTCTTCCCTCCAGGCCTTCAGGAGCTTCCAGGCAGCGAATGGTTTTTAAATATTCCAAAAAGAAGCTGCAGTATGCATGTGGGCTGGGGACTGAAGAAGAGGAGGAAGAGGAGGAGGAGGAGGGACGGGGGAGAGTAATCCGAGATAATGATGGCCCCTGAGCTTTGTGCTGTGTCTACCCCGCCCCCCAGGCTCCCAAGAAGTGTGTGCCCAGTGGAGGGAGCAGGGTGTTTGGGAAGCTGGAGGCGTGTGCCCCAGGAGTGCTGAGGCCCCGCCTAAAGTGGGGGCAGCACCTGGCCGAGTGATAACCCGCTGGTGAATTTGGGGTTCCCTGACCTCTCTGGGCCCAGTGGCCTCACACATTCACATGAGGGTTGGACCGGAGGTTTTCAAAGGTCCCTTCTACGCGTTTGGAATTTGCAATGCAAAGATTTCAGAGCTGGAACATGTGTTGGGTCTTCCCTGAGAAGGATAGTAACCCTGTGCCTGAGAGGTGGTGGCTCAAGTTGAGAGTGAAGGAACAAATGAGAAATGTCTGGAAAAAGATCTTCCCACTATCCTTGCTTATTTCCGCCTCAGTGTGTAGCCTGTTCCTTCCTTCTCTCTTGGCATTATCACCATTCTTTGTCTTCATCCTTTGTTTTGGAAAATTTCTTCTAGCTCTTCAGATTAAGCTGCCCCTTTCTTTTCGTGTTCCTTTAAATACTTTAATTTTCTGTTCTCTAACCTAGTTTACTGTGATCTTGTGGCTTTAGTTTTCCCTCCTCATGAGAAACCTGGGTGGCTTGGGGACGCCCTCAGGCTGGCCTGGGACGGGGCGTCGCCCCGCTCACTGAGAGCAGCAGGGGCCACTGCAGTTTTTGCCCTTTCAAGCGCCTTAGCTCAGTGCCTGGCGGTCATTCACCACCAGCAATTACTTCCTGAGCGGGTACTGCTTGCCAGGCGCTGGAATCCGTGCTGAGGAGGAAGAGTGAGAGGAGAATTCCTGTGCTCCCAGCTCGCACCCAGTGGCTTGGCACACAGGGTCCCTAGGGAGCCCCTGGGGTTTTGGAACCTCCTCCTCTTTCAAGTGCACACTTGAAGGGCAGGGTTGAAATGCCTGCCACGCCTTGGCGGCTTCCCTTTGTGTGAGTATGGTAAAAATACTGGAGATCCACCCTCTTGGCAAATTTCAAGTCTATGAAGCAGTGTTATTAACGCTAATCACCATGCTCTGCGTTAGAGCCTCAGAACCATTCATCTCCCAACTGCAAGTCCCTACCCTCTGACCAGTGTCTCTCCCTTCTGACCAGTGTCTCTCCCTTCTGACCAGTGTCTCTCCCTTCTGACCAGTGTCTCTCCCTTCCCCAGTTCCATCCTGTTTACCACCTTTCTCATCTCAGCTTCTGTGAGTTTGACTGTTATATCGAAACATTACATTTACATCTAATGGATATGCACTTTTTATCTGTCAGTCAGACCTTAATGGTTAAAAAAAGTGCCACGGTCCCTAACTCAAAGTAGATCTTTGTTAGGTGGAGCATCTCTACTTGCACATTATGTCTTCTGAAATTCTGTGTTCACCTGTAATTTAGATTTATCATGTGGATAAGCTTTTAAACAATATTTTGATATAGCCAAGGACAACTCAACTACTGTATGTGTTTTAATCCAGGTTCTCTCCGCTGTTGTAAAGCACTATCCATAAAAAGTTGATTCACTGCTGAGGTCAAGGTTGTCCTTAGTTTCATTCAAGCAGAACATGCAGACATAAATCATTGAAGTGATTTCTTTGTTGCTTTCAGACTTTGTCTCAAAACTTTATGAGACTTAGCAAAAATTAAAAATGCTAGTTGGGGAGGCTGAGGCAGAAGAATTGCAAATTCCAGGTCAGACTAGGCAATTTAGTAGGAGCTTGTCACAAAATGAAAACTAAAAAGGGCTGAGGACACAGTTCTGTGCTCCCCGCGTTCAATCCTCAGTACTAGAAAAAATCTTTTTCTAGTTTGCCTGAGACTTTGAGATGGTTTTAGAAAGAATTTAGTAACATTAGATGAACTATTGTTTATCATTAGTAGAGTTAGGGATCTCTTACAACTGAAACTTTGGAGTCTGTACTTATCTTCCTAGGATGATTTCTCTGTTCACCTCGATCACCAGTGGAAGCCAGTTTCATACAGACTAGCCCATTAGCTGTCTTCCTGCCTACACTGTATGCTATACCTTTGTTTTCTTTTTTGTGGTACTGGGAAGTGAACCTAAGTCCTCTTGCATGCTAGGCAAGCCCTCTGCCACTCAGCTACATGCCGTCTTTGTTTTTATTTTTTGCAAAAGGCGAAAGTACGTTCTTGGTTCATAGGACTATAACCATTTCCAAGTTTGTCCTTTGCCAGATAATTGTTTCACTAAAAGTGAATTACAATTTATTCAGTAGCTCTAGCTGAAAGTGTTGATCAGCTGGTAAATAGATGCTGTTAGGATTGGAGGAGAACAGAGTCCCTTGGTATTTCGATGGAGGAGTTTTCTCAGCAACTTTCTGTGAATAGAGCGTTGCTGACTAACATGAAAGCTGATGCTGATGTTTACAGTGAATTAAAATGTTAAACAAAGGAAAAGACTGACAGGTAGCTTAGGACAGGAAAACCAACTTGCTCCTACAGGAGGCTGAGTTTCAGGTGACCACGGTTGCGGTGATTTTGTTAGGCAGATGTTTTTAAACTGAAATCCACAAACAGGGTTTGGAAGGTTAGGACAGCTCCTGCAAACTGCAAGGAAATTGTCCCTTTTTCTGAAAGGTCGGTTAATGAAGAGTGGATGCATGGTTTTCATCACTGTTTTAAAGAGGTTGGGACTGAGGAGCAGCTGAAGTCACAGTCTTCAGGTGATTTGTATAAAGCGAGGGAGGACTTCCCCCGGCTGCACCGCGTGGCTCTCTCTGAGGGGCCCTGTCCCCCCACTGAAGCAAGGTCGGGGCAGCCAGGAGGCCAGCCCTGTGCTTTCCAGAGGACTGGCTGTTAGTGTCAAGGGAAGTGTGGGTGTTGTTCTGTACACCAGTCCCTGGTCACAGGCGGCTGCTGAGCATTTGAAAGCGCAGCGAGTGCTGTCAGAGGCGGTGGTGTACACCTGTCACGCCAGCTCCTCGGGAGGCTGAAGCAGGTTCAAGGCCAGCCTGGGCAACAGAGCAAGAGCCTGTCTCAAAAAAGAGAGAGAAAAAAAGAAAAAGAAAAAAGAAAGGCGGTGAATGAAACTGAGGGACTGAACTTCAAACTCTATTTCAATTTTATTTAACTACTGTTGCCGAAGTGGCAGACAGTGTAGGGCCAGAGGAAATGGATTTGAACTTCATGTATGAGCGAGAGAACCAGAGTGCATTGCATGCTGACCTGTCCGTGTTATCTGTGATGCTGGGAAAAATCTAAAATATTGGTTTTGGGGAGTTGTTTGTTTGTGGTTTTGTTTTTGTAGTACTGCGGCAAAGGATCTCACTAAGTGGCTAAGTTTCCTAGCTCAGACTTGAGATCTTCCTGCTTTATCTTCCCAGAATGCTGGGATTATAGGCATGTATTCTGGTTGTGTCTGGATGTCCCCCCAAAGCCTCATGCAGTCATGGGGCGGGCTTCTAGAGTTTATGATTGATCCATGGTCCACTGCTGGGATTATGGGTGTGAGAGCTACACTCCCCCTGGGGCGGGTAGCTGCGTAGAATATAAGGGAAGGAAAGAGGCTTGCTCTTCCCTCTGCTGCTCCTCCCTTTTTGCTCTGGTTGCTTTGCTGTTTTCTGCCGCCATAAACGGTTGCCCTGTGCCATATGCCAATGCTGCCTGGAGCCAGCTGAGTATGGAATGAAGCTAAATAAACCTTTTCTCCCTTTAATGCTGGGCGTCAGGTATTTTGTCTCAGCAACGAGAGAAAAATAACCAAGACAGCATGTGCCATCACACCTGGCTAATACACTGCTTTCAGAAGAAATACAAGCTTATTTCATCTGAGAGAAATATTTCGGGATCCCCTATTCCTCCCACCAAACTGCACAGACATATCTCCAGTTAAAGTGTACACACACACATGCACGCACACGCGCACACACGATATGGTTGTGTAGGTTCTCTGTGGCCCCAGACACAGTAACTGTTCACTTGCACATTCTGGATAGTGCTTTCGAAGACCTGTGCTCCACGGTCTCGCCGTCGCTGGCGATGTTTGTGTTGAACTCTTCCCGCCGGCCTCACAAGGCCGCACTGCTTAATGGGCAGTGTGGGCAGGAAGCGCTTTGAACTTGGACACAGAGTGGCAGGAGGGGAGGTTCTAGCCTCTAATTTGTGCGCAGCATGTGCTTTGGCAGCTTTGTTGTTCTTTCCTAATTGTGTGTTTGGGTTTAAGGTCACTGGGTTCTGTGAAAAATTAGTGGAAATGGTCCTTTGTTTGTTCTTACTTTTAGCTTTTTGAAATGCGGAGATATGAACTAAAGACATCCTTGGGGAGCCAAGGCTGCGGTGTGCACGGTCAGGACACTTCGTGGTGATGGCTCTTGTGTAAGATTTTGAATTTACCAAGCAAGCCGTGCGAAATGCTCATGGTTTATTCATTCGTCCCAGCTATTTTAGAGTCCTCACCGCGGTTACTAATGGTTTATGCATTGGCCTGGGATGTAGCTCAGTGGTAGAGTGCTTCCCTAGCATGTGCAGAACCCTGGGTTCTATCCCCAGCCCCCAAAACAATTTTGTGTATTTCCCCAAAATCTCTGAAGAGAATCTTTAATGGTTCAGAAAGTATGTGGAATCAGGCAGCATGATGGGAAGAGTAGATGCTGCCCTTACGAACTCCTGGAGCTCTCGTATCTGAACTTCTTTGCTGCTTTCCAGCCTGTGATGTGTGTGTGATGTGTGTGTGTGTGTGTGTGTATGTGTGTGTGTGTGTGTGTTGTGCTGGGTATTCAGTTTCCCCTGGAACGTTTATTATTAACATTAACCCACAACAGAGTGAGACAAGCGCTCTCGGGCACTGTAGGGATGCGAGGTGGAGGGAGAGTAAGATCCCTGAATGGTGTAGCCTAACATGTAAGGTTAGGAACCTCACCTCTGCCCGTGGCCCCGCTCAGGGATTGTTCTGATGGCCTTTGGAGCTCTGGTGAGCATGGTGTGTTAGGCACCGTTCATCGCTGAGACAGAACACCCGAAATACACGACTCTCAGAAAGAAGGTTTCTGTGGGCTCTTGGTTTCAGAGGTCTCAATCGATAGTCAGCTGGCTCCAAAGCAGAAGCATCATGGCAGAGGACAGCTGCTCACCTCGTGGCGTCCAGGAAGCAGAGAGATGGGGAAAGAGTCAAAGAAAAGACGCAGCTTTCCAGGTTAGGCCCCCAGAGACCGACTTCCAAGTGTAGCCCAGTGATGAAATTAGCACCCGGTCATCTCACCGTCTTCCACATCCCTGCTATGGGACGGGACTCTTTGTGGAGACGTGTTTGACCTAAACTGTAGTAAATGGAAACTCACGTTTCGGTCTCATTGCTTGCGGTGAGAAGCCGTTATTTCTTGGTGCAATGAGTTGGTCACCTTTTCCTCTCTGTGGCCTTTGTGTACATTGTTATACAGTAACTACTCTCTTCCACCACCTGAGTGGCAGACGCCGCTCCCCGGGTGCAGCTTGTCTCCCCCACTCCCTTTCTGTCCGTGTTCCCTTCAGTCCAGGATGCCCCGACCCGCTCGGTTTCCCACTCTCGGGAGTCCAGTGCCTTTGTTCAGAACTTCCACTGTGGGCAGCCCTCCTCCTTCTAGTTCCCGCAGTTCTCTGCTGGTTCTGAGCACAGGTTCACAGGAAGTACCCGTGTTTTTGTATTTAGAATAACACCGGAGGTCAGATCACTCCCCTCTGTATTTCTTTTCAACTAAAATCAAAATAGATTAGAGGGATTTCTTTTTCAGAAGTATAAGACTTACCAGTTTCTTGAAAGAGTTCAGTAATCTTGTTACTAAATACATGGATTAAAAAGGCAAAAATATTTCCTCACTTGCTGTGTTTAACCCTTGCATGGAGAGTAGATGAATAAATAGATTTAAATGGATTAATGACTGTGTATCAAAAACAGTTCGGCTCAGCTGTTGAGCTGAATGGACTTTTTAAAATAACCAACGCGGTTGACTGTCCGAATTGCCATCTGTCCTTATTTGGTGTGCCAGAGGCGGGGTGGGTACTTAGGGGCAATATAAGGAGTCTTCCTCCTTCCCTTCCTCCTCTTTCCTCTTTCCATCTTCCCCCCTTTCTCTTCCCTTTCCCCTTTCCCTTGCTCTCTTTCTTTCCTCTTTTTTCCTTTCTTTTTTCTGTCCTTTTTCTTTTCCTCTCCTCTACTTTCCACCTTTTCTTTTTTTCTTGACCTTCTCACATCCTCTTTTCTTCTGCTGCTGCTTCTCTTTCATCGTCAGGTAATAAGTCAAGACTTGGCAACATAACCATGGAGATCTGTAAGTTCTACTGATTATTATGGGTGTTGTGATCATTTTTAAATGCAGATATGTCTACCTTCCCTTCACAGTTCTGATAGCTTTTATTATGTTGCTAATACCAAAACTGATCTTTGAGAAATCATTATATTCTGAAACATGGAATTCAGACAACCTCCTACTTTGTGGAAAGAGGCTGTTATTGGTTAGAGTGTTATTGGTTAGCGTAATCCTTCCCTCTCTGTTATATTTGCTTATATATGTGTTATATATGTATGTAAATAACTCAAAAAATCCTCTTACATTTCATTAAAAAATTACTTACTTTAAAAAAAAACAGTTTGCCCCCGGTAATAAGAACATGAGTACATGACTTTCTCGTTTAATTTTAGGAGAGCAAAAATTAAAATCAGACCTCAGCTTCTGCTTTGGTGTTTGTTAACTCAAATTTAAAATTAGAAATGTGGTAATTATTTGGCAGTTTGGACTTCTAAGGGAAAACATATCATATTGTATGTGTTTGTGTGTGCTGGTCTTTAAAAATAGATATTGCCATGGGAAGATAAACGTCACCATCGATATTTCTGGCTGATCCCTCGGAAGGTGGAGGGTGGGCTTTGGGCACGGAGGCGGTGGGTTTATGGCTTTCTAAGGAGCGCTAAATACCGGCTCAGGCTGCTCTCAGTTCATCTTTGGTCAGAGCTCTTGAGTTGTAAAAGCTAACTGCCTAAGAGTAAACACTCTTGACCCTGACTGTAAATATTTGTCATACATCTGGTTAGTTTTAGTTTTAACTGAACAAAATCATTTTGGCAGAAAGAGTCATTAAAGTTTGACAGCCCGACAGATTACATGCAATCCTGTGCTTACCCCCGCTCCTTTTCTCACACAGCCGTCAGCTGTGACTCATGATCCATTTGGAAACACTTTTTTCTGGTGTTGAAAGTCTCCTAAAACATATATTCTTAAGCAAACGAAATACATAATAGACTATAAACATGCACGACTCAAAACAAACTGTATGTGCAGTGTCTTCTGTCGGCCGCTAGGTAAATTCATGGAAGATTATTAATTTTAAGAGTTTCCAGTTGGAATTCTTTAGCCTGGGGCTGTGACCGCCATTCATCCTGTGTGATGCTCTTTCCACAGAGGGAGCGGACTGCTGTCCTTCTGAGCCACTGAGGCAGCAGCAAAGCTGTGCCATTCTGATCTGGAGTTGCCATTTTCAGCGTAAGATTCCCCATCCCACACGCTTGTGCCAGTTGGAGGCCCTGGTGACCTTCCCTGCCCTCTGCAGTAAAGTACTGAAAGAGCTCACTTGTGGTCTGGGGGCGTGGCCCAGTGGTGGAACCCAGCTTGCCTGAGGTCCTAGATTCCACCCCTCCCAGGAGTTTAACTGCAGCTGGAAGGGAAGGGAGCGCTCAGGGGTTGGGGGCCGAGCCCAGTGTGAGAAGGCCCTCAGTGCTGGGTGTCTGCCTTGCCTTTGCATCCAGACTGTCAAACATGAGGAGCCTGAGGGCATTTGGACTTCGGCCAAGAGGGTCCTGCAGGGGCTGGCATTGCATCTGGGGGAGAAGCAGAACGGAGGAAGGCCTGCCTCTGACCCTGCTTTGACTTGCGTGTGCGGCAAATCCTGCCTGAGGCCCTTCGGTACGAGGGTCTTCTCTTCAGCAGAGACTTGTTTTGTCCGGGAGCCTCAAGCAGCCCTAGTCAGAAAAAGACCGTGTTTTCCTTTCCACAGCTTTATGACCTGAAGTAAGACTTGTGGGTGACACATTATGGACTACATCCCCCTCCCCAAGAATTAGGAGTTGAGGCCTTGGTTCTTTATCTGAACTGTGTGCAGCTGTTGGGTTTTTGGCTCTTTATGGAGCTTTCAGAAAACCCAAGTGTATTAAACGTTCTCCACCCTGAAGAGGCCCGGATCAGCCCTCTCCCCAGGAGCATTCCTCTACCCTCCCGCGCAGCCAGCTGATGTCTCTGCGTGTGTTGTCCCACAGTAGTGCATCTGCGAACCCCAAACCACTTTATCTCTGGTTTGGGGTTTGCAGGACGTTTTAATATGGGCTGTAATAACGATAGCTGGGTTTTAGGACCTGAAAACCTCTTCACATCTTGGCCAGACTGTGGGATGTCCTCACAAGCAGCACTTTCTAAATCAAATATCCCCACTTGGCAAATTCGACCTGCACTGGCCCACTTTGATTTTTCCCTTTTTCTGTGGAGAGCTACACAGAAACCAATCTGAGAAAAACCTAATCCGTACTGAAAATGCAGTGCTCACCAGTGATAAGTGCACTATATGCTTTGGCCAGTGCACAGAAAATTCATGGTCACTGGTGCTAGTAGGATCCCTCCGTGGCATCTCTGAAGGTGACTCTCGTACTTTAGGACCGTTTTCTAAAGTGGACAGCATTTCTTAATAGGAGTTTGCTTGCTGTCTGTAGACTTCGGGTGACATAGCCAGACAATATGGTGGAGGATGCCTTATGCAGTCCCAAATGCACACCTGTTGAGGACCCGGACACGTGAGAGAATATTCAGTGACTTGGCCTCTGTGTGAGTCTGACCCCAGGCAAAAAACTATGGTTAACCAATAGGATTAGGAGTGTAATTGCTCAGCTAAAATTGATTAAATCAGGATCAAATGGGAAAGCAAGTCATCTAGCAATGGACCTGAATACAGAACAGGGGCTTTTCCATAGGGGGTTAGGTTAGTGGCTTTTCCTGGCTTTCTCAAAGTGATCAGTACCCATTTAGAATATCAGTCCCTCTTGTTTATCCTTAGGAAGTGTGTAGGTACATCTGTTTTATCTTTTGTCTTGAGGTCTGGCCCACAGCAGAGGTGTCTGTCCCTTCCACAGTTGCAAGGTGTCTTATCTTGTGCACTGGCACCTTCGAGGGCCTGGCCCTGTCTAACTGCCTATAATATTTCTATCTAACTCAGCTGCCTATAACAATTAAGTTTGTCCATGCTAACCTATCTTGAGCCAATGCCCATCTCTGGTGATAAGATTTGATGTCCCCTTCCTGGTACTGGAGACAGGACACACCTTCCCAATGGGAAGTCAGTGCCCTGCCTTTGGGCAGAAAAGCCAGGGACCAGGAACACTTCCAGCACCTGCTGGTTCTCCATTGCCTTCAGCTTAGAATAATCCTTATGCAAAAGGGCCATGGCTGGGATACATATCAATCACGTGTCCAGCTCTGTAACAAACACTGAGATGATCAGTTTATGAGGAGAAAGGTTTATTTTGGTTCCTGGTTTGGGCGGTTCAGTCCCTGGCCAGTTGGCCCATTGCTTTGGATCTGTGGTGAGGCCTTACATCTTGGCAGGGAGTGAAAGAGTGAAAGGACCCTGGGGCCCCACACCCCTCGTTAGCACAAGACCTTCTAGTAGGGTTCCAGCGTCTCCCGGTATGCTGCCGCCAGGAACAAACCTTTAACACACGGGGCTCTGGAGACATACTAGGGTGGTGTATTCAAAGCCACTTCCCGCTTTACATGAAAACGCCAACACAGCTTAGTAAATCCTAATGGCAAATCAAGTTTTCAGTGTGAGGCCTTATTTGAAATCTGTCCAGTGATTTTTCCAAAATATTTGATTTTTGGAAAAATCTGCACATGCAATTGGCCAAATCCCAGTGTTATACAGGCTGACACACTTTTGTCTTAAAGATAAAAATAGAGTATTCTCAAGTAATAAAGATTTAATGTGCCAACTACCTATATGCTGGAATAACTTGATTTGATAGAGATTTAAAGGATAACTACATTTGGCCTTCTTTAGAACCGTATTGTTTAGATGGGGTATTATATGATATTATGGCAAATTGTATAGGAAAAACATCAATTTCACCTTAAATTTACTAAACTGGGGTGAATGTGAGGAAGCCAGGGTAGAAATTTAAAGTATGGAGTGCCCTCAAGTACTCGGAAAATGGGATTTTTTTAAATAGGCAAGTATCTTCAAACAACTCTGAACAGGATTTGAAACTGTTTTTATAATTATATGTATTCAATATTGTGTCTAATGTATGGGACTGGTAACCATTACCTCCCTGTTATCACCCCTGTACACACCAGCTGCTGGTGAATACTTGCGGATGAGAGTTAGTGAAAGGAACACACACCCACACACACCCACACACACCCACACACACACCCACACCCGAATGAGCTGAAAGAGTGGAAGTACAAAGAGCTGGAGCCCTGTTTGATGTCCTCAGCTGCTAAAGTCCTTACCGATAATTTGTTTTGTAATACTTTGAGTCATTCAAACCTTCTCCTGAAGGAAAGTAATTGTTTTTGTTTTAAACAGTTTCATTTTTATAACTGCAAATGACAAACGAGGAATAGCCAGTTTTTAACAAAATGAGTAATTAAACACAGAGGGTACTGCCAGTAAAGCTGACACTTAGTCCAGCTCTGTGTTGAATGTGCTTGGTGAACTGGTGGAGAAGGTAGGGTAAATAATACACCACTGGATTTTAAGAAACAGAAATAGCAGGTTTACAGGCAAGATGACACATGTCTAAAAAATTGTTGAATTGGTGCTAAAACAAATGAGATCAAGCCTTAGGTTGCAGGATGACAGCTTTGTGTTTTGGAGTGAACCCAGGGCCTTGTGCATGCGGGGCAAGCGTGCTTCCACTGAGCTGTATCACCAAGTCCTTTTTATTGTATTTCAGACAGGGTTTCACGAAATTCCTCAGTCTGCCCTCCAACTTGAGATTCTCTTGCCACATTCTCCTGAAAAGCTAGGATTACAGGAGTGAGCCACTGCGTCTGGCAAGATGACGGTTTTTAAAAACACTTATTGGTCTGTTTCTTAACTACAAGTTTGCTGACCTGATGTCTGACTGTCAGGTTTCCTTGTGGCCCTAAAGCCAGTGTGGTGTTTCCAATTGCAACACTTTTAGGTGTTGTATTTCCTGTATGGGCAAAAAATTTAACTACTGTTGTACTTTTCTCATCTGTGAAATGGGAATGACAGCCGTATATGGCACATAGGTTTGCTATAATGATCAAATGGGTTGGTGCATACGGTACACCGAAAGCATCCCTTGCCTGCACAGCCATGTTTATTAGAAGGAGAAGGAGGGCAGAGGAGGAGAAGGAGGAGGAGAAGGAGGAGGAGAAGGAGGAGGAGAAGGAGGAGGAGAAGGAGAAAGAGCCGAAGAGGAGGAAAGAAGAAGGGGGAGGATCCTTCTTAGGGCAAAGAGGAGTTGTAGGTTCCCTTCTTACCCGTAAACAACAAGGACTTTTCTAACTAATGTTTTATTGCAATTTTTTTGTAACTTTGGTGTTAAAAGTAGATCAGTTGACTTTGTGATTTACATGTAATCTCAGGAGATAATTTAACAGCCTTTAATTTTTAAAACATGGCTTTAAAATGCTTACTGTTGGTGCTGGTTACATTCAGAGCAAGGCCGCGATGCTTGGGCAGCCATCCCAAGGCCAGTTCCCGGAGGCATGAGCTCAGGGCATGGGGCTGCAGGTTCTGCGGCCTGTGCACAGAAAGGTCGGCGCTCCTGCCTCACACATCCCACAAGGGGAGAGGAAAAGTTCCCTGCTGGTGCGAGTCCTAGAGAATTTTGGAGCTCATAGGCAAGATGATTATCTGGCTTTTAGTCCCTTAGGCAGGTCCCTCAAAATTACACAAAAGAAGAAAATGTTGTTTGGGTTGAAACTGGCATTATAGATGAATATTTCTGTGTTTATGCATCTAGAAGAAAATCTGGATTAATTGAAATACACTAAGTCATATCACCTTCATCTTGGAAGATACTGCTTGTTAGCTTTGCTTCATGCAGCTTTTGGAAAGTATAGTTTGTTGGGCCCATCCAACCTATGCGCTTATAACCTGCAGCAGGGGCGCTACCCTCCTCCCTGTGATTCTGGTGGTGGCCGGCCCCCCTCACTCCCGCTGTAGCATCATGGTTCAGTGCCCCCACTTTCCCTCCGCACCTGCCCTTCTGCCCTGGGGCACTGGCCGGCCCTGCATCCGGCCTGTCCATCCAGGGCGTTTATGTCTAGAAGAAGTGCATCTAGAGGAAACACACTTTCCAAGGAGCTAAGGGTATCTTGAAAAGTGTCTTCCTTTGCAAAGTTTTCTTCTTATCCGCACAACGTATCACCTGGAAAATCATATTTAAAATCCAAAAAGACGCAAGACACCCTCTTCTTATTTTCATGGGCACAAGCCCCCAGGGCTGTTTGATGGCACGTAGACTGTTTGCTGAACTACAGTTACCCAGGCAGAGCGCCTATGGGCGACAGAGCTGCCTCCCCAGACCGTGAGACGTGTGTGTGGGGAGCTCATTTGTCAAGGCGCAGGTGATTCAACTGTGACTGAGCCCAGCTCGCAGCGCTCACGTTGGATCCCCACACTGCCGTCCCGAGCCCAGGCTGACCAGTCATTCTGTGGCCGATGTCATGGCCGGCACAGGAGGAGCTGGAAGCGGGCGACAGGAGTGCTGGAGCTCGGAGATACTCTCCCGGAGCGTACCTGGCACCGGAGCCGCTTTGCTTTGGGCGTTGCGGGCCTGTTGCTGCCCAGACGACCTCTCACCAGGCGGCACACACGTGCCACCCGGCACCCAGGAGACCCTCCTCTTCCCTGTAACGGGAAGAACAGCCAAGACTTGAGCTAGGCGGGTGAGTCCTGCGGACATCTGGCCCCCCTGGGGCAAATAGAACATTGCTAGAGAAAAACCAGCTGCATCTCGAGGACAGATTTCACCTGTTCTGTACGCACTTGCTCCTCTAGGCCGTTTGCTATCTCCCGGGCCTTAGAGTCCGCGACAGACCCTCCCTCTGTACATAACATCCCTATGTAACCTGGAACCTCTAAGCTGGCCCAAATGTGGGGTCCCAAGGAAGTAGCTGCTCCGTCACCCTGGGTAGATTCACCCTGGCTGAGACCACAAGCTCTCCAAGGAGTCACTTTGCTTCTAGGCTGTGCACTCCCTGGTCTGACCTGCAAGGTACAGCGAGCCAGGGCCCTGCCTGCACCCAGCTCTACTAGCGACAAGGCCTGTCTTTGGAATGCTGCTGACCGTGGACTAACCCACTGAATTTAGACTTCTCCTCCTTGGGCCTTGCGTCCTTTTTTTTTTTTTTCCTTTTTGCAATACTGGGAGTTGATCCCTGAGCCTCTCACGTGCTAGGCAAGCAAAACACTCCAGTACTGACCCTCACCCTCCGCCCTTTTTGACTTTTCACTCTGAGACGGGGTCTCCCCATGTCGGCCTAGACGGGGCCCAGACTCAGGGTGCTCCTGCCTCCCAGCCTCCCGAGCAGCTGGGTACAGGCCTGTGCCCCACACCCACCCGCATGGCATTCTTTTGTTCCCTGTTCCTCTCCAGAATATTCCAGGGTATTATAAAATGTCAAGTACTTTTACCCTGAACAAGGGATGGCACTGGAGCCATGACACGCAGCCACTCCTACCAGAGCTAAAACGGGTGTCGTATCAGGTAGCATCCCGACCCGGGCGCGGTTGGGACGAGGAACCACTTGACATGTTCTAGCAGTTGGCCCAGCTCCGTTCCCCTTGAGTGGCACTGTGGCCACACTAGCATACTGCCCTCGTGCCTCAGACGGCTTGGGAAGAGCTTCCAGACCTGTGACGAAGTGCCCCGAGCGGGGTGCTGAAGATGGTGAGCAAGCCGCCTTCTCAGGGCGGGAAACTAAATGCAGAATTCCAGCAGCGGGGCTTCAGGTGGGGCGGGCTGCACAGCGCGCCCTTCCAGTCTGCTCACCAGTGTCGAGAGAGGCAGTGTTCCTCCTCAGCACCTAGTGCGACAGGAGCATAGCTTATTATTACCCAAAAAGCCCACCACAGAGGACTGAGTGTAGACCAAGTGCTGGATACAAAATCATACCGTTGAGGTTGTTACCTGGAACGGCTTCACAACAGTATTAGGAAACGACCGTAATTTTTAATGTTTGTTGAAATGCGCAGGGATGAAGATGGCTCGGTATCTTGGGTTTGCTTTCAAGTGTTTGTGGAGAAGAAACACTGTGGACGGGCCGACACAGCCAAGCCTTGGTAACTGTCGGATCCAGATGGTTGGGTGGATGGGTTCTTTGCAGTGTTGTCTCTGCTCGGTACAGATTTAATGTTTTAAAAAATAATAATAAAAAAAATTAAATACCAGAATAAAGTGTAGAAAAATCTCGTCATGATGTGGGTTTGGCAGACCTGTCCAACTTAGCTAGAATCCAGAAGTCAAAAAGGAAAAGACTGATAAAAATCAACCATGCTTTTTAAAAAACTACCTTTGCACTTGTAGAACAACTTACCGAAGAGGAAGGGGCCGAAAAGGAAAATTGTTTGCAGCTCGTATCATAGGCGGTGGCTCATAGAAAGGGTGATGGAGAACTATGGTGAATGCTTAAATTTTTAAAGATGTATTACAGTGAGAAACACATTGCCATTAATCTCCTCCAAAATACACGTCCCCTCACTGTGAGCACGCTCATCGCCTGGCTCTTGCCGCTTTCTGAAGCGGTTCGGCCGTCCTCTTTCGTGTCTTTATGAGCTGTGATGAAAATATGGTGAATGCAGCTACTGAGCACATCCGATGGAAAGCAGGCTCCAGATAATGTCACTGTGTGTCCTCGCTTACGTTATTCACCAGATTTGCTACCATATGACTTCTAGCTCTGCTCCAGAGTCAAAGTGACCATAAAAGGTCAGTGTTTTGAATCAGCTGAGGGTATCAGCAGCCGTGATAATGCAGCTAAAAACTCTCATAGAAGAGGACTGATAAGAATACAAAGTGTGATGCGCGTGCTCCATGAAGAACAATTTGGCTGTTTCTGGGAGAATTCTGTCAGATATGCTTACATTCAGGGTTATACACCGCAGCTTTGTTTGCAATAACAAAACATGAGACCCTGCATCATTAACATTCACAATGAGGGGCAATTTAAGCCAAGTATGGTGTGTATGGCATGAAATATTATATAGCTGTGAAAAAGAAGATGGTATGTGTGCCAATCAGGAAAATTTCCTACATGCACTGTATATATTAAAGAGAAAATAAAATTAAAAGAGACAATAAATAATGTTTGTATTTGCTAACATAAAGGAACTATGAAAGGACAAACAAGAAACTAATAGCCTTCAACTAGGGAATTTTGGGAGAAGACTAGAATATTTTATTGTGGGCCCTCTGCTTAGCTATGTTTTCATCCAATGAATCAAGAAATGACAAACATAAATTGGTGTTTGAAAGACAGTACCTTGGGACCGTTATGCAGAGTCACCTTTGCAAGTCAGGTCCTAGTTTTGTGTGTGACAGCTATTCGCAGTCTCGTTTTATATGAAACTCGATAAAATTATATGAAACTCGATAAAATTCTAAAAATAACAGGTCATTCAAAAAGATATGCCTTGCGTCCCCACTAAGTGTTCTCCTCGACGTAGGTTTTGTCCCCTATGTGGTCCGAGCAGGCCTGGATGTCTCCTTCGCGTCTACTGAGTCAGATATTGTGACAGCTTTGAGGAGGAAGGTTCTCACTCCTGTACCGTTCCGTCACCTCCGCCTCGACCCAGCCAGCGGCTCCGTTTCCTGAATATCCAGTGCGCTCCGACACAGCTGAGGAAATCAGATGAACTCTCTGGCCGTGAATTATATCCCGATTCTTGGGTGCGTTTTGCACCAGGAGCCAGAGTTCTTCACCGTGTTTCAGGCTTTCCGTCAAGCGTCTGCACACCGAACGCTTTTTTCCGTTCTTGTTTTAAAAGCTGTGTGAGCGCCTGTTTTACGTCATACCCTGCCCCACGGCACTCTTTCATAGAAGTACAAAGATTCCTCTCTTTGGTCTTGTTAGAAAACAGAGTGAATAACTCGGCCCCTCCTTTCCCCCTGCTCCTTTTTCTTCTTTACTGTTCATTGCGTCCGTTTCTGTGTTGGACGCAGGGTTTGTGGGTCTCCTCCGCAGTGTTCCTCATCTGGGACAAAACAGAACACATATCCACACCCTGGTGCAGCCCGGCACTGCCTTTTATTTCCCTCCGAAACAATACCTGTCTGAGAAGGAAAAGTGTGCTCATGGTTTCCCATCATCTGATGATCAGGCGTCCCTAAAGGGAGGAGAAAAGGTGTTGAATAATTGTACATCTCTCCATGTTCTTTGTAAATTGATTCCGTCTTCTTCTCGACCATTAGCACCTTAAATGCTGCTCTGCAGACACTTGACATCGGCGCTTTCCAGCTTCACACAGCTCACGGGTTGCCCTTAGGAGACCTGGCTCGGTGAGCAATTACACGCGTGCACGGAGACATTTATATCTTCCTTCTTCCGTGCACCATCCTGGTGGTGAACACTTCACCGGCCCCGTCCTCCTTTCAGAAAGCAGAGTGAATTCCCTCCAGGCCTGGGGGCTGGTGGCCATGGCCGCCCCAAGTAGGGTAGGTGGAGCCGGCATTGGACAGTGTGCCATGTGCAGGGGCGCTCAGAGACCGGCCAAGAATGATACCCTGGGTCTTAAGGTGTTGTAAAATAGTCCGAACTCACTCGGTCAGCATGGACAGCATTGCTATTGTGGGAGTTTAGAATTGCTAATAAATCCATAAATTGGTGAATGAAACAAACAGCAACATAACCAGGGAGGCGGGTGTGGAAAACAAGTTAAAAATAAAAATGACCAAATCCACCACAGAGACACCAAACACTGTCTCTAAACCTGGCTCAGCCAGATTCACGGTGACCCTAGCAAGCAGCGAGCTACTGGAAGGGGGAAGGAGAAGAGCAGAGGACTCCACGGGCAGCCGGCTGGGCAGGGAGCACCGGGGTGTGGATGTAGAGCGGGCAGTTGAAAGGTTCTGTGTCTTCGTGTGCCCAGGGCAGAGGGTGGCGGGGAAGGTGACGGGGACCGTGTGAGAGAAGCAGGTAACTGACACTCAGCAACTTCAGAAGCCCGCGCTGTGCCAAGCGCCCGATGGTAGGTGTGCACGTCATCAGTCCTGAGCGTAGCAGCCTTCAGCTAAGTGCGTAGGTAGCAAGCGCTGCAGTGAGGTCTGTGCTCGCGTTTGTCCTGAGAGTCCTGGCCTTTACCTCTGGGCTGCCCTTTGCACTAAGGGTCCTCTATGCTCTGCCGTCAGTCAGCTGGGCCTGCAGCAATGCTGAACGTCCAAGTTTGATTCTGCAGTGGGCCTGTGGCAAGAACCTCATTATATAACTGCAGCTCATGCCCCCCGCAGAAGCCTCTCCCCAGACTGGGGTCAGAGGCGGCTAGATGCAAGAGTGAGAGAATGGGCATAGCTCAGCTTACACATTTGCACTTTGAGAGTGAGGCTTAGGGTGCGACAGGCACCGCTCAGGGTGTTGCAGAAGCATCCTCATCACAGGTAAATAACAGCGCGTTTCCACCTTTGTAATTGCTTTCAGCTCCAGTTCAGAGGTTTGCGGATGTGCGCTGTCACGTGGCACTGTGGAAAGCAAGCTAAATAAATGAAACTCTGGGCGTCAGGCCGCTTCTGTCTCCGCCTTTGCTGACGGAACTTCTTTACGCTGGTGTTGTTAGCTGTGTTCCCTGGACAAAAAGCTCGCATAATTGTCATAACATGTTTCTGGGATACAAAGGATGAAAACCGCAACAAAACGCAAACCTTTCAAGTTAGCGCAGGAGCGGTGTGCGTTAGTGGCTGGGAGGAGTGGAGCCAGGGGAAATGATTTTGAAGGAAGAGCACAGCCGACATCAGGAGTGTCTCTGTGTGGTTGCATTAAATCTGGTGTTTAGACGTCCGCTGCTCACAGTCTGTGCTGGAATGAAACTGGAACTTCACGGTCCTACGCACTGACCATCACTCGGGTCAGAGCCTTCTAACTGTGATCTGCAGCAGCGGTCCCCTAGCATGGAGCCCTGCGGGGCTGTAGATCCCATAAAGGGGCTGGGACGGCCTCTCCCAGCTGCATCGCTTCCTTCCCGCTTCACTGCCGTTTGCTCCGTTGTGTTTTTATAATTCCATTTCTTAGTTTTTGTGTAGGGATCTTGTTCTCCAGCATTCCATGACCTGGGGCCGATACAGTTTTAATTGCTTGCTCTCTGATAATACTTGTTGAACATGATCACCATGTGACACATTTCATGCTAATGATGCTGAGCTCTGAGAAAGGAAACTAGGTTCTTTCTCAGATTCCTGTGTGTGCCTTGGTCAGCACCTTAGCAACCCGCGTGTCCCCAGCTGAACGTGGAGGGTTAACTCCAACTCTGGGGCTGTACACTGACTCACTTGGAAGCTTCCAGAAGTTCCAGGGCCAGGATCCCACCCAGGGATCTTACAGTCGTCGGGCTGGGTGTGGTGGGGCACGGTTTAGGCTGCTCTGCTCAAGCTTACCAATTAGCTGCAGTTGAGAATCACAGAACGGGAGATTCCTAAAGCAAGAACTGCAGGAGATTCCAGCCCTACATTTAATTCTACCACAGATTCCAAATAAATGTGACTGCCCCTTTCTGATTCCTAGTTGGACTCGTATATCACTAGTTTCCAAAATTCAGAATAATATATTTTAGGTGCTTGGGATGGAGCCCAGGGCCTGATGCATGCTGGGCAAGCACTGTACCACTGAGCAGCACACCCCAGGCCCTCGGAGTGCGTGCTGCTAAGTGATCCTTACGGAAGTTGCACTCGGCCCATGCAGTGTGTTTTATAAGTGTGTTCGCGTACATGATTACCCCATCCCTACCTCCTCCTCTCCCTTAGAATGGCAGGCTTTCAGAATGGCCAACCGCATGCCAGAGGGCTCTCACTGGTCATCGCCCTGCTTGGCCTATTGAACTTTCCCTCACTCATACAGTACACTCACCTAAGCCAGCCAAATCATATCTGTCTGACTTCTGAGAATTTTTCCTTTTGCTTCTGCCTAGAAGACTATAAAAGTTTTGGGAATGAAAATAAGACTGTGCAAAAAGAAAGAAAGAAAGGATCACAGCCAAGAAACAAAAGTTCTGACATAAAGATGTAGCTCATTGGTGGTGTTTGCCTAGCATATACAGGATCCAGGGTTCATCCCAGCATGGAGAGAATGAGAAGAAAGAAAGGGAGGGAGGAAACTGTCATAATTTGTAACTTCTTAGAAAGAAAGAAAAGGAAAGGAAAGGAAAGGAAGGAAGGAAGGAAGGAAGGAAGGAAGGAAGGAAGGAAGGAAGAGAAAGAAAGAGAGAAAGAAAGAAAGAAAGAAAGAAAAGAAAAGAAAAGAAAAGAAAAGAAAAGAAAAGAAAAGAAAAGAAGAGAAAAGAAAAACGTCGTCATGATTTATGCCTTGTTCAAAATTTCCAGGCAGAAGAAAATAGCTGTTTTCTGGGCATCTGCCGGAAGTTCCAGGCCAAGCCCAGGGCTGAGCATTGTGTGGGACCCTCTCAGTGTGGCCTCCTGTGCTTGCTCAGACTAGTTACTGCAGAGATGAACTATTCCTGCTACAGAAAACTTTTTTTTACTTGGCCAAATCAGCATGATCAAATATTTCTAAAGCTCAACACAATGACATGTTGGCTTGCAAGGATTACCCACACCCTCGCATCAATTAAAAAAGCTGAGCTGCTGCTGAGAGCCGGTGGGGAGAGGCGAGGTTGGGCTCAGAAAGATGCCCTGAGGCATCTGCAGAGAGCGTCCTTTCTGTCAGACTTTGGCCGGCTGCTGTGTGCTTTAGCTCAGGTCCCAAGGCTGTCACCAGAGGAATGCAGTGAGAATTCTGTTTCCATTTTCCTCTCTCTCTAACTTCACTTTTCCTCAGCCAGAGTCCAGTATGTCTGAAGCCACCGTGGCCAAGGCTTGAAAAGAGCAGTTCTGAGTAGAGCAGGCCCTTCGTGTGAAGCAGAGGCAGGTCCTGTGCTGTGCCCACACCCATTCCCCGGCCCCGTTGCCCGGAGGTCACTGGTGCTGCGCTTCAGGACGGGCGGGCTCATCTCATTCCCGGTGCCCGCGACTGCGCTGGCCCCGAGCACAGCAGACACGCTGGAGCCGCCGTGGTGGCAGCCATGACGGACAGCGAGTCGGTCGTCTCTGCGTACAGAGTGGCCACAGGGAGCGCGCAGCCCTCCCTAAGCACCACACCCGCAGGCACAGAGTTTACCTGTTAGCCATTGGTGTCTGCCTCGCCTCTCAGTACTAGCCTTGTAAGATTTCGTTTCCGCTTTTTTTACGTGGTGATAAAGTACACGTGACAAAACCTTCACCATCTCAACCACTCTCGGTGAGTAGTTTGCCGACGCCAAACCCATTCATAAGGTCAGCCGTCACCGCCGTCCCTCCTCAGAATCTTTCTTACCTTGTGAGATGGAAACTCTGTACCCATTAAGTACCAGCCTCTTCCTGCCTTCCCCCGCTCCCTGGCAAGCACCATTCTATTCTCTGTCTTCCTCTGAGCCTGACTGCTGTGTGTAGCTCACGGAAGGGGAATCGTACAGTGTTTGTCTCCTTATTACTGGCTTATCGCACTTAGCACGGTGGCGTCGCGTTCCCTGTGTATTGTCAAATGTGGCAAAGTTCACTTCTTCTTCAGGCCGGTGATACCGTTCAGTGTACGTACTGCCGTTTGTTTAACCCTTCATCCAGCCACGAGCCCTTGGGTTGCCTGCACAGCGTAGCCGTTGGGAATAATGCCAGGAGAGCTTGGGTACACGAGTACCTCCCCGAGACCCAGCCTGCGTTGCTGAGGTCACTACGCGCCGTGGAGGTCGGTGTCCTCCTCTGTGGCACGAGGCCAGTGATACTTCCTTCGTGCCTGCAGCACCACATAGAGCCACGTGGGCGAAAGGACTTTGTAAATCACGAAGAGGGAGCCTTGGCTGGTGGTGATGGACTTAGGGTTCCCGCTTTAGCAGAACTGCGAATGCAAAGCTGTAACTAGGAGACAAGGCGTCCTTCACCACTGGACCAGCACTTACCCCCTTCCCCTCCGGTGGTCTTTATTTTCCAGAAGGTTTTCAGCCTATGAAATATAGCAGGGACTGTAATTTACAAATAGACAGACAGACAGACAGAGAAACAGACAGACACAGAGACAGAGACAGAGACAGAGACAGACAGACAGACAGAGACAGAGGGAGAAAGAGAAAGAGTTAAAAATTTTAGAGCAGTTTTCGGTTCCCAGCAAGACTGAGCAGAAGATGCAGAGATTCCCCTAAGCTGCGGCCCGCGCGCCCCGCCTCCCCCGCTGCGCGTGTGTGCCAGCAGAAGGGCACGGCTGGCACAGGGCACAGCCACTGACCTGCACTGACCTCCATCTTCGTCCCAGGCTCACTCTTGTGTTGTGCATCCTATGGGTTTTGACAAATTTAGAGTGCCAGGTATCCCCCGGCACAGTACAGAGTTCTTTCACTGCCCTAAAACAACCTGTCCGCTCCACCTGCTCACCCCTCTGCCTTTCCTGCTCCACTCGCCCTGGCCACCGCTGATCTTTTGACTATCCCAGATCTTTCCCCAAGGTTTCTAGGGCTGGGTAGACATTAAGAATACAATAACTCTTCTGAATCTCCAGGTACAGGGGCTCAGCCCATTGAACAACATTACTGTCTTTTTAAAAAGGACAGGATGCATTTATTGATATGTGTGTGGTGTTGAAGATTCTTAATAGGCTTCGGCACATTGTCCGAAATAATATGCTAGTAATGTGGGAAGTTCCGTAAGGAATCATTCTCTAACTCAGAAGTTCGGTAGCGGCAGACTTTCCCGAGCCCTGAGGACTGCTGGGCGGAAGAGGCACACAAGTGGGGAGCGGGGGGCACGGGGCCGATTTGGGTTATGAGGACCTCTGTGGTTGGGTTTCAGTAAGACAAGCTGGTTTCTGAGGACCTGAGTCTCAGGGAGAGGCGAGCAGGACCTACCCTCACTTAGAATCGTCCTGCTGGACAGGCAGGGATGAGAGACGCCCTAAGTGCCCATGGAAATGTTCTAGAAGCTGCAGGGATGTCAGCCTATGTCCTTCACATGAGAGTTTCGAGGTGGCTTTCAGACACTCACAGTGACTTCCAGCTGGCTCTGGTCACAGCCTGCAGAGAATCTAGAGTTTTTGCTATTTTCATTTTTAAAATAGTGTAAAATTTTATGAAATGAAATTGTAATGTAATTTAGTATAACATTTCAGAAGCTATGTTCGGTATAATTGCCATCTAACGATACAAATGTCAATGTGGTTCTCAAAAGCTTTTAAACATGATGCAGATAAGAGGACCACAGCTTTGTGGGGGTGTTTAGCACAGATCACCATTTTAAATAACTTTCAACGTGGCCCTAAAGATGCAAATTTGTGCTTCTGTTTAAAATTTCAGTGAACAGAGCAACACATTAGAATTTTGGAGGTATTTTTCCCCTTACACTTGGAAACTGAGTTGAATTTAAACCTCTTTGCACCTTCTCTTTCACAGCCCTGAAGAACCAGCTAGATTAGAACACAAGTCAGTAGAATGAACGTTAGGCCTTGGCTATGAAGAAAATATTTTTAAAGATTATTTGAATTTTGTTAAGACTTAGAATTTAATAATCACACAAATTTTGTTTGAAAAATCACTAAGCTGCCTTTCCAGAGGGAAGGTTCTACCTGACAAAGCTCAACTGGATATTAGTTGTTTGCGCTTACCATTAACTTGGATCCCGTGTTAGACCTCACAGAGTGTGCCCTCTTCCCCACACCTCTGAGGCCCATAACCTCGGAATCTGCATTTCAGGGGCCTCTCTCTTAAGTGGAAGAATCTCAGTAGCAAGAAACTGAACAGTGCCTACAGAATTTTAAACAGAAATGAGAACCTGCATGTGTTGAGCTTTTGTGAAATTTCACACTCCTAGGAGGCTCTCTTGCCCCCTGACTTGTGAAATATCCAAGCGGCTTTATTTTATAGGATATATGTTGGGTGTATTGCACTTTTACACGTAAAAACAGGGAGTATCATACCAGCAGCAACCTCCCCTAGCGCCATGAACATGCTGCCAGGTTCGGGGCCAGCATGAAGTGTCGGGAGAGCCACTGTAGGCGCAGCTCCCTCCTGAGCCCAGACCAGCGCCGGCGGTCACCCAGGGTCCCGTTTCCCCAGACGTGGTGACAGCCCTGCCCCTGTACCTTCGTGCAGCCAAGGCCAGCGTTCCACGTGGGCACGAGGGTCCTGGCGGCTGCCTTGGCATATTCTGTAGCGCCCGGCATGCAATAAGAACTCACACACTGCAGAACATTATCGGTTCTGAAGTCAGGAGTCTTTTTAAAATGAGGCTCCGAGTGAGGAGTAGGAAAATTCGTTTTCCTCCACGTGTGGGTTTCATGATTCTTGTTTGGTCTGATGTGAGAATCTGAATACACTGTTGGCACAGCTGCAGTGTTTGCACACAGCATTTTTATCATGGTGCGTTATTGCATCCATTTTTATATAGAGACCTATTACTTTTTTACGAGACTGCCTCCCTTTTATCACTGTAGTGTTTTGGTTCGTAATATGGACCATTGAAAGGAGCCAACAGGGCTGGGGATTTAGCTCAGCGGCAAAGCGCCTGCCTGGCAGGCGCAAGGTCGTGAGTTCGGTTCCCGGTACCGGAGAAAAACCAAAACAAAACAAAAACGAAAGGAGCCAACATCCTTGTATTTAGCTGATAGTAAAACCTGTTAGTTTGGATTCATGAGTTCACATTCTTCGGCCCATAGTCATTTTATTCCTCAGATAGTTAGACGAGGGGCTGTGGGCCTAGGGAGGGGCGGAGCCCGCAGAATGGCAGGAAAGTAGGTAAAGAGAGAGGAGAGAAAGTCGCTGGCATTTCCAGAATGTTTGATATTTCATGGACATAAAATACACTGTGCCTACATTAAAGCGAAAGGACAGCACGGTGTGCTCATGTTTATGCTTTTATCGCTAAAATGTAAACCTGTGTGGCCAGAAACTTACCCTCACTGTATCCCCATCCCTAGAACAAGGTTTGACCTATAGGGTGCTCAGTTTTTAACTTTTCACATATTCCCGGGCATAGTCAAGCTGCTGTAAATACAAATGTCCTAGCTGCAGTGTTGCTACAAAATTAAGAGAAGTGTTTATAAAATTGACTTTGGGAAATGCACCAATTCTTTTCCACCACTAGGGGGCGACACAGTGCATCCAAGGAATGGCGTTTTTAAGGAATTCTTTTTAAAAGAAAGGTTACTACTTTAGCGGACGCTCTTGGATGTAGAAAATTATACGCTAAATCAGTACTGCAGAAGGTTTACAGCTGTATCAGCATATTTTAGGTTTAATACACAGGTTAAGCATGTGTTCAGGTTAAAAATATGTCCATAAAAATAGCGTGGTAATGTGCTTAAAAATAAAGTAGTATATAAATAGATAGCAAATGATCATTTTTTCTTTTTGCAGTACTGAGGATTAAACCTCGGGTCTTTCACATGCCAGGCAAATGCTCCACTCCTGAATACACCCAGCCCTGATTGAGTGTAGAGTCATTTTAAGATCTCTTCCTGCCACCCTATCATAAACATAGCATATGTGACCTGGTAATCAAAAGGTGTAATGTCCATGTGAAAATAAACAGACATTCTTTCCTCTTCAGAGCAGGAGGAGATCTGATTTAAAAACCTGTCCTTTTGTCCCGGTAGTTGGCAGTTTTACTGTCAAAGGGGAAATGCAGTGGTTCTAGTTCTGCTGCACAGACAGTGACTAAATATATACCTGCGTAACTGAGTGTCAGGTGCTGGCTTAATGCAGCCGGGTGTATGAATAGCTGTCTTGTGTTGGGAACCCGTTGGGCAACCTCGCTTAACACAGAAATGCCCATGGGGTGCCAGTCGGGTGGTACCTTTGTCGTTAAGGAGAGTGGGTCACAGGGACTATAAGGAGGAATGTTCTTTTACAGTATCATATTTAGTTAAAATAAACTCAGTGTTAGTTCCACCGACATTGCTGGTGACTGGGGGAATTATTCTGGGACTAGCATCTTCAGTTTGCAGTTGCTGAGGTCCTGAGGTCTGGCTATGTAGGAATGGTGGCGTGGACCCTGGCCACGCTGCAACCCCGGCCCTCTTCAAGGACCCAGGACCTCCTTAAGGGGCCCTGCATGCTTGAGCTTGCCGGTGAGAGCTGGTAGGCAGCAGCTAAGCTGCCTCACTCCCTTTTCCTCCTACCTGCCGTCCAGCTCTCCCCTGCCTGGCCCACCTTAGAGGACACAAAGCTGATTGATTCCCTGCGTGTCAAGGCTGAGGGCAAACGTGTGCTAAGGCCGCGTGGCAACTAATGTAACTGTGTGAAGCCGCTTTCCAAGGCCACTTGCCCAGAGCAGAAGGCCAGTGTTTTGATGCTGAGAGTCCCGTGCCTCTTGCTCTTCTTCCCTTCTGCCTTAAGCGTCTGGACAGGGATTCCCATTCACCTCGACCGTAGAATCCCCGACAGGCTCCTCTGACCGAGCGAACCCTGGGTTAGTGAGAACTGCATGAGTATTCAGTAGGCATCCACTTTTCAGTACTCTTGCTTCAAAAGCCCCAAACTCCACCCTCAGAGACGCCAAGAACCGATGCTGTACGCTGAGTCACTAAAAACTTATCAAAAAAAAAAATCGATGCTAACACGAAAAATGTTAATATTAAGATAAGAGTGGCACAGTGAGGCTTTGACCTTTCTCCCACCACCACACATCTTGGTGACACGTTCGACTCCTCATAAGAGTCGGAACGAGGTGCCCCGTGAGTTCTGTCCTCCAGCGCGTTGTTACCGCTTCCGCGTCCTGACAGCTCCCAATGCTGCTCCAGTTCAGCCTCCCTCGGCCTGGGAAGGCTTGAAGTGAAGGTGCTGTTCGAACTCTGCTGGGATACGCTGCCTCCTGGTGAGCGCCTGGGTGGGAAGCCTGCAGACGAGAAGGGCACCGAGGGCGAAAACCCAGGGACGCGTGCGGTGATGAATGTGCCGGGATCGTCGCTCCAGCTCTGTTCCTTTCCTTATATAGAAGTACAAGGGGCCTGGGGAACGGCCGCGTCCCTGAGCCTGAACCTTCGTAGAATTAAGAGAGATGAGTGTTTATAGCCAAGCCTGGTCGGACCCGCTGCTCAGCCTCCTGGCTGAAAGTACAGGAATTGCACTGTCGCGGGCACGCACTTACCCTGGGGGCGCTGTGGCTCCTTCGCTGCACCTGACCCCATAACTCTTCCAGGCATCCGGGACGGGCGATCTATTTGCAGACAGCAGATTGCTATTTTGAAGCCAGCGAGCCTCAGGGAGTCACATGCATGCTAAATAAGTCCCTGGAAAGATGGGCCAGTTAGTGAGTTTTCTGATGAAGCTGGAGAAGAAGCTGGGAGAAGTCAGAGCGAGGGAGGGAGAAGGTTCCTTTTAACGGCCTGGCCTGCCTGGCCACTGCGGGAGAGCCGCTTTCTTTAACCCAGGAAACAGCCTGTGGCTGGAGTCCCAAGACTGCACCAACCACCTTCTGTTATTATGGACTAAGAGTGCAGCCCTTTAAGGGTTCTGGCAAAGGTAACCCTTTGTCTGCCAGAAGGTAGGCTCTGGCCTTGCTTGCCAGCCCAGAGACTGCAGGGTAAACAGTGGGCAACCCACGAGCCAGCCAGTCAACTGGCAGATGGCCTTATTAGGCAGGCCGAAGAGCTGGAGTCTGGGGACAGCTGGCCGCCCTCCGCCAGCAGAGGGCCTGAGTCCTGTGTGGAGCTGGAGAGCCTGAGCCCCGGGGACTTGGTCTCCTAGGTCCCCTGCTAGTAGTGGTCTGGGTGACAGCAGTGTGCCCTCACCTTGGCGTTTCCTAGCCGCAGCTGAGCGTGCGTGGCACCCCTGCCCCATTTAACATTTCTCTCTTCGCCCTCGAGTTCTTCCTAACCGTGGCGCAGTAACAGACACGAGGGAGGATGGCGCTTTCCTGTCCCGAAGGCTGGGTTCGGGCGTCTCAGTCGCTTCCACAGTAGTGGCTCTGGAACCGAAGCTGCGTGCTGCACGTGGAATCGTGGCTTCGATAAGCAAGTAGAGGAGGACGCGCGTTCACCCCGAGGCAGGAGGCCTGGCACGAGCGCGCCTGTCTCGTCCACCCCACTTCTTGTTTATTGAGTTTGATGTTTCCGCTCTTGGCGTAGTAGTTGGCCAGTAAACCAGGAAGAAAGGAGCAAAGCATAACTCCTCTGTTTGTTCCCCTTTTCAGTGTGCTGGGGTCAGACCCGAGCCTCACACAGGGTGAGCGTGCACTGTCCCGCTGAGCTGCACCCGCACCCACGTTTTACCTTTGGACTGAGAGGAAAATTACTTCATGCCTGACCCAAGTGGGTCACACTGCTTTAAACAGTTATGTTTAATTACTCCTTAGCTATTGTGAGAAGTGGACAGCAACAGTGGAGCAGTAATAAATGTAAAAAACACTAGGACAGTTTATATTCGCCCAAGACGCTGCCGGCCGCATACGTACTCTTCACAGGCACGGCCGTAGCTCCGAGGCTCCATCTCCTGCGCTCGTGTTTGAGAGACTGGAGGAAGGAAATGCCCAGCGCTCCCTTCTAGGACGCGAGTCCTCGCAGTAGTCCTGCAGTGACGTTCCTTCCAGCTCTGGCTGGTGTGAGCTTCCGGGGACCTCTCTCAGCACACCTAGGAAGAATTTCTCATCGATGCGGGGATAAACACAGGTGCATGACTGGAGCACAGGAAGGAGTAGGGCAGCGGCAAAGGCATCAGCTGGCAGGGAGGCGGTAAAGGGCATTGGCACTTAGTACAGACGTGTCCCTGCGCTCGCAGGCGACATCCTCACTGGAAGGTGAACTCACTGAGGCTGGGAACGCCGTCTGCATCCTGAGCACCTGAGGGCCTGACTCTAGTTATCACTCGCGCATCCCGCGCAGGAAAGGGTATGTTCTGGAGGTGGGGAGAACACAGTCACCCCCTGGTGCCCATCCGTTCAAGGCCCCGTGCAGATCCCAAGCCTAGGGACGCTCACGTACCGTAAATATGACGGTGCAGTATCAGTATACAACTTACACACGTCCTCCGCACACGTACATCGTCTCTAGAGTATTCATAATGCCTCATACAGTGCATGTGCTGTGTAAGCCATTGGTACACTGGATAGCTCAGCGGATAATACCGAGGAAAAGTCTGCTTGTGTTCAGTATAGATTCAACCGTGGCGGGCCTGACCGTAATACTGATACAGAGGAGCGGAGGACCAGCCGTACACACCGCAGGAGACAGGACAGGCAGGAAAGGCCAGGCGTGCGTGGGGTGAGAGCTCTGACCTCTGTTAGATGTTGACTGAGCATCTAACCGGAAAGGTTATGCAGATAGTAGAAAATATCAGCCTCCAATTTACAGCTTCCTCTGCACACAGAGCTCCCCTGTGTATCTGGACCACTCTGTTTCACCAGCTTTGGATGTCACTGGCCGCTGGCGTGGTGGCTGAAAGGTCACACCTGGTATTTTATGACCCGTGGAAGACTTACAGTAACGAATATACCTGTGCTTTTTTGTTTGTTTGTTTTTTGGTACTGGGTGTTGAATACAGTGCTTCACACTAAGCTACATCCCCAAGCCCTTTTCTGTTTTTCTTATTTTGAGACAGGATCTTACCAAGTTGCCCAGGCTGGCCTCGAACTTGTGATCCTCAGCCTTCAGAGTAGCTAGGAGTACACGCATGTGCCACTACACCCAGGTGTATTTTGCTTTCCTGTCCTTTTTTATTTCACTGTATTAGGTTCCCCGTCAGATGTCAGAATGAGATGTACAAGCACTGTGCGGGGGATGGTTGCGTCAGCACACGGGTGTTTCTGAGAAGGCGTTTCTCCCTACCAAAGCGCGGTGTATTTCAGCTTAGCGTCAGGGGAGAGGAGTATCTGAATTTTTTTTCTCCTTGGGCTTCAGAGCTGGCTCTGATGTTTCTTCTCAGTGGCCTGGCTGGGACCCCTGTGCAATGGGTCGTCTTAAGCTTGTGCCTCTGTGAAGCCCTGTTCCCCGTTGTGGCCCTCAGGGGCCCCTTCTGCTGTGCTCAGCGCCGTCCTCTCCATTCACCAACTGCTGTGACTTCCTTCCCAGCTGAGCTCGCCTGTCCCCTTCTCTGAGAAGCCTTCCCTCACCTAACTCATCCTGTGGGATGATTCTGTTGTCCCACCTCTTCCGGATCTGATGTCACGAACGCCCTGTGTGGTGGCTTTTCAGCTTTGAAGCCTATCATGCTCTTCTGGGGTATGGGGCAAAAGCATGTGACTCAGAGGGCCACCCACATGTGCCTTCATAGCGGACATTAAACTCCCCCATCAGTATAAACATGTCTTTAGTCGCTCCAGCCTGGTGAAGGATGTGCCCACGATCCTTTTGTCTTAATCTTCCCTTTCTGCTTCCCTGGTGCTCTCTGCCCTGGGCTGAGTCCTTGTGAAGGTGGGAAATCTCACCACCCTCCCAGCCCTCAGCACACGTTCTGGAATCTCTTGCCAGAGCCTGGGATACATCTTGGGTACCTGCTAATGTGACTCGTGAAAAACATCAGCGACATGAGGGATGGCAGGCTGCTGAGCATTTCTTGGTGTGGCACACGCGTATTTGTTGTGGCTGTCAATTGCTGTTTTCATGAAGATGCCCTTCTGAGGTCAGAGAGGCCCAGGAATTATTCAGAGCTGTTTCCTTCAGATCACTCAAGTGCAGCTCCAGAACAGCTTGGGTCTATCCTGTGTCATTTTATATATTTACTGTCTGCCATCTGGACTCATAGACTTATAAATATCCTCGTATCTGGTGATTCAGTGTTTCCTTGCTTTCTGTTCCTGTGAAAGCCATCAGCGGTGAGCACGGAAGGATGGGAGCTGGCGGAAGCTCCCGTGCTCCCTGGATGACCGTAACTGTGTCAGCCCCTTGCCTCCACCTGCGGTCTTCTTCTCGGGGAGGGTGGAGGGGACACAGTGATGTGCACCTCACCGAGCTCCAGGAGGCCGCTGAAGATCACACAGTAACACCTGGGCATGTTCGTGAGATCATTGCTGAAGAGACCCTTGCGGGCAGGTGCTTCGCACAGAGCACAGGTGTTCTCGGTGCCTCCCTAACCTTGCAGAAGTAGCAGGCTGGCCCCACACCATCCACGTCAGGGACGTCCAGTGCTGCTCCTGGAGCGGTTCCTTGTACGCTCGGCTCAATCCTGCATCTTGGGTCAGCTTGCAGCTTACCTTCTGGGGACTTTTCCTCTTATGGCCAAATAGACATAGAGAAAGCTTTCCGTCCTGCCGTTCTTCCAAGGTAAAGAGTGCTTTGCAGTACTGTGTCCCCTTTACCAACACTTCTCACCCACGGAACACTCTTCTCCCTGCACCTGGCAAACAGCTTTCCCCTGTCTGAATCTGTGCGTTCGACTCCTCCAGGTACCACACAGAAGGGCAGTCATGCAATATTGGGCTGGTTTATTTCAGTTCACCTAATTTTCTCAGCTTCGTCCATGTTGTAGTGTGTATCTGAATTCTTCTTAAGGCTCAGAATATCTCATTGTGTGTGTATCTCATCATGCATTTTATTTGTCTCTTCTTGCCGTGCTAGGGCTCAAGCCCGGGGCTCCTGCATGCCGGGGGCCACCTGCACCCCTCGCCTTCAGTTTGCTTCTCAAACAGGGAAGGGAGCGTTGTCTCGCATTCCTGTCCGAGTGTCACTCGGCACTTCCCTGAGGCACCCGGATTTTTCTTCCCAAGAATCATTAGCAATAGCTTCAATATCGACCAGAAATCAAAACGATGAGAGATAATTTTCCCTTCAAATGTTAACATTACTCATTTGAACTTTATTTTAAAGATATCAGTAAGTCTTTGAGGGAAATGAAATAAGCCTTTGCTTCAAAGAAAGAATTCTTAGGTATGGAAAAGCTGGCGTGATTTTCTTTCAACACGTCTGATGAAGAAGGGGCTGTGAGTTGTAATATATCTTACTGCTGAAAGTACTTTCGCCCCTTCCACCTCCACATATGTGCTCTGTTTTAAATTACCTTCAGAGGTGATGTAACCCAAAATTTTATTTGCAGACTTGTCCGAAATGTGACTACCAACCCAAACTCACAAAGCCTTTTGCAGGGCGTGCAGGAGGAGAAACGGACTGAAATAAGGAATCTGGAATGTGTGGATAAGCAGTGTGTGATAAAAGGGAAATGAAAGGGACTAAATGGGCTTCCCGCTGGTGGGATTACCTCATGTCAGGCGGTTCGCCTCAGATTAAGGGTCTAGGCACATCCATAAAATCCACCAGAGAAAATGAGAATACCATTTATGGCTATTTCTGGCATACAAAATACCCCTTTACTGGGCTATAAAAGTATATCTTTAACTTTGGAATTTCAGTCCAGCCATCATCTTTAGTAGCTTATAGGAAATTTCATTAAAATCTTTCTGGGGCGCACCTTCGTTTCAGAAATGCATCCATAACTCACAACAGTGTACATTCAGACAATGGTCAGAATTTCACACTGCTCTGTGTTGCCTGAATTTCAGCTCCTTTCTCGGTAGGTTTGGAATGCTTTCGCTTCGGTCTGGGGAGCCCACTGGGGGAAGGTAAGGTGCCCCACACGGGCCTGGCGGGAGCTTGAGCCCAATTCGTCTCCACGTGTAATTCCCTGTGTGGGTTCAGCAGGGGGCCCCAGCATGCGGAGTGATTCATCTTCCTTCTGTCATTTCATCCTGAACTCTCCTTCCTGTTTTCCTCTCTGATTTTTTTGAGGTGTAATCAAAATATGTGGTGAATGCTTACGTTTTTAAAAAATTATTACAATAAAAGATACATTGCGATTAGTGCCCCTTGCTTCAAAAGCACTTTTCCTATCCTTCGTGTCACTTTCTGAAGCATTTCTGGAAGTCCTCTTTGGCAAGAGTCTTTATAAGATGTGACCAAAGATATGGTGAGTGCCGTCCAACAGAAAGGCAGGACTGTAAAACATTCTGATGTGTTGTCGTCCACCGTATTCACTGGATTTGGCACAATGGACCTTCCACCTCTTCCCCAGAGTCAAAATGACCATGAAAGGTAACTGTTTTAAATCAGTTCAGACCATCAAGATGACCAGGATGCGACAACTAAAGACACTCATGAAAGAGGACTTCCAGAACTGCTCCGGAAAGTGGCAAAAACAACGGGATGAGTGTATTTGAGGCAAGGGGGGAGAGAGGATTTTGAGGGGCAGTGTGTCTTTTTACTGTGACAATTTTTGAAAATTTAAACATGCATCATAGTTTTCAGTCATACTGCGAATTCTGGCTGATCAGAGGTTGCTGGCTTGCCTTCAGAAACTCATATGAAGTAGCTCATCCAGGCTGGGTGTGTATGCTAGTTTCGGGCTATCTCTGTTTTCTCATCGCAGATGGGGGCGGTAACAGGATCCCCCTCACAGGCTGTCAGAGGACAGAGGGAGTCTGCTGCCCTGAGCTCTCAGCGGGCTCGTGAAGAAGTGAAGGTTGCAGTTCTTGTTCCTTCGATGCATCGCACCAGTGTGGTAGAGGACAGCCCGAGTTGTCAGCTGGAGTACTTGGCAGTTGCCCTTTCAGTGGCTTTGTTCCATTCTCTCTCCACGAGGGCAGTTCCCAAAGGACAGCTGTCACTTGTGCTTCAGAGATGTTCGAGTGTCCTCAGCGTGTCTGACAAGTGAGCGGCTCCTCACATGGCCTCCTGTAATCCGAGCTGCAGCAGGGACCTGCGCAGCCCGGTCCCTCAGGGTTCCGCCCAGCTATCCTTTGTCATCTACCGCCTTATCTGTTGACCTTGGTGATCCTTCTTACCTGGACTCCTCCTGCTGTTGTCAGTAGGTAGACCTCAGGGGCCACCTTCCCTATTTTCACCCTCACAGAGTGTCCTTAGGGAATCCCTAGCCCAGTCCTGCTGTTTCTCCCTGCACACAAATATGTGTGCTCCACGTCATCACCTTGCATTTCTGAAAGACAAGAAGATTTTATTAGGAGTCTCAAGTGAAGAAAGAGGAACAATGCTTATCCTTCATGCCACGTACTGAAGAAGTAGAGTTGTTCGAGAAAGAGGAGGAATTTAAGAGTAGAAGTGATATCATTGCTTGCCCACGTACTAGCTGTTGGACTGATTTATTCAACCAGCATTTGTAGTTCTTTGGTTACGAGCCAGCCACAGGGCTAGAAGTCCATCCAGAAGTGTGTCTCCAGTACTGCTCCTCAAGTTTTTATAATTATTTAGCTAGATTCGCTGGAAAGTTTCTGAGTAGGAAAGGTTTGACTGATGACAGAGAAGCGCTGAGAGAAGGAAGTGTATAAAAGATGGTTAACAGGTGAGTTCAGGGTTGGTGGGTGGGGAGACTTGACCCACGTGCTTCATGTCATCCTGGCCCACCTGATGCGCAGCCTGAAAACACTGCGTTGTGCGCTCTTGGGGTTTTGGGGTGGTTTAGGAGCATCTGCTCCTAAATTGGTAGCCAAGCAAGTGCATAACTGTAGAAAGAGCAGGTTGCCAGAGGCCGTAGGTCCACTGCATGGTCCCGTTCCCAACCGTGAGTTCCCCCCAGATGCTTAGCTGGAGTCTAAGCCCCGGGGACTTTAAGAGGTCTTATTGCTTTCATCCTCATTAGTGCTGTTGTTTTGGTAACTACAGAAATTAATCATGCTTACTTGGATACTTTGGAAAATAGAGAGGGAAAAGCAGGGACAGAGTTGTCCCTTGAGTCATGAGATAATGTGTTGACCTTTTTACTGTCTTTGTAAATGAAGTGTGTGTGTCGAATATAGCACAACATGAGACATTTTCCAAGTTAGTAATTGAGTTGCAAACATGGCATTTTCTGTGCAGATTACTTGCCCGATCTGCCATGTGTCCCACTATGTAGGTGGACTACAGTTTCACACGTTTACAAACATACCCATGGTCATACCCTGTGCCCATTCATTTTCTCTCTTTTGTTAGTACATGCTTGTAATGCACCTTCCTCTTGGCGAACTGGTACATATACGTGACATAGCTTGATTCTTTCATTTTCTGTTTCCCCTCTCTTCCCTCTGCCCTCCCTCCCTCTTTTGGCACCTTTCCTTATTGCAAAAGATGGGTCTCCCCATTTCCTATGACCTCTTTTTTATTTTTCTCTTTGTTTATATTTTGGGTTTCTCACTTAAGAGAGACCATGCGATGTTAAAGCCTGTGTGTCTGAGTCATTTCATTTAACATCCTGGTCTCAAAATGCATCCATTTTCCTACAGATTTCTCCAGTTTATCTTTCCTTAAAACAAAGTAGTGCTCCACTGTTTATAAATACCCTATTTTCTTTATCTCTTCATTTGGTGATGGACATATAGGCTTCTTCCAAGATTCAGCTATTATGAACTGTGCCACTGTAAACATGGATGTGCATGTATTATACAATGTGTAGCCAACAGAAACATAACACATCAATAAAATAAAGTGTTCAATTCTTCATATGTATTGCACGTATTAGAATAAACATCACCAGTTTCACATCAGCTGTGTACTTGCTTACAAAACCTAAAAGACAACATCAGCAATAAATTTCTATGTGAACTACAATGTAAGGGCAAACAAGTCTGTAACAATCATAATCATTGCTTCATTTGTCAGACCCAAAGCAGTGTTCACACATGACAACTGCATATTCCATGCACACATCTTGCTCACACTAACAACACAAGTGCTTAGCTTTCCTTTCCTGTGGAGGAAGCCATTCTTGTCACCTCTCTTCTCTTCCTGTTTTGTCAGGAGCTGCCTACTATACTGTACAGTTTTCACTTAGCAGGAAAATAAGATATCAGTAAAATAAAAAAATATCAAATATGTAATGAGGGCTTAGGATAGACATCAGTATTTTCATATCAGCTGTTTACTTGTTTAGAAAACCTAAAAGGTAACATCAGAAATAAAAACCTATGTGAACTACAATGTATGCAAATGAAAGTCTACCACAGAAATAATCTTTGCTTGAGCTGTCACGCCCAGGGCAGTTTTCACCCAAGAAAACTGAATGTTCCATACACATTGGTTACACTGTATTGTTTACAAGTATTGATTACACTGAAGAGAATATCCAAGTTCTTTGCACTGTGGGTTGGAATTTTACTTTTAAAAATTAGAATAGATATTCCTTAATAATGATTCAGAAGGATCATTTAGAGTCTTTTAGGATGAGTATAACTGAGTTTTTTTACAAGGGGTAACTTCCAGGGCGTAAATGCTGACGAGTAAGTGATGCTGTGTTTTACACGTTTAGGTTCTTTATAAAGGGATATTTATTAATATAGATATTATTTCGGCTCATCTATTTTATTTCTTCCCAGAAGTACTGCTTCCACCATTTCCTCCCTTTATGTTCCTCTTCCCACATGTCTTCCTTTTCGTTCCTAATTATCTGTGCTCTGACAATAAAGTTCCCCGTACTTTCCACGGTCCTGCTGTTGTTCCTGGCTGCGAGTTTTTATGACCCTACTTGGCGTATTTCTTCCTGGCTTTATAAGAGGTCACCAGAAGTACAGAAGACGCCAGTGCTGATCCCGTAGTAACCGGGGCCGATGTAGCCTTCCGTGTTCACACACCTTAGTTCGTGTGGCGTGGGCGTCTGCACTTCCAGCTTGTGTGTTTGTATTTGAAAACTCCATCCAAGTTGATCTGGTTTGAACACAGGATATGAAACCCATGCAGGCATTCTAAAATACTACCTGTAACTTTCAGAAACGATCATGCCGTGATTCCCCATGGCTATTCAACAAACATTTGCTGCAGACCTACTGTGCGCTGGGTCCAGCATACAGGGCCAAAGATGAAAAGACAGAGAAACTCAGGGTCCCACCTCAGTGTAGGGGTGAACTACATCATAATCTTTATCCACCCACACAAAGGTCTGTGGCGCTATCACTAGCCAGTTGTCTCCCCAGGGAAAGTTACCTCTCCAGCCCAATCTCATGGTTGTCCAGCTGAGCCCCTTTCCTTGGTTCTCCTCAGTACCTGTTAGCTGTGAAATCGTCCGTCCGTAATGATTGTGATTGTGCTTCAGACTGAGTTATCGCTGCTTGAATCCTCACTGCAGTTGATGATAGATAGGGAACAGTCTTATTGGTAGAGCTTAGCGGCTTCTGTCTCAAATTAAAATTTTTGAACCTCCAGTGATATCTGCCCTTGTTTTCCTCACTGTTTCACTCATCTGGTGTTCATAAATCTTCACTCTCGATATGAATGTTTGGCTCACCGTTAGGTAAAATATTTCATTTACCTTAGCCAAAGCCAAGCATGGCACAGCTTGGGAATACTTAAGGGGCTCCACCTTCTTCCCGCATATTGAGACCCTCTGTACGTTTTTCTTTTGTTTGTTTGTTTGTTTGCTTGCTCGTTCGTTCGTTCTTGGAGGAGGAGTTGTTTCTGGCACCCTTGGGGTGGTTAGGCTGTAACAGTGTCCGCACAGCCCGAGCATGTACTGTGACAGGGCCGTGACTGCAGCGGCAGCCTCCTAGCTGTCCCGTCTCTGGGACCCAGTCTGTTCCAGCTTCTCCAGGCCTAATTTCTGCTTGTAATCTGATTAAGGGGTTTGATTTGTTCCAGCCTGCAGCCTTTTCCTTTGCATTTACCATGCATTCAAGGACACAAGTGCCTGGTCGCTCTCGCCCGGCGCTCTGAACAATCTCAACCCAGTTTTGCTTAGACCGGCCCAAGGTCGTTGCTGGTTGAGCATTAGCTGTAGTTGTTTCCAAACCTTGTGCAACCATGTTCAGAAGCCCAGGAATTTCCAGCTATTTGGGAGCTTTCAAGTTCTCTGAGAAACAAGGTAAGGCAAGAGAAATACCAAATGCGCCTCCGTGTTCATTTTGTAGCATATTTGCCTTGCATCCTGCATTTACCCTGTTTTTTCAGGTGCCCGGTTAGTGATACGGTCTTCTCAAGGGATACTTTAAATATCTAGTTGAGTTTATAAATGAGCTTCTCTTGTAATTGCTGAAAATGTACATTTTTCTATGAGTGAGTTAGAGATACTGCTGACCCAGTAAAGTTTTTATATAGGAAAAATTGCAAATTAAATTGGAATGCCAGACTTTGGATCAAATTCTGGATGTGCTGCACTGTAGCCAAGATATTTTTCTAAACCAAATGCTGTCTGTACTAAATTATATCCCGTAGGCAGTGGTGAGTGAGTCTCTTTTTATTAACTCTTCATGTGAGACAGTTTGGAACAAAATATTGTCTTTTCAATGGCTTCCTTTCCAGCACAGAGGAAGATAGATGCTTTCAGTTTAATTACTGAAGTGGTATTGCCTACCCAGTGTTTGAACAAAAATAAAACGCTGAGGGTATTTTCAATGTCTGATTTAAAACTCAACCACTAAGTATCAAAAATATGGTATGGCACAGATTCATTATTAAGAAGGAACTGGAAAACTCCGGTCTCTGATTTAGGAACTTTCTCCTTTACTATTTGATAGCTTTGTGAACTGAATTCTCTTTCTTTAAATAGTTAGCGGGATGCTTGTATGATTAGAAGAAAATCCTAGCTGTTTCATTGGCATTGTACCTTGTATTTTTCTATCTCTGTAGCTGATCAGAATTTCCAAATTCCAGGATTAAGGATGTGTTTCAGTGATGGCTAATGAATGCCAGCTCTTGGTATATTTTCTTCCTCTTATTCCTCAGGCTTCTGCCCCGAAATATTAAATAGTAAAAGGTACTTCCTCAGGCGAAGAAGTTTCAGTAAGAAATCTGCTTGTGGTTTTGGGGGTGGACAAATGGTTCCTACCCCAGAAGCTGTAAAACAGATTCCTTGCCATTAGACCGGTTGTAAATTTTATCTCTGCCTGGTTTTGATTATCCGGTTCACTCAGGGTATGTGTTTTTCTTGTATGGAATTGTTATCAGCTGTTGTTACATAATATATCTTATCTTCAGAAATAAAGGCGTGGTCATTCTGATGTGCTGTTGTTTAGCTTTTAATGAAAACAGTGAAAGCACAGCTGATGTGTCTCTTGTTCTCCACCCCACTCCCACTTTTAAAGACATCTCAAATCATATCAGGCAGATTATTTTCAATATTTCTGGTTACCTTGACCAAAATGGTTACTTTCTCCCTTGTTTTGTTTTCCTGAAGTATATATCTGTGTTATCTGGCATTTATTCTTGTAACCGTGACAAAGTTAAATGACAGCATTGAACTGTGTCTGAATGTCTCTGAACCTATGAAGTGTGTGGACTACTCTTCAGAAAAGAAAAACAAAACATTTGCCTGTGTAGAATTTATAAACGTTATTTCGTTCCTAGAATTTGTCATTTTTGCATTCTCATCTCTTGCCTGGTTAATGGTTTTCTTTTTTCTTAAATTTTATGTTCAAAGGGAGTTTGAAGAATGTTTTCCCATTGGATTTTTTTTTTAAGTTACTGCGTAGCTATTTTAATGTTACATTATTTCTTTTCTCTTAGATTTCAACAAGAAAAATTTAAGCTTCATTGGATTCCCACATCAAAGAAAACTTCCAAGGTAAAGTGGCCTTTGTTCAAGGAATATTAAGTTTTGGAGATTTGTAGTAGGTTTAAAAATGATTCCCCTACATTTCTTTCTCCCCTCAAGCAGTGCTGGGGGTCAAGCCCAGGGCCGTGCCCGTGCTGGGCCCTTGCTTTCCACTGAGCCACACCCCCAGCCGCAGACTCTTAAATTCCTGATTCATGAATGTAAGTGTTTGGCAGTGTGTTTTCTCCCCCAAAGTTTTAGTCACTGAAATATATAAAGCAGTGGCTGGAGATGTAAGTCATAGAGGATTGTAGTTCCCTAGCATGTGTAAGGCCCTAGGTTTGTTCCCTAACACTTCCTGTGTGTATATATCTATATCTATCTATCTATATATATATATCACACACACACACACACACACACACACACATTATGAAGCAAGTTGACTTAAAGACTGTCTTTGTAGTTAATGCCATTCATGAGAACTAGTGGAGGACTAGAATGTTTATACTGCGTTGAAACTCATTACAGACTTATAAAGGATGCAGTCTTCTCTTCCTCCCACCAACCTCTAAGCTTGGCATATGCTCCTGTAGTCTGTCCACCAGGTAAGGGAGCTTCTGATTTTCCGAAAGGGCTTAGCTTTGTCCCACCTGCCTCTCTTTCCCTCTCAGCCGGTCTTCCTCCCGCACGTCCGCCTTCCTTCCCTCCCTCCTGCCTGGGTCCGCCCATCTATCCCTGTGGGTTCTTGTCGGTGGTCTCAGCTTCTGTCTCTCTCCTCCCCGTACGACTTCGAGCGCCTGTGCCTGCGGGATAGCAGAGGCGCTAAGGCCCCAGCTTCTCATGCTGGCCGTGAGACGGTGTCCGAGTGAGAGTGTGCTGGAGAGCTGCTTCCCTGTGGACCGCTGTCACTGTCACAGCTGGTGTCTTCCTGCGGAGACACAGAGTCACCCCCGCCACACGCAGGCCTGGATCTCAACCTAAAACTCACCGCACTGGAGTGACTAAGCCCCCGACCTGCCCTTCGTTCCCTGCGGATGCTCGTGTTCCTAATGTGCTGACACACTGTCGCGCACTAAAGGGCTCGCATTTCCTCTGCTTCGGAGGACGCAGCGGTCTAACTCCTGTGCTGCTCGGGCAGAGCCTAGCTCTACGTTGATCTTATGAATATGTGAGATAGGACAGATCCTTGGTGTGTTGCATGCACAGGTAAACGTAAGATAAATTAAGAGTGATAATGACCTAGGTGACCGGCAAGGTTGTCATTCACCAAAAGAGGAATGCAGACCCATTTCACGTCTAGGCACGGTTTAAACAGAACCTGCAGCATACTTCGTAGTATGTCTCTAGCAGCTTGTCCAGTGGTAGTAGAGCTAATAAGTGACTAAGAGAAATAAAAGGGAATCAGGGAAGTATTGCATATCTAAGGATAGGAAAAGCACAAAAGGTGAACAGTTCAATGGACAGTGACTGAAAGGGACACGTCAGTCCTAACACCATGGCTATTATTCTTATGGACCTATTTATAGGTTCTTGTGGACCCATGCAAACTATAGCCTCTGGCCACCTTCCTAAAGTTATAATATGCAGGAAGCCTAAGAACCTGCTTCTGGGAAAGGAATCTAGTCCTCCAGACCCAGAGAGATGAAAATGTGAAGTCATGGGATTTCACCTCCCTCGTCTTACAAGTCACACTCCAGTAGTGGAGCGAACAGATTGTAGGGTAGCATTCCACCGTGCGCGTGCCTGGGAGTGTAACGATAGTTTCATCCATGCTGTAAAGAACAGACAGTAGCAGCAGAGCATTCTGCACTCCCTTTAATAAAATTCCCCTTTGTTGCTACTTCTAGGCATTTAAGTAGGTTAATGGGACACATTTTAAAAAAGGAAAGAAAGCAAGCACCCTGGAAGCAGAGGGCAAGTTCTTTTCAGATGATTGAAGCAGAGGAAGGAAGGTTACGTTAAAATCTGAGTCATAAAGAATGAGTGCTGGAGATATAGTTGGATAAAAATACAAAATATTTCTTGACATTCATTTTTAAATTATAGTGCAGAAGGGAATTTGTATTAATGAGTTACAAAAGGAGAGATGGTTTCATGCTGGAATTCAGGCTCGTAACTTTTGGTTGAGCTGAGGCAGCACACCCAGGCCCTCAGGGGTTGTCCTTCCAGGGAGCCTCGTCCCAGAGATGGGAAGGGGGACCCTAGGAAGGGCACGGCCCTGCGTCAGAACTCAGGGGTGGAGTTTGCAACCCGGTGAGCTGGGCATGGGCTCCCCTCTGGCACCTCCGGTGACTTAGGAAAGGGGTATCTCATCCCCTATGGGTGACACAAGGAGTTACTAACTGGTGAGTTAGCCCCCAAGCCAGGTCCATGCTTTGGGCCCGTGGTGAGGGCAGCATTCCTTCCTGGGGTGTCTTGCCTGTATGTTCACTGCTGCTCAGTGTCCTCCCCTCTAGAAAGTCCAAGACATGTGATACTTGCTAAGAGCCCAGTGTCTTGTGTGGAGTTAGGGGGTCCTGCATTAATCGCAGTTTTGGGGACCCTCTCGAACCAGGTCAGCTCGTCCTTCCTGTCTGCCCATCCGCTTCCTCAGAAGTTGTCAGGCCCCTGGCGGGAGTAAGGGAGAGAGGGAAGAGGCACAGGACAAAATGTCGACAGCCTCCTGGATTCTAGCTGGCACGAGCGGAGCTGTGGATTTTAAGAGAGATTACTCTGTATGCAATTATGCTAACATTTCATAGGTGTGTTAATGTAAGGTGAGCAATTGTAAAAAGGATAGAATAACAATTATATGTTATTCTAAAGGTGAGGAAGAGTATGAAATGCTAACATTTCATAGGTGTGTTAATGTTAAGGTGAGCAAATGTAAAAAGGGAAGGGAAGGGAAGGAATGGGAAGAGAAGGGAAGGGAAACGAAGGGAAGGGAGGGGAGGGGAGGGGAGGGGAGGGAAGCTTCGTTATAACTGATGTTACTGAATACATGCCCTTCTAATTATTCTCAATATTTGTGAGTTTTTGCCCCTGGCTATCATATTAACAGTGTATAAAGCCTATGCATAAAATGCTTTGGGGCCAATTATAGTGTACATTCGGAGTATTTCATAGCAGTCAGTCATTCATTTAGCATGTCTTTATTGGTGTTTCTCAGGCTGGGATGGAACTCAGTGGTAAGGCATGTGCATAACATGTGAGAGGGCCTAGGTCTGACTCCCTGCACCGCAAAATAATGCTTTATCAAAATATTTAGTTTAGCGATGAAACGCTCAATTAAAAATAACATGCCATTCCTTAGTAGAGTACATTTCTGCAGTTCTTTTTTAGATTTATACTAAGTCATGCGTCTGAATAAAACCCAAAGTAGCCCTCACTGCCCAGCGACTCGCTATGCAGATGCTGGTGCTAATGCTCCAGTTTCTGAGTGAGCAGGCGCCCTAGGATCTTCAAGCCAATCTAGCTTTGGCGTCATGACGTTTAGTCGTCCTCAGTACTTTAGCAGGCACATAATAAATATTTGTATTCGTAAAGCTTCACTGCATTAGTACAGGGGCTAAGATGTCAGATGGGCTTGGTTCTGCCCAGGGCGGTAGTGTGTGATGTTTGGAGGTGTTTGGAAGTGGCTTCAAACTTAATTTGTGCATGGGGCGTGGCTTATTCTTGTGGCCACTGAGGCAGTATGCGCAAGTGTGCAGCAACTTCCTCCATCTCTCTTCGGACTCCCGGGAAGCATAACACCCCCATACACACACACGTGTACACACACACACACACACAGACACACACACACACACACACACACGGACGCACAAACAGAGGCACAGGTCCAGGGGTGTATAGTCAGCTTCACAGCACTGCCACAAAATCCCTGGCACAAGCCATGTACGAGGTAAAGAGAGGCTTACTGTGGCTTATGGTTCTGAAGCCCCCGAGCCAGGTCCATGCTTTGGGCCCGTGGTGAGGGCAGCGTGTGCTGGCAGGACCACGCAGCAGAGCAAGCTGAAGAGAGAGAAGGGTCCCACAGACTCCTTCAAGGGTGCACCTCAGTCACCTGAGGACCTCCTGCGAGGATCACCTCCTGAAGTCCACAGCCGCTCTCAGCAGCCCCACCCTAGGCACTGAGCCTTTACATATGGACCTTGGGGACCCCATCCAACCTCGGCAGAGAGGAAGCCAGTTTCATAGGAAAGGCACCTTCGGGCCTATTATTTTCTTTCTGGAAGTAACTGGTGCTGGGCAATAGTGACTTCCTCTTCTCCTGGGTTCATTTTCTTCCTTCAAGGCAGCAGGCTCCTAAGATCCGGGTACTGTGCATCCGGGGGTCTCAGGGCCAGCTGCACACTGGAGCAGGAGCTGGATTCGAGTCTCATCTCCCCCTCCTGTCCTGTGTCCCTGGGCTGTCCTGTAAGGTTGGAGATGAGCTGCCGCCGGCTCACACCCTGCTGTCTCCTGTGCATGCCTGTCTCCCAGCTCGGAGCTGAGTGCGCCCTGAAGGACTGTGAAGAAGTCGGCCGTGGTGGGAGTATTCACACCACCAGCCACGACTGCGAAGCAGCTGCTTTTTGCATGACCGAAAGGGCAGGCCAGTTGTAAAACATCTGAATCGGGCCTCTCGTAGGGCCTGTGGAGATGGTGGAGGTCACACCAGAAGATGCTTCGCAGAGGGAGAAAGTACACAAGACACGCTCGACTCCTTTATTATTCTCCTTTACATTTCCTCTTTTATTCCAAGGCCAGCCTTCTGACCTTTCATACTGCTCAACTCTACTTTGATTTCTTGGCTCTTTGAAGGCATGTGCTACTTTAATATAACTTTAATACTAGAACACAGCATAGAGATCACCTCAACAAGTTGCTGGCCTCCTGAGGAAGACACGGCAGTGCAGAGAGGTTGAGCAGTTCATCCACACTTACACAGCGGTTCTGGGGTCTAGGGCAGGTTGTCCTTCTGAACACAGAGCTAAGCCTCCTAGGACCCCATTCCCCTGCAGCCCCTGCTCTGCCAATCTGATGTAATTGCTTAACTGCACAAAAATCATAATCATATACAGTAACTGGAAACAGTCACTTATATACTTCCCCAAATTAAACTGTGTGCTCCTACGTACGTGCGGGTATTTATGTGAAACAAGGACGTTTTTTACTTTCTGCCCTTTCCCCCTTGTTACACTATACCTTGATTTAAGTTGAGTTTTAACACTTTATTCATGGCATGACTTTCAGCTTTCAGAAAGAGTTCTTACTTGAGAATAAAGAACAACTTGCTAACCACAGAAGAGGACCCGATGCTAAGCCGGTACCTGCACTTCCAAAAGGTGAGATTTTCCTGCACTGGGAACCAGTGTCAGCACATGTGAGGGACCGCGTGTGTGAGTGTGTGCGAGGGCGCCTGTCCACACCCTCCCGTGCGGTGTCTCTTGTGACCCTTTCTGCCTGTCCCGGAACGAGCTTTGCTTAATGTCCTGTGCTCTTGCGTTTGAACCCTCAGCTTTCCACTTGTTCTTCCCCTTCACTTCTGGAAATCCTCAGGCTGTCGGTGAAGGCAGGGTCAACAGGAAGAGAACAAAGTCAGCTTTCACTCCTCTGGCTCTTAAGTTTAACCTGCTCCGAAGGCCCTGAGCCTCCCCCACACTGGGCCCGCCCCCACTCCCGTCTCCGCAGGGCTGCTCCCACTTCCCCTTGCTGGTACCAAAGTCAGGGAATTCCACCTAATACCGCCTTCTGCGCTGCAAAGGGCTGGTGCACACTGCGTCCTGAGCCTTTCTTCTTCCCTGGGGTTACTCCCGTGTGTTTGGTAATTACTGCTTCCACTGGGAAGAGGTGCACGCCACGAAATCTTTGCAGCTGCTGTAGCCCGAGTCCCTCTAGTTTTGCCTCTGAAATAATGCAAACATTGCTTGAATTTTCCCCCCACTGACTGCAGCACCGGCACAAAGGGTGATCACTTAGTAGCAGCTTGCAGAATATCCTCATCCCCGCAGATTGATGGAAAGGAAGATATTTTTTTCTCTATTTCAAAAGGGGAAAAAAAGAATCAAGCCCAAAAGAAATTAGATGTGAAAAAATATTCTTTTAATAGAAACTAAATCCAGTTTAAAAGGTGCGCTGAGGAATCGGAATTCACCCTGCTGGGTGCCACACTGAGACAGTCTGATAAGTCGGAGCTTTGAAGTATTCCAGGGGTTTGGTCCGCTGAAGGGCCCTAAGTTCCTGTAAAGGGACATGTTTGCATTTTCAAGTCCTGAAAAAACTGTCAGATAAAACACAGGCTTATTCTTTGTTGCCAGAGGCCAAGAAGTAAGAAGAAAGATGCAGAATCGTAAGGAGATAGATGAGATTTCATCTGAGAACAAAAGCCCTGATAGCTCATGGCACCATAGTCCCCGCTCTCTGTAGGATGTACCTCCAGGACCCCCAGTGGACAGCTGAAACCCGCTAGCCCTGTGCCCTATGCCGCCTGTGTTTTTTCCTGCGCCTATGCTACCTACAATGATATTATTTATAAACTAGACATAGTAAAACATTAACGACGGATGATAAAACACAACAATTCTAACAATATACTCTGATAAAAGTTGTGTGAATGTGGTTTCTTTTTCTCTCTCTGTTGATAGAGTTGAGAAAATAGTAATACTTTCAGACCATAGTTGTCTGGTGGAAACTGGAACCAGGGAAAGCGAAGCTGCAGATAAACAGGGACTCCCATACCAGGAAGGGAACGGACCGCACTGGGGCCTGGCCAGGCCTTGCCGAGTGTGGCAGGGGAGGCGCGTGCCGTGGGTTCAGGGCGGGGCGGATGCTGGAGGTTCGCACCTGGGTGCGTGCGTGGAGCAGGTGTGCGGTGGAGTGCTGCTTCAGACGGTCACGGTTCCCCAGAACAGACAGAAGCCCAGTTTAACGCAAGGCAGACTCCAGTGTGTAAAGGCTATAACTGCGGTCAAAACAGAGTTTGAAGATGAACAAAGTGATTTTAGCCATGGCGGAAAAGAGTGGGCTGACTAGGTGCAGCTTTGTGTACCAGAAGCATCCCTGTTTCCCCTTCTCTACCTACTCCTTTAAAAGTAAATAAACAGCCAGGGACATAGCTCAGCACAGCACCTCCCTGGCAAGAGTGAAGTTGTGAGTTCAATTCCTGGTACATACAATAAATATAAATGAATAAATACACAGTGCCATAGAAAATATCACATTCAGAAAAAGAAAAAACAGTATGAGATGCTAAGTTCCTTAAGACTCATCATATTGTAACTTCATACATAACAAAATTTAAAGACAGAAGTTTTTAAACCAGATTTAACATAAAATGTATCATAATTGAGTATAAAAATAGAACTGACACAAACCAAAAAATGCTGATTTTATGTATCAAACAGATTTATGTTTGTGAGTTAACAAGGCTTTAAGTTTTAAATCTTTTTTTCTGCTTCAGAGCTGAAGGTTGAACCCAGGACCGTCTCACTGAGCTACTTCCCCTAACCTTTTCAGTCTGAGAGAGTCTCGCTAAGTCACTAAGTTCCCAGGCTGAGTTTTAGCTTGTGACCCTCCTGCCTCAGCCTCCCAGCGTGTTGGGATTATAACGGTGTGCCCTCACACCTGTCAAGGCTTTATGTCTTTAAAGCATGTTTTCAAAGTGCCCGTGCCCCTCCTCTGACCTTCGCCGCAGTTTTCCGCAGCCTGGCAGTATTGTAGCCTTCGCTCTCTGACTGTGATCAGCACATCTGGAAATAACCGGGAGTTACCACCGTCTCTGGTTCTGCGTCTTCACAGATACCTTAATGATTTTATCTACAGACCTGTAGCAATGCGTGTTAAAAGGAACTGACTATGCTGCTGTTACCGTGACACAGGCTTTTCTGCGTGTGCAGCGGGTCCTTTCTGTTCATGTAGGGGGAGATCGCTGCTCCTGTGACCTTAAAAGTCATTCTTTCCACGCCCCTTGAGGACGTCTCATAACTGTGTATCACAAACGAGAAAACAAGGGATTCAAAATCTTCACCTGTGTAAAGTTAGAACAGCAAGGTAGATTTCCCATTTGGGGATGAATGCGCTGAGCCGGGGACAGTGACATGCACCTGTCCTCCCAGCTATTTGGGAGGCTGAGGCAGGAAGGTCTCTAAAGCTGAGGAGTTTGAGACTGACCTGGGCAGCACTGTGAGACCCCATTTCAAAACATGAAATAATAATAATTCATGAAGTGAGCCAAGTGCATTACTTTCTTTAGCCAGTGTTATTATGATATGCCATACAGTTCAACAAGGGAAAGTGTCCAAGTCACTGACTTTTTGTATATTCACAGAGCTGTACATTCATCTCCACACTCAGTTTTAGAACATTTTCATTATCCATAAAGAATCCCCGACCCTTCAGCTAGTTCCTCTTCCTCTTATGCCCCTAGTTCGTAATTAGTTATTTTATTCGCTGCTTGTCTCTGTGTGAATGGCTGCTGTCCCAGTGTGAAAATTAAAGCACATTACTCCCCTGGGCAGAAGACCTGTGTTGGGAGTATGTCAGGCCGGGCCTGTGTTTTCCGCTGTCAAGCGAGGGCCGGTGGGGAAGTGTGTTTGACAGTGGTGTTTGACCACTTGTTTCTTTGGAAGATTCTACTGTACTTAGGTTTGGGTGAGTAAACCCACCAATACCTTTACTAGAACACTTCTGTTTCTCAGAACTAACTGAAAAACCTGTTTCCCAAGAATTGCAATGAAGAGACCAAGTTATCCTGCATGTTCGTGTTATGATTCTTATGACCAGGAAATGTTAGTAAATAACTTCATGGCATAGTGTAGCCCTGCTCTCAAATATTCTTCAGTGGCCTCAGCTGAAAACTGGCCAGCCCATTCTGATCAGAAACAACTAGAAACATGACTGGTAAACACCATATTGCCACAGAGGTTCTGTTCAAATTATTCAAATAAGAGCGAGGAATGAAGGTAGCAGGTATGAAAGTCTTATTTGAAAGCAAAGTGAAACATTTCCTATCACAATGGAAATTAGACCACCTATACTGGTTTATAACCTGTGTTGCATTACTAAACCTGAACCGTTAGTGAGTTATAGTTATGACATAGTGTACAGTCCGTTGACTTACGGCCGTGGAATGTGATTTTAAAAAAAACATTTTATTGCTTATTTTTTAAAATGCACATTGCAGAATTTAGAGAGAAAGAGACATCGTGCTACAGCTTACTCTTATGGTGTTAAGAACATTATGTAATTTTATAGGCTTAGGTATGTGTATGCAGATACACATATATACATGCTTAAATATATGTATTAAGAGAGAAAAATAATAAAGTAAACCATAAGTAATAAAAATGTTAATGTGTTATGAGAGGAATCTTTTAAATTTTCTACAATCTAACATTACGTAAAAATGTTAAGGTAACTTCCAGGATGACAAAAAAATAACTTTGATGGAACTGGACGTAGTCTCCAGACATTGAGCAGTGGATTTATAACAGACATTTCCACAGCGGGGCTGACTTCAGTTCGTGATTTTTAGTATTAGCTTTTTTCAATGACTGATAATAAATCTGACCAAAAATTTAACCAGAAGATGTAATAGGAGCTGCAAGAGCCCACAGAAAGGTGTGCGTGAAGAAATGCACGCACTCTGATAAATTCCAGTGAAATGTCAGCCTTTCTTTCAGGCCTGAAGCACTTTTTCATGTGATGTGCCAAAGTTGTTGCATTACATGTTTGTGTTGCTCATTTTGCTTTTAAAGTATGGGCTTGGAGAAAAGAAGGGAGATTCAAATACTTCTTTGTCTTGTAGCATCATGTCTTACTTAGAACCTCCTGTGTGTATGTAGGAGGCAGATCTTAGGAATGGGAAATATATTGCTCTTTGCTCTAGAGATTGTTAGAAAATTTCCTTAAATAGTCACTGCAGACTTCCACTGAGGAGTCATGCTTCCTAATACCTTTAAAGTACAGGTTAATGTGTGACCTCCGCCACTCCTTAGTAAGCCATCACAGAGGACTAGGACGTATACCCCAAGCACCCACCTTGCTGGTGGATGGACAGCAGCTTGGGTGTCAGGGTGACTGAGAAGAGCGTGGTGATGGGCGGGGGATCTGTCCTGGGTACCCGAGGGCACAGATGTCCAAGGAATGCATGCCATTTGATATCTTCATAGTGGAATCAATGGCTCTTAACCCAGGACCATCCCTAGGGGGCTCTGGAAATGTGGAAGCATTTTTTTCCGTTTTGTTTTATTATGGAAGCACTTTTGTCACACGAGCGAGGGTTGACTGCACATTTCACAGCACAGCTGGACTACTCCCCATGCTGCAGCGCAGGGCTCACTTTTCCCACTCAGAAGTGTGTCCACATCTCGCTGTGACCTGCGGTCTGTTCCAGAGCAGGCTTCTGAGTCTGTGACTCTGTTGTGGTCCCTCGGTTAAATGTGACCCTGAGGCTTTTTCCCTGATGCCCAGGAGTCAGTGGTTGTCCCTTGGCAGTGTTTACTGGCAGAGCGGCCAGCCTGTTCTGTCCAGCAAGGGGCAGGGAGGCCTGTGGAGGACGACCTGACCCCCACCATCCCTTGCTTTGCTGTCGCTGCTCCAGGCTGAGGTTTACCTTCTGTGATGATCAAGGATTCGGACTATTGTCTGCTCTCCATTCATAAACTCTAAGCCCTCAGAGAATACTGAAACAGGGTGGTTACACTGCTGGACCGAGTCTACCTGCTCTCCCCCCGGAAGCCAGTGCTCGGGAGATGAGGGTTGGTAGAAGGAAGTCAGGGTTATGCAAAGGCCGTGACATTGGAGGGACATGTCATCCTTAAAACTCCTTGTTGGAGAACCCAGGTGCCCCAACGAGAGGAAAAGGAGACGGATGAGGCGAAAGCCAGGAAGGCTACACGCTGAGCAAGTCTTCCTCCCCCAGAGCTACACGCTGAGCAGGTCTTCCTCCCCCAGAGCTACACGCTGAGCAGGTCTTCCTCCCCCAAGCATGGACTGTACTCACTTCTGTTCCTTTCCTCTGGCTCAGTATCACAACTGACCTTGACCTGCTGGGACTGGTCACAAACATTTCACTTTGCTGCAAGTTAAACGCCACAGTGGTTCCCACGCTTTGAGCCGATCGGTGCACAGAATAAAGGGTGAGGAGGAGATTTACACCTCCCAGTGTTACCAAACGCCAGCAGGTGTTTAGGGTTCTGTTACTCTAAAGAAAAACAGTTTAGCAGGGTAACATCTTAATCACTTAGGCAAGTGTTTTAGGATTTATGCCAGCGCAGAGGGGAAGCGAAAGTCACCTGCCAAGGACAGCTTCCCCTGGGATGGCTGCTGTCACAGTGAGGTGGTGGGGAGGCAGAGCTTTGCTGTGGATGAGGGTGTGCAGGATCTCCCGGCAAGGTTTTCGTTGGTGGTGGTGGTGGTTTGTTTTACTGTTCAGAGATAGTTTAACGATTCCATTTCCAGACACAGTATTTCCCATCAGTTTTTAAAAGCTGTTTACAAAAGTGTTGTTTTTAGTTGAGCTTTCCTTCCAGAATATGGGGCACAAAGAATGGCAGGGAGCAAGTTGTCACTTAGCCTTTAAACGTACCGCTGGAATCTTTTCAAAAATACCTTTACTTGTAAATTTCTATGGAAAACTTACACATAAAACAGTGAAGAGAAGGCAGTTTTCAACAGTCTCCAGTTAGAACACAAAAAGTGTATCTGAACTTTCCTCAGTGGGAGTTATGACATTCTGTGTGTCAGTCTTTTTTGCGTGTACCCAGCTGAAGTAATTTGGGAGAAGAAAAGGTAACTATCATTACGCTACTCAGAACCCTGTTAATCCTACTCTGTGTGTCAGTGCAGAGTTTGAGGCAGGGGTGGAAGATGCACTTTTCAGAGCCAGGCTTCTTGAGCAGTCTTTCGAAAAAGACAGTACTATTCTCCTCTATGGGAGTTAAGTAGTTAATTAGAACCCCTGCGCGTGTGTCAGGATTGAAAATATTTTGAAGTACTGCTCACTGTTAAAGTTTGATCCTGTCTCTCACCCAAGCTAACTTTGTCGGCTGGGAAGCTATCACCAGCCAGGCTTCCTCAGGCAAGGCAGGGTGGCCAGCTGCACAAGATCTCTACGCCCCATCTCCCACTGGAAGGCAGTGAGCCCTGCGGGCAGGCACACCTCTGCCTGCAGCCGCCCTGACTCCTGCGGAGGCAAGCTCAGAGACTTCTGAAGCCGGGCTTGTTACACACAGGGGTGGAGTTTAGTCCCTGTGCTCTGCCACCGAACTGCATTCCGGCCCTTTTAAACTTTTGTTAGTTGGTAGTGCTAAGGATGGAACCCAGGCCCTCAGACTGAGGGACATCCCCCGTTCTTCTTTTTCAATTTTGAGACAGGATCTCTCTGAGTCGCTGAGTTGGTCGCCCAGGCTGGGCTCAAAGTTGCAGTCTTGTCTCAGCCCCCCGTGCGGGGGGTTACAGACGTGTGCACGCAGGGTCTCTCTCCATGTACTGCCAGGCCGACCTCAAATCTCCCGTCTTCCTGCTTCATCCCCGAGTACCTGGGATGCAAAATGGGGACTTTTTAAAACCCAGATACTCTGACAAAAGGCAGTTCAACTAAAACCTTAACGTTGTGAGGTGTTTTTACGTAAAAATCAAGTGAGAAGGACGATAGCCCTGGACAGAAGCAGCATTATAAAAGTCACATGGTTTTGAATCACTACTAAAAGTGACCACTTAAAACTGACTGGAGCAGTTGAAAATTAAACTCTGCGTCTTCACACCCCTTGGCGTTCCTCCTCTGCCTCGGCCCTTCAGAAGGGTGCTGGCCCTGGCTGGCCTGCCGCCCTCTCGCTCTGCTCCTTCCCCTTCCTGCCTCTTCAGCGGAAGCCGCTGTGAGAACCTCAGGAACAGATGCAGCTCCGGAGGGGGTGAGAAAAGACCTCTGTTCCCCACCAGCTCTGACCACTTCCCGCAGAAGCAGTGGTCGGGCATCTCCCTCTCTCAGCATCGCAGGAGAACCTCCCAGCCTCAGCAAAACACGTTTCCTGGTTCTCCAGGGATGCCAGAGGAATCGAGCTGTCACTTCCAGCTCAATCCACCTTTCGCTGACAGGACAGCACGGAAACCTACGGGAACATGTCCTTGCAGGGAAAGCTGTGAGGGGCAGCTTAGACCCTGTGTTGGTGCAAAGCTCAGTTAAACAAGGTTTGCCGCGAACACCTGTCTTGGAAACACAACCATTTAGGTACAGATGTTTACAGATTAAAGATAAGTTGCAGGAGTGGCTGAGTTCACAAGGACCTGTGGGTTCATAGTACTAGTCTCTGGTTTACACTTATCAAAAGAGTTTACACTTATCAAAAGTTAAAAGCAGATAGAACTCAGATTTCTGCTACAAACACCTTTCTGGAGAGAACTTGCAAGTCAGGGCTCCTTTGACTCCCCAGGGTGCCGCAGAACCACCCCCACCCTGCGTGAGCTCGCTGCGTAGCTCAACATGCGCCGCGTGAGCGTGGGTGTCTGTGTGTGGCTGTTGGTGTGCACCCATGTTCATTGACGTCTCCTCCCCTGGTAGAACAAGCTCCAAGAAGGCAAGAACTTCCTTGGTGCAGTGTACAGTGCTGCGTGGAAGCAGAGAGCAGAACTGTGGGCTCCACGGAACTATGTTGCATGGGTGGATGAGAACATGACTGCTATTACATTTACTTTTTGCTCTTTTTTTTTTGTTTTAGTTGCAGAATTAAGAAAGATCTTTGAACCAAAGAAAAAAGAATTTTTAGAAATGAAAAGGTAAGACATGCCTAGTGTGTTACCAGGAAGAGTTTGGCAAAGCTGTGCAGTGTTCAGTCTCCCTTTGCGCTGATTTCCATGCCTCACTGTGCCTCTCTGGATGTAATGCACAGAAAAGAAAGAATTGCCAGACGCTTGGAAGGAATTGAAAATGACACCCAGCCGGTCCTCTTGCAGAGCTGCACGGGGCTGGTGACACACCGCCTGCTGGAGGAGGACACGCCCAGATACATGCGCGCCTCCGACCCCGCGAGCCCCCACACCGGTGAGCCTGCCTTCCCGCCCAGTGGCCTGGCACCGAGCAGGCTGCCGGGCACGGGTCTCATGCATTTTTCGCTTATCACCTTTTTAACCTAACTGTACAGGAAATGAGGTTTTTTTAAAGTACATTGTGTGTGTATAGTTTTTTAATAAATGTGCCTGTTAAACAACCACACCAAATGATGAGCCCCATTCTCAGCACAGCTGTGGTCCTCCACGCCACAGCAGCGAGAAGCACATAGCACCCCTGGGCATGTGGCTGGTTATGGATGACTGGCTGTGTCCCCCCGGAATGAGACTCCTCAAAGGCAGGCTTGTGTCTGACTCTGAGCACGGCATCTGCTGTCGGACACTTTCCAGACAGGGTTGTTTGGTGGAAGAGTGAATGAGACAGGCGCCCGGCAGCAGGTATGGCGGGTTTAATGCTAATGCCCAGGTGGAATGACCTGGGATGAAGAAGGTTCTTACTGTTACTAAGGCTCTTATATAAATGTAAGGTTCTTACATTTTATACAATGAAATGTCCTATGGAAGTTGTTATAGTGTAAACAAGTTAAATACATTGCACATTGATTTCGTATTAAACAGCATGCTGAACATGACGTCACTTTTCCTTGATTGTGCAGGGTTACGATTAAGGACGTCAGCTGTTCGGCGTGTCCTCCAGGAGGGTGACAGGGTCAGGGCCGGTGTTTCCAGCCCATCTCTGGCTCGGAGGCTCTGTACTGCTGTGGTTTTATAGCCAGTGTTTTTTGTCCCTTCCTCAAACAGGACTGTTGGTCTCATGTCACCCTGGTAGCAGTAGCTCCTAATTTCCTATGGCCAGAAACCTAGAGAATTAAGTTTTTTTGATTGATGTAAATGAAGAATCAAGAATAGTCGGATGAGAATACCAAAATTCATAGGCAGAAGCAAGCCCTGGTATATATGAAGTGTCCAGCTGTGTAGCACAGGGTAACTTAAGCGTCAAATGTTAGAAAGAAAGGAAGAACTGCGTAATACAGTAGTACGAGGGAAGTGTGCCGGCCAGGGCGTGAAGCCCGTGACTCGCTCCTCTCTCCACTTCCTGCCAAACCAGAGGGAAGACCAGTTATTCGTGTGACCGTTTTAGAGAAAGCCTGTAGAAACCCGAGAACATAGGTGCACATCTCACTCCCGTGAGCTGGAAAAAGGCGTTCACGGCACAGAAGCAGTTGGAGAAATTGCCGAATAACCAGATCAGTTGACCTGGTGACTTAACATTTACCTCTGAACTTCAGAGGAAACACACGCATGTCACAACAAAATTAAATGGCGAGTCTGGAAATACTCCTGAAGACGACAAAGGGCTGATATTCCCATCAAAGTTTACATGATCTAGTAAAACTGACGCTATGAGTCAGTGTTACATAGGGCAACACACTTGAGCAGGCATTTCCTAGAAGAAAAAGGTGATGCAAATGGCCGATGACAGACGTGAGAAAATGCATATGTTCTTTTTTCTAATAATCAAGGCTATTGGATAGAATATTGTGAAGTTTAAAAGTATTTCCTTCAAAATAAACTATCCAAATATAAGAGAAAAATTTTTATATAAAACATTAATAACATCAAAAATATTGAGGAAAAAAGAAATAAACTATATAAATGACTGGGAGGAAATATGGAATATATAAAACTGTCAAGTTACTAGTCTAGAGTATGATTATTGGTGGTTTGGCTTTGTGCGTTTTCATGTTAGACCTTTCCTACGTCGTATGTGTGTGCTACAATTAGAAGAAGTCACATATGCATGTATACATATACTTATATACATATATATGTAAAATATCAGATCCTGTAGAACTACAAGCCACAACAGATCACTTTTCAAGTTGTAGCTGTTCCAATATCTATCATTTCTAGAAAATTCTGAGCTTGTCCTTTGACCTTACATATGAAGTATTAAAAGCAAAAACAAAGAAAGAAAAGAAATAAGGAGAGATGAACCGACAGCAAGGGCAGAGGCGCTCTGGTACTGCCGGGGACTGGGCTGTGGCCCTGGCCTTTGCCCTCGGCCCTGCAGACCTGAGCTTGCCCAGCATCCCCGCAGACCACATCAGGCTGTGCAGCAGGGTGAGAGCTGGGCCCTTCCGAGCGTGGCCGTCAGGTGCCAGCCGTGTGGCGTGCTTTCATGTGTGTGATAGTATGAGTCTTTGCTGGACTCTGCATTTTATGCCTGTGCTCTCCTTGCAGGGCGATCAAATGAAGAGGAAGAAACTTCCGGCTCTTCTTTAGAAAAGCAAAGTCGGTCTAAATACTGCACAGAAACCTCAGGCGTCCATGGTGACTCGTCCTGTCGCCCAGGCATCATGGACCCCCACAGTCAGGAGTCCAAAGCCGAAAGGATTGCAAGGTACAAAGCAGAGAGGAGGCGGCAGCTGGCGGAGAAGTACGGGATAGCCCTGGACCCCGAGGAGGACTCTGAGTACTTGTCCCGGTACACCAAGTCCAGGAAGGACCCCGACGCTGTTGAGAAACGGGGAGGAAGAGCTGACCAGCAGGAAGAGTCGAGCACAGACTTGAGTTCTGCCTACTCCAGGCCTGAGACCGTGGGGCTCGGGACCTGTATGGTCGAACCCGAGCACTACGTCCCGCCCCACAGGAGCGGCCTCACTGACAAGGAGGCTCCCCTAGAGGTGGAGAACCAAAGACGGGGGCAGGAGCTGAGTGCCCCCCGCCAAGCCCAGGACCCGACCCCAGCAGCTGAGAGCTCCACGTCCTTCTCATTCCCCGGGCGAGGCTCCTCCTTCACTGAAGTGCCAAGGTCCCCAAAGCAAACCTACAGCCCCGCGCTTCAGCAGTCAGCGTCCCCAAGCCACTCCGTGGGGGACCCGGAGGCGCGATCCAGGTAAGCACACGGCCTGCGCCGCGCAGCCTGAGCCCGGGAAACCCCCGCCTGGTTTCTCTTTGCCTTGTGTGTGGTAGGGTTTGCCTACGGGTATTCTGTGCAGGCCTCGGTTCCCTGGGGGAGTCATCTTGGTGTGAGGGTGATTTCTGCAACGTCAAACAGGTCCTACCAAAGCAAGAAACCTCACCTTCTTTGTGTGCGTTTCGAAAGTAACAAACTAAAACGGATACGATGGGGACACTTTTGCGGATGCCCCATGCCGGGACGGGACCCTTCTTTTACTGCGTTTCTCACTTGCCTCTCATGATCTATTTTTGTTTGTTCCTGTGTAATCACACCCAAGACTCAGGGTTTAGGGTGAGGGCGTGGGTTCTTGATGTTTAGGGTCACAAGGCAAAAGAAGCCACACTAGCCAGGAAAGGGTCTGAGTCCAGGGTACAGAGTGTGACTGTAAAGTACAATGGGTATAATCACCATCCAGTTACACAGCTGTGTAAACACACCAAGAGACAGCTGTGTGTAAGGATATCTTACTAATGCAAAGGCGAGCCATTGCCGGCCACAGAGGCACCCACCTGTGACCCTAGCTGCTCCGGAGACTGAGGCAGGAGAATCAAGACTTCAAGGCCGGCCTGGGAAACCCAGCAAGACCCTATTAAGAAAACAAGTCAGCCGTGAAGAGAACGGAAAGGATCCACCAAAGACGAGAACAGCTCCCATTTGGAAAAACCAGAAAGTCAAATGCCAGGAAAGAATATGTGTTTCCAAACTTACACTGAAAAATGTGCTGATCCTATTTAAAGACTAATTTACCTAAACATCTTGCTGAGAGGTAACCAGGGACTGGGTTTAAATAATTGTCTAGGTAGATTCCTAAGTGTATTTTTTTTTTTTCAGTTTAAATAAACAGTTGCTTCAGAGGTGAAATGAAAAGGCTGACCACCTAAGGTCAAACCAGTTTGTTCTTGGAAGCAATCATACATATATGGAAAGTATATCTCTATACCATGTACATCAGTTCTTTTTTTTTCCCATGTACTTGATCATGTGGACTAAAATATTTAGACATTGACCTCTAAGATAATGAAATACTGCAGAGGCCAAGACTGTGTTTTGAGGACCCTTGTCCAACCCTGAGACACAAGCACTTGAAGTGAAAGGACTGTGACCTTTGTCTCCTGTTCTGAAAGGAGGTCTTTTGTTTGGGAAATTCTCATTTCACAGTAGAAATAGTGTTCTGGGTTTAGTTATTCTGTATTAAAGGAAATGCTTTATGTGTTTTGTGAGTACAACAAAGAAACCTAACAGGTCCGGGTTTAAAAAGAATATGACAAGTATACCATTACCATCGGTTAAAAGAAGCATCTAATTTCAGATTGCCGTACAATGACAGCAGTTCATTGCCACACCGTCCAGATTTGTCACCTAGATTATGTGGAATAGAGAGAATCACAGTAAGATTTTTGAGTTAGCTGTAAAGAACACTTTGTTGAATATTCCCAGTAAAAACTAGGACACTTGATAATTTTATGTGGGTTAAAATACTAAGATTTGAAAGTGTATGTAATATCTATATATGTTGTCAGACGTAGGAAAAGCATCACTGACTTAGCCGAGGAGCAATGCAGGGTCGTTCCTACCATTTTTTTTTTTTTTTTTTTTTTGAGGAGCTGTGTTACCTAAAAGGTTTGGAAGTCCCACTTCCCTTTACAGTGCTTTACTCCCGTGAAGAGCGGGTGGGAAGGATTCAGAACCTGTGAAAGCATTTGCTTTATTTTATGAAGCCAGCCGAGGTGTGCCATCAGGTGTGCCATATGACCCACTGGCAAAGAAACACAAATCGCGTCTGATAGATTAGGGAAATGCCAGGGCCTGTTTACATGAGGAAGATGGAATAAAGTGTGACAAGTGTGAGATTTTCCAAAATTAAATTGTACTTTGTGGTGATTACTCATTCAGCTTGCAAAGATGGCTTTAAAGTGGATTAGCACACTGCTTCGATGTCCTTCACCTAGAGCCAGGGAATTCAAATTTCAGGAAGTCAGGCTTATGTGGTTTCCATTTGGGAGGAAGACAGGCAAAAAAATAAATAAATAAATAAACAAAATACCTTTATAACTTAAAACAGTAACAAAGGAAACCGTGATGCCTTGAACAACCAAAGAAGAAAGTGTTAATGTCGTCTGGCATGGAAATGTGTAGCAGGAAAGCTTAAGTCGGTTAAGCGGTGAGGAGGAACGCGCCTACAAATAAAGTAACCGAATGATCTCATTGCTGTGTCTCTTTCGTGGATTGGTTCTCCTCGGAAGTGGAGTATTTTTCTCGCTTCTCGTCACCTTGCTCTGTCCAGCTACCAAGCCGTTAAATCTCTGAATTCTCTCATTTCCATTTATCGTTTTATTCCATGCTCACTTGTAAGGACCTGCTTTCTTGCATTAATTAAATATTAATTAATGGAAATTCAGGGACACCGTAGGTGGATACCCAAGCACAGAGGGCCCTCTGTTCCCTGACATCTGTACACACCTGGGTGTGGGTACAGACTCGTCTGAGTTCTTATACTTCATTGTTCTTTTCTATTTTTAAATCATTATTGGTTAAGTAGCAGTTGTTAAGGCAATATGTACCTGAGTAAGGAGTTTGTTTTGGAATTATTTAATATTCCACTTATCTAATGAATGAGTTTTTTTAAAACTTAATTAGGGCTGGGGATGTGGCTCAGTGGTAGAGCTCTTGCCTTGCATGCAGGAAATCCTAGGTTCGACCCCCAGCACCACACACACACACAATTTAACATTTGGTGGATGGATATTATGGTGTTTTCAGCTCAGAAATCCTGTTACTAGTTGCACTGGAATTCAGATGAACACATTGTTCAAAGAAAAACTAAGAATATTCATTGCAACCAAATAGAGCAGCCTAAGGCAATCCCCTGCCCTCGCTCCCACTCTTCCAAACCTAGTGTTAGACTTTCAGAGCCTCTTCTCTAGAGAGGTGGTGTTACCAAGATGAACCACTCTTTGTAAATTTAACCCCTATGGATTATTCAAGTTTTGAAAAATCTGAACTGCCACTACTAGAAATCTTGAATCCAAAGCTTTTGTTAAAATTGCTATTTTCTGCAACTCGTATTTCAGAAAAAGTGGGGGGAAAAAAAAACAGGAAATGGACCATATTTATTACTTATGTGGGTGGAGCAACTCACTGCCCGGGGTCCCCTGCCGCTGTTGCTGACCATCACCTGTCACCATCCGCCATGGACGCTAGCCAGCACGGAGGAGACCGCCTGGGAGCTCACGCCTTATTTCTAGAGCAGTGATCCTGCACCACTATTTCTAGAGTGGGGCCAGCTCTTGAGCACCCTTGGTCCTTCTTTCCTCTTCGTTACTCTACTGCAACCCCTCAGCACGCCTTCATTCACTTAGCAGATTGCATCACGAGTGCTCAGAACGTGACTGCAGGGATTTCACGGAGAGCAAATGCTGGGATGTACCTTGGACAGTTGCCTTTGGTGGATGCTACGGGGCAGAGGTGCCTTTGGGCGTCAGGGATGTGTGAATCCTGGCTTCTCTTGCTGAAGGGTTTGGATGACCAGGGTGATGATGCCTGATTGACCCTTATTATTCTCAGCGCTTATTTAGCGCAGTATGGTGCGTAAAGTAGGAGCTCGTGCACGTTTGCCAAATGAGCCTGAGTTAGTATTTCTCTCTGCCATATCAGCTGCATTACTCAGTGATGAAAGGAAAGTGCGGAGCAGCTCAGGAAGAGGTTGCGGGGTTCCTTCCAGAGCGAAGCTCCTCTGGTACACTGTAAGATGTAGACCGAGCCACCAAGAGACGCAGAGCTTCGGCGAGGCGCTTGCTGCTTACTTCTGATAGCACTTGCCCAACTCCTGACGAGTAGTTTGAGTCTGAGGCGGGCTCCAGAGCCTCAGGCTCTCGCAGTTCTGTGTCCCTGCACTGATAAGGGTCTCCGCAGGACAGCGCAGTGCATGGCCTGCGGCCTCCTGTGTCAGCTCCTGTCTCAACCCTGCTCCAGGAGCCCGAGCAGAGCGCTAGGCCACAGAACGCACATCCACCTTGGGTGCCTCTCGTGCACCTGACAGACTTCTGTTCTTGCAGTGCACTCATTCTCACCTTTAAGTCCCTGGACCTCCAAACAACCGCACCTTCATCTAACAACTTTTCCTGTTAATACACAGTTAAATGCTCTCTACTTTTTTAAAAATTCTGTTCTCCCTAGTAAGTGGCAGTTCCTATTCATTAAGTTAAACATGAATACATTGCTGTATAGCAGCTAAACCTTTAAATGTGGACCAGATTCTAAACGTGAGATTTTTGTCTGGGAGCCTGCGCTCCTGTGCGTTTGTGCCCTTGTGCACATATGCGAACGGCAAATTTTTCCCTACACAGGCAACTCCGAGTAAATTAACCGCTAATTTTAATGAGATGCGGCAGGTAATAGCCATTCCTCTTAAGCTGAATAACGTGTTGTCATTGGACATTTTGTGTGAAATGGGACACCCTATGATGAAGATAATTTTGCTGCAGAAGCACATTTTTGCCTGTCAACTCTAAGGAGTTCTAGCAAGCTAAAGGTTGTCATTATGTACCTCAGGCAACAACTACCGGCCTCTGTGAAAACTGATGCTGGGTTCCTACTTCCCCTTAAGAGAATTCTCCGCCAGCGTTTGCCACATCAAAAACCATTCTGCTTCACCTGAAGCCGCCACTTCCTTATTCTGATCTCCAGGAACCCTACGACCCTCTTCTAGTGAGGTTGCCTCTGCCCTCTGTGGACCTGGCTCGCCTCAGGCTCTCAGAGCACATGCTGTACATCAGAGAACTTTAGACCCTTGGAGCCAGAAGTTAGCCTGGAGATTATTTGAAGAATCTCTTTTATACATTAAAAAATGAAAGCTCTAAAAAGTAACTTGGTTGAGGCCATAGAACTATGTTAATAAGAGTGACATCTTCATTAACCATCCCTCCCTTCACTCAAGCTCTCTGAGAGCTCCTTCTGCTACGCTCCTTTGTTTTTTATTTTAAAGGGAATATTAAAAAAAGAACAATAGCAAAACACCAACAACATATACAATAACAAAACAAAGCAAAACCAATAAAATGATACACTCCTTTATTTTTAAGTCTATGTCAGTGCTACTTTCCATCATAGTGGCAGTGAGAGTTTGCTGGTTTCGCCCTTTGAAGTCAGAGATTTCAGGAAAGAATATCAGATCAGAGGCATTACAGAGTTTCAGGGATCTGGGTACATAAAAAGTTTTGTCCTTATAAACACAACAGAAATGTGTGGTCTAGGGTGATTGGAACCTGTTAACCGTATATCTGCCTATCCGTACCTCGTAAGTGCTGATTTCTGGGCTACTTTTCGCTCTAAGGTAGTTTAACTAACCAAGAACATTATATTGATTCTTTCGTGTGCCAGACATTGGCTCCTGGCTGAGCATATCATTGTTTTAAATGTGGGAAATGGCTGCAGTACCAGGGGTGGTTATGGTTCTAGAGGCCAGGGTTGGGTGCTACAGGAACACCAGGGGTGGGGTAGTAATTCTCACTCCTTAGGGCAGGGGCACAGGTGAACCATGCTCTAAGGATGTGGGTGGGCTTTCTAGGTGCGGAGGGGAGGCTGCAGCAGGCAAGGAGTCACAGGCCTCCCGTGAAGACTCGGTGGAGGGGGCTTGGTGACACTGGAGAGCCAGGTGGGGACCAGTCACAGAGTGACGTTCGCTTTTTGTTTTGTGGACGATGGGAAGTGTCTGAAGGGCTTTAGAGCTAGGCTGAGAGATTGTGCCTCGTAGAAATACCACTCTGAAGAGTGTGGAGCTTCGGTCTGAAGGAGAATCAGTCACAGTCAGGGTTGCCAGATTGCATGGTGGTCGCAGTTCCCAGGCCTGGGGCATGAGGTCTGTGGGTCCAGGCTGGGCGTGATTATTCACCTGGTCCTGTTCGGCATTTCACCTGGGAGGCATCGAGAACTACAAATAAATTTTTGATAATGGGAATAATGAGAGCGATGACAAAGGAAGAGATATGACAGGAAAAGGAACAGAAGAGAGAATAATAGTATGAGGACAGGGGCTGGGGATTTAGCTCAGCGGCACAGTGCCTGCCTGGCAAGCACAAGGTCGTGAGTTTGATTCCCAGTACCAGGGGAAAAAAAACAACAAGAGCATGAGGACAGGAGAGAAGATGGTCCTGGAACAGCCATTGGTATACTGGTCAGTGCCCCTTTACTGTGATGAAATACCTGGGGCAGTTAACTTACAAGATGAAAAGGTTTATTTTGGCTCAGTGTCCTCAAGTTTCCAATTGAAGATCACATAGGCTCATGGCTTCGGACACATCATGGCAGGAGCTCTGGGGCTGAGCGAACCACATGCAACATGAGCCAGCAAACAGAGAGAGACTAGAGACCAAGATCCCAGCGCCCCCCACAGCACACCTTCTGAGTGACCTAAGGACCTCCCCCACCTCTCAAAGGTTCTACCACCGCCCAGTGGCATTCCCCTGGGCACCAAGCTTCTAACACATGGACCTCTGGGGACATTCTTTAAACCCTAGCAGTTTGGCGCTAACAAGGTGAAATTTAGTAAAGTATTGTACTCAGAGGGGAAATGAATCGGTGTTGAAGTCCAGGACTAGAGAAACTTGACTTAAGAGTAGTTCATGGGAAACCGACCTAGAAGTTAGAGCTGACAGCAAGTTCTCTACGTGACTGCTGAGGTTATCGGCGCAGTCCCGGTTACATTAATGAAAATGAAAGGTCAGTAGCACGAGTAAAGGGTGGTCCCCTGAGCAGGGGCCACGCTGCTTCTGGCTCATCTTTATAGGACTAGCAACAAATGAGCAGAGTCCAGAGGAGAATCCCCTTCCCATCTGCTATCCTTTCTTGGCCTTTCGGGGTTTTTGTAGACTTAGCCCTACCTTAGTAGCCCCTGGGATCCCTTTTGGAGTCTCCGACATTTTCTCTGGTGCTTATTTATTCAGACCGGTTTTTTTTTCTCATTATCAGGTTGTCATTTTCCCAAACACATTAGATGCCAAAGCCAAATATAACACTGGGAAGCCCTAGTGTTACCAGTATGACTATGGTTAATGATTATTCTTCTGGAAGACAGGAGAAAAGGCTGGGTATTGTGGTGTCTGCCTATGATCCCAGAACTCTGGAAGGCTGAGGCAGGAGGGTCACCAAGTTCAATCCCAACCTGGGCAATGGAACAACTTAGTGATACCTTGTTTCAAAATTTAAAAATTAAATAAATCAAAAGACTGGGGATATGGCTCAGTTGTAGAGCATCCCTGACTTCTGTCCCAGATACTATCAAAGAAGGAAGACAGAAAGAATCAAATGAGCTGTATCACAGCTTCAGCTTCACCTGCGTCGAAGGTCTTAGGAAGAAGGAGTCAAATAACCAATACCCTGGCAAGGTGGCCATGCCCAGAAGAGGAGGCCAGCAATTTTAGCCAGGATTTCTCAAACCTGGCCCTGTGAATTGTATTGTGCCAGTCTGTAACGTGGGCAAAGGGGACTTTCGCAGTAGCACTACTTTCACAGTTTTAAGGTCAGACGCCTTGACTTAGTCACTTTCCTGTCTTCTTCCCAGCTGCTGCCCAGCACCCAGCACATATCAAGGGACTCAATAAATCGTTTTTGGTTTTGGTTTTGGTTTTATTTGCGGTGCTTGAGATCAAACCCAAGGCCCCACACATCTGGGAAAGTTCTCTGTCACTGAGCTATATTCCTAACCCAACAAACCATTCTTTGATAAGTGTTCTTCTGTGGTTCTGTGTTTTCTTAAACAACCCCCAAACAATAGCAGCGCTGCTTCAAACAGATGATCTCCAAAGTGTTCCTCAGTCTTGGCCCAAGTGTAAATCTGGGGCTGTTCCCTTCCTGGAAAAAGTCAACTGTGAAGAAAATGTCAGCTGAATTAAACGGCAGGCTTTGGGGATGTTAATTTTCACTCTGGTGCAGGCTTCATCTCTAATCGTAGCCTTCGTGACACCAGTCCACAGGTGGACTTTCCAGACTGCCTGAGGTTGGCGTTCCTATGCATGGCCTTGAGTCACTGTTCTCGTGAATGTTAAACTGTGAGAAGTGAGCAAAAGTTCACTGGCTGCTCTGGGGGCTTTGTGAACTCAGTCTTCACCCCCAAAAGGCTGAGTCTAAGCTAGTCTCATGGCTAAAGCTGTGTGTTAGCTTTCCATTATTGTAACTAAACACCTGAGTCAGTCACCTTGTGAGGAGGAAACGTTTGTTTGGGCCCTTAGACTCACAGGTTCAGTCCAGAGTTGCTTCTACCCATTGCCTTTGTTCTTGTAGCAAAGCCGTGGGACACCTAGGAGCATGTGGCAGGGGAAGCTGCTCACCTCCTACCTACCAGGAAGTAAAGACAGGAAGGGGAGGGACCAGGCTCCCAGTATGGATTCTGAGGCCACGCCTCCAGGGACTGATTTCCTTCCACTCACCTCCACCTCCTCAAAGTTCCACGTCTCCCAGTAAAGCTGCAGTCTGGGGACCAGGCCTCTAATACATGGGCCTTTGGGAGCCACTTCTAAACCATACAAGCTGTCCGTTCCCTGGATTTCTGTGTTTGAGAAGGGGTTCAAATCTAGACCGGAAACATGGAAATCCCACTCCAGCCAGTAGCCCGAAACTCAGTCCACTTAGTAAGGTGTAGAATCGGGTAAGTTCAGGTGTAGAATTGGACGGAGTTCAGTGGTTGCTCGTGGTGACAGGCTCTTGCTTGTACACTTGAACCAAACCTTGGACTAAAATGATTTTAGAAGATTTAAATGAATATAATTATTTATGATACACATTTTATGGAAAAGAATAGTCCCTTTTAAGGACAAGTGTATCCCACTAAATTTGATAAGGATGCCTCTGTTTCTAAATATTAGGGTATTCACGTAGACTTCATTGGTGTAAAATTAAAGGCTTACATAAAGGTAGTTACCGTGGACAACTTCTGGGAAAACACTCCCTTGGGTTGTCTCCCCGCCCCCCAGCCCCTCCGCAGAGCACTTTCTCACCTGCTCACTAGAACTAGGCAGTAGGGGGCAGTAGTGAGCACCTAACCAGACCTCAGTCTTTGGGACACTAACCGGGTTCCCCTCTTGCCAGCGTCCTCTCCACTCAGCACTTGGCCTTATTTTCACATCTCCGAGTCTCTGAACTAGTAGTTTCCCGCAGTTAAACGCAGGACCTGTGGTTTTAACGCAGACAAAAGCCCCTGTCATAAACACAGTGCTGCCATTTTCTGGAGATTGCCCGGAGCTGTCGTGTGTGTGCAGCGTGGTGCTGAAAACCTTGCAGATAGGTTCCTACTGCACGGACCTAGTAAACAGTGTAAGTATAGTCTCTGCTTTCTCTCTCTGCACGGTGAGAGGATACGGCGCACGGTCCGAGCGTCCGCCTGTGACCGCTTTCCATTGTCAGCACAGGGTTTCCTTGCCTGTAAGTTTTGCTAAGTTATCTTCAGCCTGGCGTAATCACTTCGTCACATTCTACCTTGCAACAGTGAGTGCTAAGGGAAGCATGTGTAAGTCATTGTTCTCCTAGCGAGACGCAAGATTTTTCACAGCCAGGGTGGTGCCTGTTTTACCTTTGTTTCCTCTCAGAGTTTATTCAATGCAATATTTTGTATTTAATAAGAGTTCAATAAAAAATTTGTCTAATTGGCCTGAATTAACATTTATAACTATGGAAAGAATTGTGTTATTCAATGATAAAAGGAAACTGTCTCATGGCAACTAAAGATATAATCTCATTGGATTTCTTTTTCTTTTTACTTGGAGTGTAGTGTTTTACATGGACATTGATTTTGTATTTGACTACTTCCCAGTGTGCCTGAACAAAGCTTATGGAAGTTAAATTGCCTGCTCTGATTATTCCAGGTTCTTGCACAATAACTGTCCATTTGTTGCAGAGCCCAACTACAATAGACTCCTTTTTAACAATTGTAAATTACTTGAAAAGCACTGTGGTGGCTTTAGGTATATTTATTTCTACCTCTTCGTATCTGTACTGTACTGTAGCTAAGTATTCTAGAAATTTCATGAAACAAATATAAACCGTGGAAAAAAACATGTATGTATTTTCAAAGCCTAGGGTAATTCTTTACTTAAAAACCTTTAGGTCGCCAGTTATAAGAAAATGTGTGTGGATGTTGATGTCTTTAAAAGAAATTCTCTGAAGCTCTCTTATTTGTGCATGGCAGTGCAGGGAAGGTCAAGCATGAGTGGTTTCTGCAGAAAGACTCTGAAGGGGACACACCTTCGCTTATCAACTGGCCCTCCAGGTACCTCTCCGCGGAGACGCTGTGGCTTGTGTTCAGTGGCGCTGCTCCTTCCCCTCGGACTGCCTTGTCGTTCCGCGCATTCGCTAATCCTGTCTGTCTTCCTGACCTGTCGGAAGGCAGTGCACTTGGAATCCTGTGCACTAGTCCTTGTCTAGTCGTTTGCTTTTCTCCTCCCGTTACTCTAATCCATACTGGTAGTGCTTCTTCCTTTCTCGGACAATGTTTAATGCACTTTCTCACCTGCTCAGTAGAACTGGGCAGTAGGGGGCAGTGGTGAGCACCTCACCAGACCTCTTGGCCGCCAGTCTTACCAGTGTGCCCTCTTGCCAGTGCCCTCTCCACTCAGCCCTTCGGCCTCCTTGTTTTCATGTCTCCGTGTCTCTAAACCAGGGCGTGTGGTTTTAACAGCAGACAAAAGCCCCTATCATTTCATCTTTAAGCTTGGGGGCAGGGAGAGGCAAAGAAGTAGGCATGAATAAGTCCTTGGAAGCACAAAGCACTGTCTGGAGTTCCTAACAGTGACCTTTGTTCTCCGCTGAGGACAGCGTTCAGATTGTCTCTGATGAGAGGGGCACATTCCGCAGGAGCGCTCGGCTCCGTTTCAGTCCTCTTTTGATTAAAAGAGGGTGTAAGTATGAGAACCTCAAACACTGGCCGGTCTGTGGGAAACGACAACCCAGAGTGCTTTTCGCAAAGGTTGCTCGTAGTAACTACCTTTATGTGAGTCTTCTGAGTTCGCTTTACTGAAGTCTACGTAAATACCCTAATATTTAAAACTAGAGGCATCTTTGTCAGATTTACTGAAATGTGCTTGTCCTTAAAAGAGACTACTCTATTCCATAAAATGTACATCGTAATTACTTCTGCGGACTCATGTGGGGGTTCTGCACTTCCCCCAAGGAAGCACCTCTCCCGTCCCAAATGCCTCTGTACTTCTTAAGGGTGCTATCTAGTCAGTAATCCATTCTCAGTTTAAAGGGTTTCCCCTTTCTTACTACATGATATTTCAAAAAAGTAAAAATAAGAACTAGCTAACACGATAAAATGCTTACTCTCTGGAGGCAAAGCACTAAGTCATGAACTTTGCAGATAGCACATTACAGCTCTGTTACTTCCATTTGTATATTGAGGCACTGGGGATCAAACTCGAGTCTTTGTATATTGGAGGCAAGTGCCGCACCACTGAACTATGCCCCAGCCCACTTCCTTCCATTAAAACAGGAAGCCAGTGAGGTTTAAGAAGGGCAGGTAAGGTGCTTCCCCAGCCAAGGCTCTTAGGACCCACAACCAGCGTTCTTGGTTGCTTCATCTCTGCAACAGGGTTAGAGACCTAAGGCCCTAGAAATGGTTTGCCTTTTTGCTCTCAGATATTCAAATAACTCTACAAACAAATTAGAGGCATTTCTTGTTAGATTAATTTTTAACTAAGGACATAACACCAATTCCAGAGGCAGAGAATGTTCACTTCGTTACTTCTCTCTGCAAATAACTTTTCTCCAACACTCTTTGGGTGCCACCATTGTTAGTCATGCTGTCCAAGCCGGTCACCTGTCTTAGGGATGGATGGGTATGGCCTGCACTGCGTGAAAGGCCAGTGAATGTTTCAGTGAGTGCTTTGAAAGAGAGAGATGGTCATATCCTGAGCTAAAAAGATAAAAAGTGTAAGTAATCACAAATGGATTTACATTTCCAGGAAACAGTGAAATCACAGTGTTTGACCCATAGCTGTTTCCCTGGAGACACCACCTTCCCGTGCCCACAGTCCAGAGCCTGAACCAGAGCTAGAACGTGCAGAAACCGTCCTGGTTCAATGCACCCGCCCCAGAGTACCCTAATGCCTACCAGGCTGATCACTAATGAACCGTTCTGTGGCTTCCAGGCATTGACTAGTCAAAGGGACCCATCCTCAGGACAGTGTCTGACCCCTCTCAGGCTCAACGCGGGGCACAGTGAGTTTGGCCTCACACTGGCCGCGTATGCAAACTTGGAAAGTTAAAGCCACTTATGGCAAGTCCTGGGTTTCTATGTGAAACACCAAAACAGCTTGTGCTCCTGCAACGTGTGCTCTGTGAATTGATTACCCATCCCTGCAAGTCTGGGATCTGCACATGCCCTCTTCCTGTGTAGCAGTTACTGTCCATTGCAATTTAAACCCTTTTTCTTTCTTAAACCCTTTAAACCCTTTTTCTTTCTTAAAGAGTTAAAGTTAGAGAGAAACTGGTGAAAGAGGAGAGTGCACGCAGCAGCCCTGAACTTGCCTCCGAATCCTTCCCTCAGAGGAGACACCAAACAGTCCATTACCTGTCCTTTCAGTCAGAGAACTCGGCCTTCGATAGGGTCCCGCGAAGAGCAGGGAGCTCCAGGCGGCAGGCCAGCCGTGCCTATGTCCAGCCAGCAGATCCTGTTCCCATTGCCAAGCTGGTGACAGCGGAAACCCCAGAAAGTATGTCCGAGTGCAGCTGGGTGGGCTCAGCCACCCCGAATGTCATAAAGCCTCCCACCCCGAAGGTTCTAGAAGGTGAAAGAAGGGATGCCCCGGCCCTCCACATCTGCGAACCAAAAGCAGAAGATGTGCTCTTCCCCGACACTCCTGAGAAAGGCCTAGAAGCCCTGGTGACCTTGGAGGATGAGGGGCCTGCGCGAAGCCAGGAAGAGCCCTCCGGGAATGAAGACCTAGGTAAGGCCAGCATCAGCTTAGAAGCTCAGAAGGAGCCACCAGCCCAGCACCCGCCCGCCAAGCGGATGGGCCGGAGCGAAGTGGTGGTGTACGTTCAGAGTGAGCCTGTGCCCCAAGAGGCCACGTCCACGGAGCACAGGAAGGAAGCAGCCCCCAGGAAGCACAAGGTCCGCACCCGCTCGCTGTCTGACTACACGGGTCCCTCTCAGCTCCACGCCTGGAGGAGCAAGGACTCGGCCGAGCTGGAGATGCAGGCGTCCAAAGCCGAAGGGCCCTGCGCGGAGCTCGGCATGCTGGACACCAGGGTCTCTGTCGCCCAGCTCCGAAATATGTTTCTGGAGTCTGCCAGAGCCAACAAGAAACCCGACCTGTAGGTGCCCTTTCACACGCACTCCTGATGTTTCACTTGCACGTCCTTGGCACAATGACTCACTTCTCGACGTGTGTTGTGTCCTGCATTGAACCTTGTTAGCTTAGCTCACTAGCGTGTGCAAGCAGACTGTAGAGGAAATGGCTCACCAACTACCATCCTGCTTCTGCCTACTAATGGGGAACTGGAGGAGCGGGTCTGGGACGCCCCGCCGCGTCTGTGCATGGTACAGGCATGCAGTGGGGTCGGCCACCTGTGCCTGAGATGCATAAAAACCTCTGCTTTGTTCTCTCTCCCTGTCTTCCTGTTCCCCCTGCTGTGCACCCTCTGCCCTCTGATTCTAAAAGCCAATCACGGGCTGAGCCGTCACCCAGAGGAGCTGGCTTGCCCACCGGTATGGAGCGGGAGAGAGGGTCCCGGAAACCCAGACGCTATTTCTCTCCTGGTGAAAATAGGAAAACTTCTGAGAGATTTAGAACTCAACCTATAACCTCAGCAGAACGGAAGGAATCAGATAGGTAGGCATGTGTGCACGTAGTTTCGCAGTCCAGGAAAGTAGAAGAAATGATACAGGATTTTTCCCACCCTTAGTGGTTCTGACACTGCTTACGTAGGATGTTGGTGACTCCACACTGCTTCCATCTAATCTATAAGGAATAATATTTAGTTTATTTAAACGTATTTTTAAAGCATTTGACTTTTCCAGCAGGATCACATTACTTTCAGATAGTGAGAAATACATATTTTTCTTTTAATGTTAATTTCTTTCCGGTCCTGTTAAATTTGAATTGACTGTTCCCCAGATTTTCATTGAAAATAAGGAAGGGATTCTGTCTTCATTTTGCAAAGTGTCTGCTTGTGTTTAAGTTTTTATATTATCGCACGGGTTTGCGTAGACATGGTGAGGTTTGTCAAAAGCTTCATCCTCAGTCCCGTTTCAGTAGTGCGATCCTGGCTTCTCTTCAGGAGGTGTGCGCCTGGCCGAGACTGTGTGTACGCACCCACAGAGTCTGCTAACAACCGCACACCGGTCTCCACGGCTAGGGTAGCTACAGGCGGTGTGCCCTGGGACGGTTCACTGCATCTGTTTCTACTTTTGATGTGATGTTTTATGTGGATCTCCTACTCCCACCACTAATTTTCTATTATTATTTGCTAATGTCTTTCCTAGATACACTTCAAGTTCAGAAATGCCAACCGCTGAGGGCAAGTATCCCTTTTCCTTTTTCTTTGTTTTCATCTCATCTCAGTCAGATTTAAGTAATAAGAAGCTTGGCTTTTTGAGAGAGTAAGATTGTAGTATCTGGCAGTTTCATGCTTTTCTGCAAGGTTTTTTTTTCTGTGAATGTAATGAAATCAGGTTGAAATTTTTTGATGAGTTTACTCTTATTTTTGAAAAAAAAGTTAAGAAAATCCTAAAGCGAACGACATAAAAACAAATGATTTGAATCAGAAAACTTGGATTTTCTTGTTACTGCTGCTATTCCACAGGAGGAAGAATTCCTTTCATATACCTGTCCTTAGATCTCCATTAGTCAGATCACTGTCCAGACACAATTTGGTTTGATTTGGTTTGGTTCAGTTTGGTTTGGCTTGAATTGCAGGGGGAATTAGTACCTTTGAACTGAGCAAGAAGAACAGCCTCCCCCCAAGAGGAAAGTATGCCCTGTTGTTAATTTAGCTCATCTATTCTTGTCTGCAAGGGATTTCCAGGTCAGTCTTGGAAAATGTTCCAGAGGTGCTGCCTGTGTTTTCTAATGAGGCTCAGTTTTTGTTCCTTGGCTTTTCACAGATGAAGAAAAGGTAGATGAACGAGCCAAGCTGAGTGTTGCCGCCAAGAGGCTGCTCTTCAGGGTAAGGTGTGAAGAAGGGCATGGCCAGAAACCTAAGCCCCTAGGAATGGGGGCCTCTGGGCCTCTGGCTGCTAGACGCCCCTCCGGGACCTCCTCGCCTGACCCCCCTGTTGTCCTCTTATTCTGTCGTGCTAGACAGAATACCTGAGATAACCCACTTAGGGCTCCAACCTCTCTCGGTAGATGCAGGCTGGGGACAGAGGATCTTTGGGGGACTTTTCAGGTGCAAATGGTAGTGTAGGCTTTGGGGCACCCAGCCTGCGTATTCCCTGGATCCTGCAGAGCGGAGACATTTCACTGTCTCTATTCCTCTTCCTTTGCTTTACGAACTCCGCACTGTGTTTCCAATCTTAGGAAATGGAGAAATCATTCGATGAACAGAATGTCCCAAAGAGACGCTCCAGAAACGCCGCAGTGGAGCAGAGGCTGCGCCGCCTGCAGGACCGGTCTCACACCCAGCCCGTCACCACCCAGGAAGTGGTCATTGCAGCCACGTGAGTCTGCACGGGATTCCTTGGCCTCGGCCGGCCACAGTGTCTCCTTTTGTTTCAAAAAGAGGATTTCAGCATTTACGTTAAAGCCAGGTGATGGGAAGATGGTTTAGGTGAAAGCCAGAGAGAAGGGGGGATCTCAGGATTTTCTTCACGGCAGTCTGTCAAGCTTTGTCATAGGATGATGTAACTCCTAAAAAAATGTTAAGGAATTTTGGTTTTGCCCATGCACTTTGGTTGTTTCTATTTTTATGATGAAAAACATAAAATATGAAAACAGGTGAAATGCAATGGACCCCTGGCTTCAGCAGTTCCCCGTGCCTGGCCGGTCTTTCCCGCCCAGCACGCCCTCTACTTCTGCTTTCCTCCTGCATTATTTTCAAGCAAATCCCAGGCATCCTTTCACCCGTCAATAGTTCAGCCCATATCTCTAAAATAGAAAGAATGTTTGTTTTGTTTTTAAGTAATCAACCAAAAACATTTGAAAATGAATTGGCAGTTTGACGGCTTTCCAAACTACAGAACATCGGTTCTGAGCAGTGTATTCCAATACCTTCAGAATTGTTTCCCCAGAGTACAGTTCGTTCTAAGATAACGGCTTTCACCAGGTGAACACTTCCATGTGTTCCTGTGAACATTCCAGCAGGCCTCTGTGGTGAGGTTCAGCTCTGTGAACTGTGTTGGGTTGTTTTGCTGCCTTCTGAGCACTTGTTCCTCAGCTTCTCCCGCGGTCGTTGCCGTCTCCCGGGGCTGGCGATGGAACCCAGTCCTGCATATGCTAAGCGAGTGCTGTACCACTGAGCTACATCCCCAGCCTCAAGTTTTTGTTTTTGTAGATGAGTACATCCTCGTGACTTGTGATTAGGAACTCTTAGCAAATCAGTTTGTTTAAAAGAGTTTTTTTGAGTGGCTGGTGTAGGAAACAGATACCCAGGGGGGCAAAACAATAAACACAGGAACATTGACCCCTTTCGAGGTCCCGTGAGCGTACTGTGCTGCGCTTAAATTGTACGAGGTCACAGATTCTTTTCAGCATTCTAAAACATGGGCATAATCTACGGAGTTACTAATGGCTGATACTAGCTTTTTCCAGTTTTTAAAGTGAGGGTGTGTATTCTGAAAACAAAGGAAACCTTTTTCAAGCCCTGTCCCTATGCTGCTTCTGTTACTTTGGGGTGACCTCTGTCTCTCCTTTCCTACGTTGCTTTTCAAGTTATTTTGTGATTTTTGTTTTGCCCCCAAAGTAATTAGCAAATCATTTTGGTAAAAGATTCGATTTAACGTTGGTGAATGTCAATCTGTGCTTTCCTTAATGCTTCTTTTCTTCTCTCCTTACGGATGTTCCTTCTTTGGCAATTGCTTTTAAAGTGAACCTATCCCTGCTTCACGTTCTGGGGCCGCCCACCCTGTAATGGCGAGACTTCCCAGTCCCACTGTAGCTAGGAGCTGTGTGCAGCCTGCCAGGTACCGGACAGAAACAGCTGCATGTAGCCCCAGCGCCAAGGTGCTGGGCAGCAGTGCATCTGAGAGCCTGAGTGCCTCCGTGTGTGTGGCCACCGAGCCAGGGCAGTGCGTTGTTCCTGGGCCGTGTGGCATTGTGTTTTGTCGTGGTTGAAGGTACTGAAGGTCTGCATGGGAGAACACCGAATCCATCTGTTGGCGTCCTGTGTCGGCACTAGGATCGCACTAACTCACTTATCCATTTGTTTTGTTTCCATCTTTCAAAATAACAATCATTCCTAAGAAAATTTCATTCTTTCACCTAAATACTAGCACTTGCAGATGACTGGAAAAGTGCACATTAACATGTAACTGAAATTCTGATAAGACTCGGGTTTTTTGTAACATATTAGATACCAATACATCTATTTTTAAAAATCCTCCCTGTTTGTAATTTACAGAGAGACAGTACCATTGTATTTTAGGGTCGAGAAAGTAATTTGTGTTGTCTGAGCAGAGGTGTTTTGCTGTTATGTTTCAAATTGTGGTTATTTTAAAATTATATCCTCAAATCATGTAAAAATTGCCTTTGTTTTACTGTTGTGAGTCAAATCACAAAGGCTAAAAATAGGAATGAAAAAATTGAAATGACAGTGCCCAACCCAGAAGCGGGCATCTGTCAGGGAAGGGGGTGTTGTCCTCCCAGTCGGAGGCACTGGACTCCGGAAAGGCTGGAGACTCGGGTGGCCTTTCCACCGTAGCTGGTCCTGGACAGCCGGGGAGTCTGTGATTAACTGGGGTGAAGGCAGAACATACTTTTCACTAGGCTTCAGAAGGAGATTTGCCAGTGGCAGAAGGAATATTGTCTCAGAAACCTTTGAAGATACACAGTGATCACATAAGTTGGAAACCTTCCTTCTCTTCCCCCTGGAAACTAGAGAGATTTATTATCATTACTGTTATTGGTATTATCTGCAGTACCAGGAATCTACCAGGGCCTCACGCTTGCTAGATAAGAGCTCCACCACTGAGCTACACCCCCAGCCCTAACTGCCAGGATTTATAATAACCTGAAATTTTATCCACTTTTCAAGTTACTGGGAATTTGACTTAAATACCTTTTAAAAGAATGATAGGGACCTGATAGGGAAAAATATACTATACTGAAATAATGGTTAAAGTTACAAATTTGTATTTGCAACTGCAAATCAAGGGCCTGTGTTTCAGATCATGCTGTTCATAAATGAATATATTTTTAAATTAATTATTCCTGAAACACATCTTTAGGGAACGTTAACTATGCCCTAGTAGTGCCTTACCACTCCCTTTGTCTTTATTTATTATGATACTAACAACACGTCGTCTCTCTAAGGTAAAATAAACCCAAGCCAACTTTGGCTCCTTAAAGAGGAAATTTACTTTTTAGAAGAAATTCAAAACTAAGAATCTGCTTGTTCTAAAGCTGATAAGGCTAGTGTCCCAAGCCTGCCTCTGCTACTCATTGTCTTGTTTAGTAGCTAAGCAATTGCCTACCCCGTCCTAATTTTCATAGGGAAAAATAAGCCCACTGCAAAGTTAAGTGACACTTGGAAGAAAGTTAACGGAAAAAACTCGCGGTGGGCTTTTGTTGTGATCTGTACCGCTGACTTTTCATCCTCTCCTTTCAGACTGCAGGCATCTGCTCATCAAAAAGCTTTAGCCAAGGACCAGGCAAATGAGGGCAAAGATTCCGCTGAACTAGGAGAACCTGATTCCTCCAGTCTGAGCTTAGCAGAGAAGTTGGCCCTGTTTAACAAATTGTCCCAGCCTGTCTCAAAAGCAATTTGTACCCGAAACCGAATCGACATGAGACAGAGGAGGACAAATGCCCGCTATCAGACCCAGCCGGTCACGCTCGGCGAGGTGGAGCAGGTGGGTGCTGGTCTGTCGTCCCGGCTGGTGTGTGTGCTTCAGTGAAAGCGCAGGTGTTACTCCTAGGTCAGCGCTGTGCGTAAGGTGATCTCGTGCTAGACTGTGTTGCCGAGGGGTGACTGGGTGATCCTTGCATCCCTAAGGAGGGTAACCATGCTAAGCGTGTTTCTCTTGTCTTCAAAACTCGCTTGCAAAATCATGTGGAAGGAGGCCGTTTTGGAAAGAGAAAGTAATAACTACAACCTACTTTGCAGCCAGAGGGGTTTGTTAGAGGTGTGTTATGTAACCCCGTCCGGGCCGGGTTTCTAGTGAGATAGACTGCCTGTAACACAGCATTTCGGGCTGCAGCTCAGCACTTCAGTGGTGCTTACTGGTTATCTGCGTCCTGCCAGGTGCAAAGCGGGAAGCTCATCCCTTTCTCGCCCACCGTGAGCACCTCTGTGTCCACGTCGTTCTCCACAGCCACCCCCATGTACGCAGGGGAGCTTCGGACAAAGCCCCCCGCCGAGGACAATGCAGGTGCCACTGACGCTAAGTTTCCTCCCCTGGTGGAAAATTCAGACTCTCCAGTTAGAAGCATTCTGAAGCCGCAGGCGTGGCCGCCTTTGGTGGAGGGGAGTGGGAGCAAAGGAATGTCGAGGGAATGTGCAGAGACGGAAGGCCAGGGCGCTGTGCTGGCCGGGGACAGTGGCGGCAAAACGCACAGGTCCTCAGAGGAAGCAGAGCCGTCCTCAGCGCCCCTGGGCCGAGCCAGGGAAGGAGACAGCCACCAGGAGCCCAGACACACCGTTTCCAGGAAAGGAAGCCTGGAGCTCGCCGCTGCCCCTGCTGCCCACCGTGGTGATGAACTGAAGGAATTTTTCAGGGGGAAAGGCAGTGCACAAGGAGGCCTGGGCGCGGAGGACGGGCCGCCCTTCGAAGACAAGGTGGACGCGGAGAATGCCCCCAAAAGGAGGTTTTCGCTCAGAGGTAAATTACCGCCGCGCCGGGAGTTTCAGGAACAGCAGGGTGTTTCGTCCCCGCCTGATTTGATGCCCGAGATGGTGATTCCGTTTAACTGAGCTGTAAAGGCAGTTTACAGCTGGTGTGGGTCAGGAGTTCCGTGAATCATATTCTCCCCAGAGAGACGCTCTTCCCCTGGAATCTGGTATGCACAGTCCAGTCTTGAGCAATAAAATGTCGGAAACCCTTTTGCACACTTTGATAAGAGCTTCTGGCGGCTGTGACTTGAGCTCTATGACAGCTTTAATGGCACTGCCATGGCTGACGGCCGATGGCACAGGGCTTGGGTGTGCACGGGGGCCGGGGACCTGGGCCAGTCTCTAATTTCTAGGCTGCTTTTTTTTGTGGGAGGAGTTACTGAGGATTGAACCTAGGAGGCGCCGAGCTCTATCCCCAGCCCTTTTTATGTTTTATTTTGAGACAGGCTCTTGCTAAATTACCCAGCCTTACCTCTAAGTGTGATCCTCCTGTCTCAGCCTCCCAAGTAACTAGGACTACAATCTTGGGTACTCTTTCTATATTCTTGTTTTACAGGCTGCATAGGGCTTTAATCTCCATTCTACTTCATGCAGTGACCCTGTAAATTGCAACAGGGGTGTAGGCTGGTGGGTATAGCACATGTGAAATGCAAAAGTTTTGTTTTGGAGAAGTAGAAACACTCCATGGTGTGTGGTGAAAGCCAGCATCCTATGTCCTGCCCATGGGAGAGACACGGATGTCACAAAACGGTGTGCTGTGTCGGAAGTTTGCACGAAGCCATGCGGCCTGGCTGAGCCGCCACGTGCCCACAGACGGGGGACCAGAGCTGCCCTGTCTGGCGAGAACTGCTGAAAGAGTGTCCCTGGAGGGGGAATGCTGAAGCTGCTTCTTCTCTTCCCAGCAGCAGAGTTTGGGGAGCCTGCCCCCGAGCAGGCTGGGACCGCCCCCACTGGGAAACCCATTGCTCCAGCGGCAGCCCCCAGTTCCTGGAAGCAGCAGGATTCCTCCGAGCAGCTACAGGAGAAGTACTGCAAGAGCCCGAGTGCCATGTTTGCTACTGGAGAGGTCAAAGTGCCAACGGGAGAGGGCGTCCTTGACTCACCCAGCAAAACGATGTCGATTAAAGAGAGGTAAGGGGAGCTCGTGCTGGGAGAGGAGTTCGCCTGGGCGGGAGCTTGCAAGCTGGCTGTAGGAAAAGACTTGCGTAGTGAACCAAGAGCTGAAAGCACAGGCCAGACTGCAGAGATGTGCTGAGACAGGAGAGTGAGCGGGGAGTGGAGGTGTCTGAGGGCGACCTGCGTTCACCAGCGCCTCGTTCACCAGTGCTAACGGGAGCCAGTGTGGATAGAGACAAACAGAAACAGATTTTTGCTTGGTTCATTTATTTGTAGTCCTAATTCCTTCCTTCTTTCCTTCCTTCCTTCCTTCTTTCCTTCCTTCCTTCCTTC
>NW_004955429.1:22410761-22431501 GCF_000276665.1 Chinchilla lanigera
TTCCTTCCTTCCTTCCTTCTTTCCTTCTTTCCTTCCTTTCTTCCTTCTTTCCTTCCTTCCTTTCTTTGTTTTCTTTTCTTTTCATGTGATACCAAATTCTTCCATCATCTACTGATGGGACCTGAAATCTGGGCTCTTTCCTTCCAGAGACTCATGATCCAAATGAACAACACAAACCATTTTGTGATGGTGTAAGCTAAGTATACAGGGAATGAGGAGAAATTTATATACAGGGTCCATAGCTTTGGGGTTAGAATCTATGCTTGGTTTACATTAGTGGAAGTAAGATAAATGACTTGTGAATAGTATTTAGATGTTCTGTTTTCTTCGCAGTGCTAGGCACCTAACCCAGGGCCTTGTGCATGCTAGGCAAGTGCCGTACCACTGAGCGGCACTCAGCCCTAAAAGTTTTCTATCAGACAGTAGCTGTGAATGATCACGGTGTTGATACAGATAAGCATCAACACTATGGCCTCATTTCATTCAAAAAATAATGTAGTTTTGAAAGAACAGATTTCAATGGAGAGGTATAAGGAGTAGGAACTAAATAATTTTGAGGATATAGTTTTCTCGTTAGCCTTTAACCACAGTTGATGTAAGCTGCAGACACGCAACAGTGGTAGCAGCTGAATGAAAAGATGCTGCACTGCTGCCCAGGGTCCTTAGCAGGGCCGTTGCCACCGCTTGTTCCCACGGTTGTGTCAACCAGGATCTTCCCTGGCATCTCCACCACGGGGGGAGTTCTGCTCTGCCAGGCGCAGGCCCCTCTTACTTTTCCAGATCTCTTTCAAGCTACCTGAGGCTCTGTGTCAGGCCACAGTGAAAATTCTTTCTGTTTTTCAAGCCACACTTCGGGAACATTTGTCATAAAATATCAGGGCCCTGGCCGAGGACCACCGATCTCCCACTCGGGTATGCCGACAGAATGAAACACAGACAAGAGATGTATGTTTTGGTTACAAGGGGCACCGGGATGGTCAAAAACCAACAAGGACTAAGACCCCGAGGCTCGGTGTCCTTGCCCTTTATTGGGTGCACAGCTTGATTCCGGGCCCTGCTGGCGGCGACTGCAGGAAGCAGGCGGGGTGAACTGTTGATGGGTCAGGGTGCAGGAACTGAGGAACAGTGCATTTTTGGAAAAGCACACGGGAGCAGATCATGGTTAACCGGTAACCCGATTGTCTGCTAACTTACTACGGAGCTAGAAGGGATTTACAGGAGTCAAGTCCTCGGCTGTGTGTTTGCTTTGAGGCCCCAGAACTTCAGACTGTTGGCTAATCTTAGCTGTACTCATTGGTTTAAAGATTAACCTGTTCTTAAACCAGCTAGGAATCTCACCACAAGTCATGCAGGCCTAGGACAGAGTCTCGATTTATTTTTGTGCCAATTTATGAATGTTAATTATTGCCTGCTCTGTACCACATCCAGCTGGTCCTCAGCAATAAAATATTAAACAAATAGAGCATAGGTTTTTTCAACAGACAGATTAATAAGATAATTGAATCTTATTTACCTCCACCATTAATTATTTAAAATGCACACTAAATGAGACCCGCCAGGCTGAGGGGGTGATACAGAGAGAAGTGTCTGTCAGGACTCAGGAAAGCAGTCTGACCTATGTAAAGTCCTCTTCTCCAAAAATTAGGCTCATATTTTGATCCCTGGGATCTAAGTATTGATAAAAGGTAAATGTCATGTACACAGTCCTAATGTTTTATTTATCTGCAAACATTCCTGGCATAAAATCCCAGTGGGAAATGCTCTTGCACTGCTGTCTTTCAAAGGCTTTTATAGGGACCCACATCTCTGGATGCATCCTCGCTACTGGATCTTAGGACCTTACATAAAGAAGTTCTGTGTCTGTCCTCTGTACAGTACTTCTTGATGTGCTTGTCTGTCTTGGAAAATTTTAGTTGATTTTTATCTTTCCAAAAGCAGTTTTAACCCTGTTGCACAATTCTTCGTTTTAAAATGGAAATATTGTAAAAGTGCAGTTTTTTCACCTGGGTTTGGTTGGACATCTGAAAAGCTCAAGGATGACTGTGAGGTTTCAAGTGTATTCAAAGTTGAGTGTGTAGAGCAAGGACCTAGTGGTGGTGGGGGGGCTAAGTAATCTGCATCACGGAGGCTCCTGATGAAGTCTTTCGGAATCTAAAAAAATTAGGAATGTTTGTTGAATAGACAGCAGTTCAGTTTATTGTGCTGATCTGCCTTTTTTCTTTCTTCCTTCCTTTCTTCCTCTCTCACTCTCCTTTCCTCTTTCTTTCTTTCTTTCTTTCTTTCTTTCTTTCTATTTTTCTTTCTTTCTTTCTATCTTTCTTTCTTTCTTTCTGGGTGGTGCTGGGGATGGAACCCAGGGCATTGAGCACTCAGGCAAGCACCATATCTTCGGCCCTAATTCTTAAAATCTCCCTTTGGAAAAGGACAGAGAGCAATTTATTTAGCGTTTATGTTTGTCATAAATTATGCTGATACAAACTATATCACCAGTGATCATTCTTCCTTTCCTTGAGAGTACTTTTGTTTGTACCTTGCGGAAAATGACAAAACTGCATCACTTTACATTCTAGCCACAACAGCTTCTAGGGAAGAGAGCCTGGAACCCCGAGTTCCTTTTTCATGTCGTCTGAATAGTCTGAGGCATGCAGCCCCCGTTACTGAACCGCAAGGCCTCTGCTCCCCCGTTGGGCTTGTGACTGTACAGAGTTTTGAACGCCCAGTGCCACTAAGTGTCCTGTCCTCCTGTGTGGCCCTAAGCATCCGGCAGGCAGCGTCTCATTTAGTGCTGACGAGGTGGCAGTGTTTCCTCTCTTGTAGATAAAAAGTATATGCACTAAGAAATGACAGGAAATCCTCTATGCACTCCCCTTTAGAATATATGTTTGATGCTTGTAAAAACATATCTAAAAGTTCCTTTCATATTTCCTGACATCTAAAATACCGAGTCTGAACGCTAGCTAGCACAAAACTTAGGATGCAATTTCCTTTTACCACAAGAGCAACGAAAGCCACTATTTTGTAACTGTAAAGGATTTGGCTCAGATCCTCCCTGTTTGGGAACTTCTTCGAGAAGTGCTGTGAATGATGTCACCCTTCTGTTATTTAGGGATAAAACTGTCAGCGCCTCTTAAAAAGCACCCTGGGCCTTTGGAAAGCCTATTTCCACATTTCGTCCTGGAAGAGGAAGAGATGGGGTTAGAGAGCCGCCATCTCATGTGGGGCAGTAGGCGGAGAGGAAGGCTGGAGTGGGACCCCCACGAGCCCTCAGGGGTACGGGACGGAGGGCCGCCCCCTGCACCCTCTGCCTCCCAGATCTTTGCTGTGTCCCTGTCTTCGTCCGTGTTCTGTCGCTGTAACACAATACTTGAGACTGGCTAATTAGTAAAGGAAAGACATTTATTTTGACTCACAATCCTGAAGTCTAGGAAGTCCAAGAGCCCACGGTCACGCCTGGTCTTGGGCTGCTTCATGCTCCCTGTTCTAAAGTCTTATTTATTGATGCTTCTGCGTACAGGGTACGGACTGGAACTGATAGTAGGACCTAGGCTGTCAGCCCAGTCCCAGAGGGGAAAGGGTCTGGTCTGTTTTTCCTAATCACTTAGATTGTTTGAGCACCAGCTCCAATAATTCCTATGACCACTACTTTTTGCCTTTAATCTCTTCCATGTTGGTCCAGCTTGTATACCCAAGACTTGTAAAGCAACGTCGTGTTCATGAAAATGACTTTTCAAGATTACAGTCTCTGAGCAGCTTTACAGCCAGTCACGCCAGAGTTGAATAAAAGTAGGCTAGATAAAAATCTTAGTTAATTAGATTCTTTTTTTGTAGCTCTCTTTCCCTTGGGGAAAACTGAAGTGATAGTTTTTAAAATGGGTTTGTAGAAAATCGTTTCTGTATTAAGATGCACTGGAAAGACCAAGTTCATTGGAAGGAAAGAACAAGGCTTAGCACAGGAAGAGAAACATTATAAAGTCTATAATTTTCTCTAACAGAAATGTATGCTAATGTCTTTCATTGCTTTATATATTTACGTTTTTAAACCCATTTGTGTGATATTTTCTGCAAAGAAGTACACAACTTTCATTATCTAATGTTAGTCCAACAAGTGACCAGAAGGGGTCGCTAGAAGACATTTTCGCTGGGGGTGGTTACTTTCATCTCTTGTCCTCTCAGCCCAAGAGCAAGGAACATCCAGAACCCTTTCTTTGCTGGAGTGGTAGTGCGGGTTTCTCCTAGCAGTCAGATTTCAGCGTGACTTTCACTCCACTGTGGAGATCTTCAGGATCACCTTGGAGAGCAGCTTTGCTCAGTGTGCGGAATTTGGTGCTGACTTCTCTGTGGTTGGCGTGTTTTCCTCCTAGACTAGCACTGCTGAAGAAAAGCGGCGAGGAGGACTGGAAGAACAGGCTGAACCGAAAGCAGGAGTATGGCAAAGCACCTGCCGCCAGCAGCCTGCATGTCCAGGAAGTGGAACAGTCGCTTAAAAAGAAGGTAAGGCTTTCCATGTTAGGAAAAAGTATTCTCGCTAACACCACCCTTGAAAGCGCCTGGAGACAAGCGTGTGTGGCTTACTAACCCCACTTGTGGAGCATTAGGTGCTTTCTTGCCCTTAGGCTAAACACCTCGTCTGTCTCGAGTTTGTTTAAATCCACCAAAAGGTCAAGTCTTAGGATATTACGGAATTGATAACAGCATCCTGCATAAGGCCTCAGCGAGCAAGGGCCTGAGTTTTAAATTGTGCACACCGTTGAAACCTTTCTTAAGTGAAGTCTGGCTTTAGAATGTGAATCAAATAAAAAACTTCAACTCCCTACTAACAGCTATGCATTGCATTTAATATATGGACTTGAATTTCCCGCGCAGAGATTCAAGACCTAAGTGGAAGAAATAGGGACATCGTTGCGGCCTGTGAGCGCTTTCCTCATACCCCTCAGCCTCCCTCATAACGAGGAGGTCGCCCTTGTGTGTTATGAGTTTAAACAGAATCAAGTCAGACGTGGTGATCGGCACTCGCAAGCAGTGTGCGTGCAAGAGCCCTGGAGAGCTGTTAAGTCACGAATGCAGTGGTGACCAGCCTTGAGCAGTCGCGCGCACTTTCAAAACTGATGGTGACGTCTGTGCTGGCCGGCCCTCCAGCTGCAGACGCGCTTGCTGGCTGGAGGCAAAGGGACAGCGTGCGAGCCAGGCCTCCTGGCCAGTGTCTAGGGCTTAAAGTCTTTAAATAGAAAAGAAAAAAAATGTTCCAACTAGTTGGTTGCATGGACCTCTTGTAGTTCTAAAATGAAGTATCTCAACCAGCCCCGCTGGCGCAGCCGTGCGCTCCCAGCTACACTGGGGGCTAAAGTTGGAAGCTCACTGGAACCTGAGTTCAGAACCAGCCTGGGCCCCATCTCGAAAATGAAATAAAATAAGCATCTGTGAAAGAGAGAAATTATGAATGTGACGTTTGTACATTAAGGAACTTACATAAAAATGAGATGGCACACACTGTGAGTTAGGAGGCAGACCTTATTCTGTGTCTGCACAGGGGACACTGCAAGAGCAGTCTGAATTCTCTTTTGTGGTGTTAAAGATGATAACTAAAGACATTTCATCTCAGCCACTGATAAAGTTCTCAAGCATACCGAGAACATTAAAATGTGTACGTGTGAAATGTAGATTTCAAGGTAAAAGAAAGCTAGGTGCATCCGATCCTAGCCCACAACCTTTACTGAAATGACTCTTGGAGCTGGAGGCAGAGCTCAGTGGTAGAGGCCTTACCCAGCATACTTAAGGCCCAGGGTTCCATCTCTATCACTGCCAAAAAAAAAAAGAATCTTGAAATTTGGTGGCTCAAAAAATAACCTTAACACAGACTAACACTGCTGTCATCTGACACACAATGGCACGGTGGCCAGCATCTTTGGCTGACCCCAACCCTTCAGGAGCTGAAGGCCCCCGACAGCCAGCTGAAAATTAAAATGAAGCTAAAAAGCACAAAACAAGATAGATTCCCCAAGGGTAGCACTGCCCACTGGAGAGACTGAGGTTCCTCCAAGCACAGAGGCTGGGGGCAGAGGACGAGCGGAACTGCCCATACCCACGGCTAAGGTTTGGAGAAGGCCGGAGGCGCCGGCTCACCCTGCATCCTCCTTGGGGTTGAAAGGCCAAGGAGGGGCTCTAAGCGTGACTGAGACTCTCGTGTGCACTGCTGCCTCTGGACGGCTGGGTGCCGCTGATACTGCAGCCCGAGTGACCTCATTACCCCTGCCCTCCCCAGCTGCCTGGTCCACTTTGGCTTCAAACAGTAAGCTCTTTGAAGTTCAAAGAAGCCAATCTATGTTGGGATCTTCACTGCTGACCTTGGGGAATCTCAAGTTCAGTTGACGTCTCGTGGTTTTCAGCTGGCCTGTGCCAGCCCCTGGGCTCGCTGCTTCTCGGGGCTGGCCGTGTATCTCAGGGCCCCCTGTGCTGCGCTCAGGCAGGGTGTCCCACGTGAAGAATGACCTGTCTGATCGCTGCCCTGGAGGAGGAATGGCACCGGACGTGTGCATGCAGATGGGGCTTGTGCATGGGTCCTTCTGAACTTGCCCAGGCAGAGCTGCTTTTCCATTCTTAGCACGTCCTGGTTAGGAAGGAGCTGGGTTCCCGGTCAGGTCGTCACTTCCTTCCGAATCTGTGAATTTACCAAACGGCATATATCCATGGTTCCTCCCACTTGGTGTGCCGTGAGCCCTGACCTATGGGTTGCAGCTCTGGGGATACAGGAGGGGCAGGACACGGTGAGGATCCAGGAGGTCAGTTCCACGGCCCCTGTGAAAATCCACGCCACACATGGGCTACCAGTAAAAGTGTAACGGGAGCCACACAGGTCACTTACATGCGCCAGTAGCCACATTTAGAAAAAGAATAGGAAGCCTTGAAAATCTGTGGGCACTCTGTTTCTGGCAAAGGGTTGTCCCATAAGAAAAGACGTTGAGGTGCCTCTGCTCTGGAGCCCTTAGCAGTAGAAGGGCCCTGTTCTAGACCGTAAATAGCTTTTGGGGAACCAAGAGTTTTCCTTGGAGCTCTCAAATTCCAGTTAGGTCTTAGGGAACATGGAACTTCGAAGCAGTTCCTTGCTTTCCACTTTCACCCCTCCCAGTCCCCAGCGTGATGATCTGAACTGAGGGACAGAAGTATTTGCCCAGCTGGCTGTCCTTCCTGGGAAACATCACTTAGCTTTTTCTTTTCCTCCCCCTGCTGCCACCCTTGTCTTTCTCCTGTGCTCAGTTTGGTCCAGGCCAGTGCTAACCCGACTTCAATGGTTTTGCTCCGGGTAGCACATGCAGTTCTCTCCAAAGGCACCAGAGCCATGCCGTTCATAGATTCGGCCTGGTCCACACCGCGTGAGACGCGTGCTCCTGAGCATGGTTTGTGTGCCGTTTCCTCCAGAGTTAACTCATTCCCCTGGAGAGAGGAACAAATGAAAAGGACAAAATCTTAGAGCAGTTTCCCTGGAGCCTTTTTGTTACAACCAAATTGCGGGGTTTGTTTTCACCCAAAAAATTAGCTTAAAATCCAAGCCCAGTTTGGCCCATTTGACATTAGAGCGTCCACGGTGCCGCTCGTGTCCTCTTTTTAAGATACCTATCCAGGGCCCGGCGGTGTGGGTCAGTGGGGGAGCACTTGCCGAGCATTAATGAGGCCCTGAGTCAGCCCTGTAGGTTGGGGTGGGGATTTGATCTGTGCTTGAGCAAGGAAGGGTAGTACAAGCCTGTAATCCCAGTTACTCAGGACACTGAGGCAGGAGGATCTAAGTTGGAGGCCAGCCTGGGCATGTTAGCAAGACCCTGACTCAAAATAAAAAGATCTGGGGATGTAGCTCAGGGTGTAGCTCAGTGGTAGAATGCTTGCTGGCATGCATGAGGTCCTGGATTTAATCCCCAGTAGCTAAAAAATAACGAAGAAGAAGATAATTATCCTGTGAGCCAGTGTATATGACGTTTCTTGGGACATTAAAACTCCTGCATTTGTTTCGGTTTTATCAGCAGCACTGGGGATTGAACCCACAGCCCTTCCAAAAGCTACATCCTCAGCCCTTTTAGTAGTTCTTTATTTTGAGACAAGTTCTCACTAAGCCACACAGTTGTGCAGCCTGGGATCAAACTTACAGTCTTCCTGCCTCAGCCTCCTGAAGTGCTGGGATTACAGGAATGGGCTACCCCGCCCAGCTTGTTTCTGAATCCCAGCTGAGAACTGGATGTCTCAGCATGCTTCAGTCCTGATCCAGTCAGTGACTGCAGCTAAGACCTATGACATCTCCCGACAAGTTCCTGAAAATTCAAGGAAGGCGAATCTGCCACCTTCATATTTCCTTCTGTCACTGAAATTCCAAATCATAATTTTGAGGGGAATGAAGCTCAGAGAGCAAGGCTGGGGGAGCAGGAGCACAAGTCTGGCGCGATGACCTCCAAAGGAAAGTCATCCTCCTGCCTCAGGGAGTGAGTTTCCTTGGGGTTCCTGCCAAGGGACTGTGAGCACTGGCTTGTGAACACCTGCATGCTTCCGGCTGAACCAGGCACGAGCACTTGGAAATGACAGGGCACCCTCACCAGACTTCCCTTGCAACCCTCTGCAACGTCTCCGTTTGTTTTAACCTGTAGGAAGAAGGAGGATTTGCAGATGATAATGCCGTGTCTAATCTGCTTTGGGTAAGCCTGACGCGAGCACAGATGTCCTTCTGTAACTGAGCGCAGTGGGCTCCCGGGGTGAGTGCCCAGCCCGCAAGCAAGCCCCGGAGAGAAAAGGGCGAAGGAAGGTTTATTACTTGTGGGAAGGCGGACTCTGGGGAGAATTCTCAAAGCCATGCCTCCCGCAAGAAAAGCACGGGGCTGTGGTCGTGGACTCGTGCTCACGTGGGAAGGACTCCTCGCCCTGCGCAGAGCAGGCACACTGCTGGGCATGCTCAGTTCAAGGTCACACATTTCATGTTCAGAAAAAGGGAAGACAGGACCCCCCGGGGGGCAGAGAATTGACTAATTCTAAGGAGCAAAATTTAAGTCACCCCAAAAGAGTGAGTCAGGCTGCCTCAGAGATTTTGGATTGCTTCTTGTTTCTCTAAAAGGCTTTTTCTGGAGGAAAAATAAAGCTTTGAAGGACATTTAAAGGGGCAAGAGCTTGTCCCCCCCAACACACAGACGTGATCGTTCTGAAAGTACCTGCCTGCGGCTGACACTCCCTCTCACTCTGCGGGGTCTGATTCTGATCACAGAGGTTCCCTCGGTGCCCTCCTGTCTGGTTTTCGTATCCTAGGCGGGACAGAACCTCTGTCCAGCCTGCAGAGCTAATCCTCTGACCTTAATTTGGTTTTAATCATGTAATGAAAATATTTTAATGAGGGTGAGGTTTTCTGTTAATGTGAACACGTCAGTGACAGTCTTGGTTCCCCGCTCGGTAACTATCTTACAACGTTGCGGTAATCATTGCATTAACTCATGGAGTTACTGCACAAAACTGACCCGGGTGCATGTATTGTGCCTGTGCAGATTGGTGTTAGTAGTATTAGCGTCACAGCCGGGCCCTCCTGCAAAGAAAACTGAAATTGCAATGAGTACATCAACTTTCTGTTAGAAAAGTCATTGCTTTTGTCTCTCCCCACCAACCCCACCTGCCCTGCCCTGCTCTCATGGATCTTCTTTTTATCTCTAATCCTCTTGCTTTGCTCTATAGGAACCTGTATATGCTTCTACTTATTCTCCTGCTATACCTGCTGCCCATAAATACCTGTCTTTTGTATCTATTAATCAGGTGAGGAAAAGTTATACATGTTAAGCCTCATTGCAATTTCTGAGCAGTAGGGAAGGAGTTTTGGGTTTCATTTGGGAAAGTGACTCCTCACTGTGCATGTGTGTGTGTGTATGTGTGTGTGTGTGTGTGTGTGTGTGTGTGTATGATTGTGTCTGTGATAGTATATTTGTATGTGTGATTGTATGTCTGTGTTTATGAGTCTGGGATAGTGTGTATGTTCGTATGTGAGAGTGTGCATTAGTTCTTATGTTTGGGATCAGTCAACATACACTACTTCCCTGGATTGGACCCAGTGGTATGAATTCACTTCACAGCGATGAAACTGGTTTAAGGGAAAGTTTCCCTTTTCAGTGTCCAAGCTTTAAATCCTGTCAGGAGCCCACCAAGTGCGCCAGAGTGTTCACTGTCCCGGCTCAGTAAGGAGTTGTCTTGGTCAGCTTCATGGAGTATGTGGAAATGGTAGAGGTGTGGAAGGCACAGGGAGGAAGATGGGCAGGAAGTGGCCATCTGCTCTGATCAGGTCTCAGCGGTCCCGTTTAATGAGAAGCCACAGACTCCTGCCCCTTCCCACCTACCCACGCTACCTCATCTGAACTCACCCCAAACCTGGCCTGGGCTGAGTGATATGTGATTATTTTTAAAGCTAAAAGTATTTCCTGTTCCCCTGGAAGTAGCCCTGGTGTCACAACAGCTGTGAAAAGTAGCCACACCCACTGTTCATCACTCCCATGGCCCCCCTCTCCATGTCAGTGACCTTTTCATCCCTGTGCAGAAGCGCCTGGGAAAACTGGTTCATAAGGAGGCAGGCAGTTCACTAGTTTGGCTCACTGTTCAGAGGGTGCAGTCTATGGTCAGTTGACTCCATCCCTTCGGGCCATGGTGGGGCAGAACATCATGATGGCAGTGTGTGGCAAAGCAAAACTCTTCACCTCATGTTTGGTAGGAAGCAAAGAGAGACAGAGGAAGGGGCAGGGTCCCCATGTCCCCTTCAAGGCCACACCCCCTATGACCTAACTTTCTCCCACTAGGCCCCACCTACTAAAGGTTCCAAGACCCCCCCAACACCACACGTTGGTGACCAAGTTGTGCATACATGGGCCTTTTGGAGACATTTCAGAGCCAAACCATGACCAACATCCACCTGTGGGCCAAGCCCCAGCCCCTTCTCTAAAGCTTCTGTCTCCACATCAGGCCACAGCTGTCAGACCAGTGTTCACCCATGAAAGAGGCTGAAATCTGGAGCAAACTGGTGCTTTCATCACGAATAAATGAATCAGTACTAGACTTGAAAAGCAAAGTTCTATTATTGAAGTCTTTAAGTATATGTGTGTATTTATATGTATAGAGAGAGTACTTACAAATTCTATATATCACGTATACATAAAAAGAGGGAGACAGAGACAAAGACGGAACTAGCTTCAGTGCAGTTTTGGGTTCAGGATCACAACTAAATTGGGCAAGGTTTCTGGCCCTGGCCCTCCTTCACACAGCCTTCCCCACTATCAGTGTCTCTCGCAGCAGTGACACGCCTGTTACAACTGATACGCTGACAACTGATATGCTGACCTATGCTGACACGTCACCTCAAGCCCATAGTTTACATTAGGGTTTTTCTTGGTGTCCATTCTCTTAGTTTTGATAAATGTACAATGACATGTGTCTGCCATCGTAGGATCACACAGAATAGCTCCGCTGCCTCCAAACCCCTGTGCTTTACCTGTTCATCACTCTCAGACGTGTGATTTTTGTCAGCCACTGTCTTTTTACTGTCTCCACGGCCTTTTCCAGAATGTCACAGAGCTGGAATGACAACAGGCTACTTTTGCAGTTTGCCTTCTTTTGCTTCATAATATGCATTTCAGATCCCTTTGCCATTTCATGGCTTGACAGTTCATGTTTTTAGTCCTGTGTGTTACTCACTTGTTTGCGTTTACCACCTTTTATTTAGCTATTCACCCACTAAAGAGCATCTTTAGTGGTTGCTTCCATGTTTTGGCAGCTATGGAGAAAACTGCTCTAAACACCCATCTACAGGTTTTTGTTCAAATGTGAATTTTCAATTCATTTGGATATTAAGGAGCATGATTGCTGGATCGTAGGGTAGGAGTATGCTTATTATTTTAAGAAAACTCTAAACTCTCTTCCAGAGTGGCTGTACCACTTTGCATTCTCACCAGCAATGAATGTTCTCGGTCCATGTCTTTGCCAGCATTTGGTGTTGTCAGTGTTCAGGACTTTTAGCATTCTAATGAGTGCAGTTGTTTCAGTTTGTAAATTCCTGATGACGTGATGGTGAGCATATTGGCTGATGCTTAGCTTATGTCTGTGTTTGTTGATGAAATATCTATTCAGATTCTTTACCTATAAACTTGATTGTTTTCTTATTGCTAAATTTTAAGACTCCTTTGCATATTTTTAAATAATAGTCATTTATCAGCTATGCTTTAAAAAATATTTTCTCCTACCCTGTGGTTTGCCTTACTCTTTTGACAGTATCTTCCACAGAGGAAAGATTATTAATTTCATGGAAGTCCATCTTATCAATTGTCTTTCATGGACTATGCCTTTGACATTTTATCTAAAAAGTGATTAGTAAACCCAAGGTCACCCAGACTCATAATAGTTTCTAGGAGGTTTATAACTTTAGCTTTGCATTTTACATTCAGGTTTGTGATCCATTTTGAGTTAATGTAAGATCATTCTGCAGATTTGAGGGAAGACTGAGTGTCCAAATATTGCAGGATTATCTTTTCTCTGTTGAACTGCCCTTTCTTTTTTCTGGGTTTGTTTATCCTGTTCCATTGACTTAGTGGTCTGTTCTTTCACCACATATTACAGTTTTCATTCCTATAGCTTTATAAGAATTCTTAAAGGTCAGTAGTGTAAGTCCTCCAACATTGTTCATCTCCTTCAATTTTTCATTGGCTATTTTGAGTCTTTTTCTTCTCCATACAAACTTTATAAGTTTGTCAGTATCTAAAACACACAGTGCTGCAATTTTGGTAGGAATTGCGTTGAATTTATGTCAAGTTGGGAAGAACTGACCTCTGGACAAAACAGAGTTTTCCTATCCATGAACATGGACTATCTCTCCATGTATTTTTAAGTTTGAGGAAAAATAGCATTTACCAAAAGCAATTTATGTTGTATTACTTAAAAATTTAATATTTTAATTCTATATATTTACTTCTTAGCAATTTTTCCAGATAAGTAGAAAGTGTTTTTTAGACCAGTTAGGTGGTGATAGATCACTACTGTCCTCCAAGATCAGATCGCCCCTTCTCTTTTCTCTAGCCACCTAGTACCTTAATTTTAGTAAGAGAAGAAAACAGAGCATTAAACACTACACACGCTTCATCCAGAAGAGCCCTGTGTCGAGCATCAGTATTCATTCTGTCCTTCCTCACAGGCATCCAGGCTGCACCGAACAAGGATTTTGCTTTCTTGTCATCCTTCTCAGAGCTGGTAGCTTGCTAGACAGTGGTCACGCTGGAGTCTGAGCTAGGCCTGTGACTCTGTGCCTTCTTTTGTTCTGGCCCCTTGAGGCTCTCGGCAGTGATGCTGGACTGGAAGCTCTCTTAAGGAGAAGACAAAGTTGAATTTCTTTAACAGTGCCCAGCATTTTGTCACTTTGCCTTATTTCTGTTGTTTGTTTCTGGGTCTGTTATGTTCTAGCTGAGTTTAAATGGATATAAGATCAGAAGCTTAAAGGTCAAATCACATTTTCTTTCTCTGAAGCTTTTGGATTGCAGAAGAGTTCTACCCTTAAGCCAGCCCTAATCCTAACAACATGGGTTAGTTCCACTCTCTCGTTGTATCACGCCCCTGTGTGCAAAATATGAAGTGAGATTTTCAGTGATTTCTAAGTAGGTGTAGAGAGAGAGGCAAACCCATCGGCAACCATGTGATGACTGGAAAACATTATTACCAGTTGACCCTTTGAACAGTCCCAATCTATGTCCTACTAAGTAGCTGTCTATTTCTTCCTTCCCAACCGTTTCCCTACCTTCTGCACACACACACACACACACACACACACACACACACCCACCCTACATTCCTCTCCATTGCTTCCCAACAGTTACTGGGATCTATATTTGACAGGATGAATTACAGATGGGACATTCCTAAATTTAGGAATTTAGGCAATCCTAAATATCTATTAGCTAACCCTAGGAAATGACCTAGTATAGTATTTGCTGCTATGTGTATTATATTTTCCTCTATATACAAGGAAAGAGAAATTTAGAAAAATAAGACAATAGTGAAGTTTTAAGATAAAAAAGCAAATGGACAAAGAGATCCACCTTATTCTCATATTTTGAGCTCTGCAATTTAATAGTCACTTATAATAAATTTTATTAGATTCTTCCATGAATACACAAACCATATATTCCTCGCCCTGTTATAGAACCATGGAAAGTCAGATGAAAGGAATTACCCACTAAGTTGCCAAGTTAAGTAGAAACTTCTGAAGAAATGAAAACTTCTGTATTTAATATTATCTTTAAGAGGGGAGTAAAAAATATTTCTTCCTGACCCAAATCTTTCAAAAGAATGGAAACTCTAAATTCTGCGGTCGTCATGTCATCCCCGGCACATGTCCATGTGGGAGTCCAGGGGTATCCAGGGCCTTTGGGGAGTAGGTTGTTAAACTGGGGGTGTCTTGTTTCTGAGTCATCCACCACACCCGAGTGCCCCTCCTTGGACTCTGGAGATGTGTCAGAGTTCACTGCAGAGCTAGTGATATCTGGACTTTGGGAGGAGCCAATTTTCTTGGCATTTCATATTTTTTTGAAATATTTTAAGCCAAGTATTATATTGATTTGATTCAACTTCACTCCTGAAACTGTATTTTCAAAGAAAACTTAGTCTTCCTTGAATTTTATGAGGTCTTCCTGGCAAGTCAGCCTTACGGTTTACTCAGTACAGATGTATGATTCAGTGTTCTATGGAATGAGAGTCTTCCTGTCAGTCATGAGCAGGGAAGTTAAGGAAAAGGTTTTGGCTTTTTTGGATAACTTTTCATATAGGTAAAATTTAAAACGTTCAGAAAAGTTTCCACAGTGGGCAGGGCACCCTCCGTACCTTTCCAGATTTACCAACTGTTAACACTTGTTTCCTCCCCTAGTTCCTCTTCTCTGCCTAACCACCCTTCCCTTCTTCCCTCTGCCTCTCCCCCGGCTTCCCTACCCCCACCTCATGAACACGGATGTATGTGCATGTGTGCACATGTGTGTGCACGCGTGCGTGTGTGTGTTTAACCTTACTACACCCCCACCCACGCACAAGTAGTTTGGAGACAAGCTCCTTTCGATACCTCAGTGTGCATTTTCAGATATCTCACCCCATGACCACAGCACAATTACACAGTGATCAGGGCAAAGAACTTAAAATTGATGTGGTGTTTGTGGCACATCAACGCTCGTGTTGTATCAGTGTACCCCCAACAAGGGCCTTCTAAGCCCCACAGCACTTAGGAACTAAGGCAGGATCATGTGTGCGTTGTCTTATTTGTTTAGGAAATGATGAAATTATCTTAAATTAACAAGGTCATCTCAGGAACACTCCTGGCGATGACGGCCTGTGAAAGGAAGATTCATAAGTTAGATGATGGGACACCTCCTGGACAGGAGGCCAGGACCCCTTTCTTCTGTGATGCTCGTCGTCAGCCCAGGGCAGCAAGAGAAAGAGCCGTGCGGGCTCCTGCCTCTTCCTGTCCTTCATGAGTCAGGTCGTCACTGCCCATTGGCCCATGAAGGGACGGCAGATCACTTGCCCCAGCGGGATGGAAAGCTGTGGGTGCGCGCCTGGTCCTCCACTGTCAGGGGAAAGCTGTAGGATCACTTTGTTCTGCTTGGCTGGGGAGCTTGGCAGGAGACATTAGGGAGAGCCCAGTTTGTGCTAGAGAGCAAGATGCTGAGGTGACAGGGATAGGACAAACCTGGAGGCCATCGCCAGCTTCTTGTCCTAGGAGTGACAGCAGGCGGCTGGCCAGGGAAACTCTCCAGGTTCTTGGGAGGACGCCTTTGCACTCCTCCTCCCTCCTGAGGCATTGGCTGCATGGCGCTCCCCACTGCCCGCTTCTTGCCCTGTCCTGCACCCCGCGAAGGGCAAGGATTGTAGTGCAGGGAGGGACAGCATGAAAAGGGAGGATGAAGCCCCCTGTCCTGACAACATCTGGGGACCTTCCCCCCCGATCGCCGTCCCATCACCCACGCCCTTCCTCCCCCTCCCTCCTCCTCCCAGCGTTAAGTAGAAAAGTTCTGTGGGCGTGTTACGTCTGCAGCACAGCACCCTCCGTGTCAGCCACTGCCATGCTGCCCTGGGAGCCTAACTGCCCACCGCCATCCCTGCGGGAGGGACAGTGCCTGTCCGGTCCTGGGCCCCCGTGGGACACACTCCTCCTAACCAGCTTCCCGCGTGGCACTGCCCGCTCCTCATGCGCTTACACGAGAAAGGCATCCAGAGTGACCGTGCTAAAGACCGTCCTCTTTGTGACATGTCCTCATTAACCCGAGTTTACCTAGGTGAGTGAAAAGAGCAACTTTTACTTACTCGTTAATTTTGTGCCTGCTTTTCCACTCAGGAAACGCTGCAGGCAGAAGCTCACACCTCTGTCGTTTCTCTCTCTCTCTCCCCGTCTCTCTCTGATTTTCTCTTTCGTACATTTTATGAACAGCGGGTCACAGAAAGTCGAGAGAGCCAGATGACGATCGAGGAGCGGAAGCATCTCATTACCGTGAGGGAAGAGGCCTGGAAGACCAAGGGCAGAGGCGCCGCCAACGACTCCACCCAGTTCACTGTGGCGGGCAGAATGGTGAAGAAAGGTGAGGGCCAGCGTATGTGTGTGACGTGCACACGTGTAAGTGCGGGTGTGTGCGTGCGCACATGCGCAGGTGTGACCACACTACCCATGAGTGGGCTGGGACCGCTCTGGGAAACGACCCTTGGGCTTTTAAAACCTTCTAAAAATTTTTCTTACAATGGATATATCCACAGTGGGGTGTTGGAGCTTGTGCACATGGCATCTTGATCCTTTTTTCCTCCCCTTCCCCCATCACAGCAGTGCTGTCACCTAAATATTTCCATGATACGCTTTGTGGCATATTCCTACCAAATGCCTTTGCTTTAGAGTCAGTTCATATCATCTTCAGTGTCCGTTTTTGCTTTTTTTTTAATGGGGTGGCAGATCCAACCAGAACCTCACCCATGCTAGGCAAGCACTCTACCACTGAGCTACATCCCAGCCTTCAGTTTGTCACTATTCCAAACTTATCCATGTGGAAATTGAGGGCGGTTGTAGGTTTCAAAAGCAATTGCAGATCTGCTAATAAATCTCAGTCTTTTTCCCATAATTATTTTTAAATTGTTTTCATTTTCTTATGACCTGGCATCCGGTTATCCCAAGTAAGCCCTTAGCAGTGAGGGAGTTTATCTCCTCTCCCTTGTAAGTTAATTCCCAGGTCTCTTTCTACCAAAGCAGGCTGCTCTGGCCCGCAAGCCAAGTTTCCAGATTTGTTTTAATAGCTGTCGGAAGGACTCTTCCATTGCACAGACGGGGCTGTCCCTGCAGCAGCAGCTCCTTGCTGAGCAGCAGTCCCTGGAGCTGCCCTGAAGGCTGTGTCCAGAGACCTCCTGACATTGACGGACAGGTCACATGGTCAGTAAAGTCATCAGCGAGCTTTGCACTCCATGGGAGTGTTTGGGATTTAATTTTCTGTCTTATAAATACAGATAAATATGGTTATCTCCCTGTCACTATGTATACATGTATTCATTTTCCGAGCTATTATTTGAAAACAAGTTTCCTAAATTAATGGCCAGAGTGTTCACATTTACTTAGTCTTAACATGTTGTCATCAACCTTAGAGATTTAGCTTTCCTTTTACTCAAAACTTTCAGGGATCCAAACTGATGAATAGAACCTTATTGGAGGCACATAATAATATTTTACAGAAGGAGGGGAGGGAGGAGGAAATCCTGAATTATAGCTAACTGGAATCTTAGTGGAAGGACCCTTTCTAACAAATCTGTTCTTACTGAATCTTACAATTGTCGGAGGACAGCAGAAGAGAATTTACTCTCTCAGAATGAGGCAGGTTTTGACTCTTTCCCTCATCGAATCACAAAGCTTATAATCGTGGTTAACCCTCTCTAGCATACACCCCAACCTTCTATTAGCAAAAGCAGACCAGAGGCTACAGACTGATGAATACAGCTGGAGCTGAAAACTTGAACCAACTTCTGCTCTCGCTGGTATCCTGATGACTTTTTGCAATGACTTTTTTGTCCTCTCCCAATTTAAAAATTGTAGCTTATTTTTAAGTGAGCTCTTAAGTGTCCCCTGTGCCTGGTCTCTACTGATATCAAAGGAAACAGACTTCCCTTCCCTTATGTGGGTTTGGAAAACAAATAGTTCTTACACTCCAGTAAATACACTTGCTTTTCCATTTTCTTGAGCAAATCGGGACATTTATTTAACACCTGCTGTATGGCTTGCTCAGGAAATACTTTCCTTTTGTACTTTTTTTTTGTGATACGGGGATCAAACCCAGTACCTCATACTTGCTAACCAAGCACTGTACCATGGAGCCACATCCCTAGGCCTCTTGTATTTTTAATCTAATAAAAAAAAAACTGTCTTATTTTTCTAGTATTTGTTATGACCTACTGGGTTATGCATTTCACTTGAACCTTCAGTTCTTTCTGATTTGCAGCAGCATCACACCCAGCTTACGCTCACTGCAGAATAAAGTAGCCCCCACACAGCAGCCCCGGAGACGCTCATCTCACCTGTACCAGTGCTGCCGTTTGGTAGTCCCCTGGAGCAACCGGCTGTCGTGAGCTGCCAGGAGGCACGCTGCGCCCTGATTCCATCTGTCACCCAGGAGGCTCTGTGCCCCCCAGGTTCCCTAAAATGTTCTCCCCTTTCTGATACTCCTGAGCTCGGTGTGACAGTTAGCACTCCCGTGCTTCTGTGGCTCTCCAGGAGCGTCCTGGAGGAAAGATGCTCACAGGCACGCCTTCGAGTGAGGGAGACGTGGAAACACTTCCAGAGAGGACAGGCCGTTGCATTTAGAAGTCATTGAAAAGAAGAGAAGAGGGCTTTGGTTTGTTTTAACATTTTATCATTTGAACAAATATGTTCTCCTTCATGAGGGAAAAATCTCTCCAGTTGGGAAGAGTACTGTATCTTACCTCACCTTTGAGAGTTCTTTGAGCACTACCTCCAGAATGGGCAGCAAGGGGCGCATGGCAGCAGAAGTGCCCTGTCCCCAGAAAACAGAAGGGCAGATTTTGCTGTTGGCTTTGGAAGTCAGCCATCTGAGCTGAGTCCTGTTAATTAGCATAAGACTTAATGACTCTGTGCTAATGAACTCTTTTGACTTCTCTTAAGCACCCTTTTAGCAAAGAATGATGTACTGCCCCATTCTCTGAGCCTGAATTTTCCTGGCATCTATTATATGATCTTTCAAGAAAGCTTGCTTTCTCACTGAAAATCTTTGAAGACCTGGTAATTGAAACAAATATTAAAAATACATACAGTATATGTGAAAATGCATATATACAAATACATGTCCACACTGAGAAGTATTTCCAGAACATCACCTAACACTTAAGCTTTCAGCCACTTATCGATGCTCTTCCTTAAGTGTTTTAAGCTATGATACTTAGGCCTCCAGCTCACTGTAGAAAGGCGCAGAGTAATTTATTCGCTTATTTTTCCTTGTCAAATATACCGGTTTACATACTCTCTGGGTGTTCTTCGGGGGACGCTTAGAGGGGCACTGTCACGTGCTCGCTGTCATCTAAGGACTTCACATTTATTACACAGGAGAACATGAACATCATTTCTTCCCTTTCCAAACTCTTCCCCTTAGTTAGGAAAAAATACTTACCTTTGTCACTATTAAGTTTTCTGGTTCCAACTAGCTCCACTCTCTGTTCTGAAATTCCATTCTTCCCCTCGCATACGTCTCTTACCCTGGGCCCTTCCACCCTGCCTCCCAGTATCTCTGAGGAGACACGCAGTGTACAGCCACACAAGAGGCGAGTGTGACCCCCCATCAATCATAACTCTCTTCGGCACAGCCTCTCCTTGTGCTTCTGAAAGGTCAGCACTCTTTGGGTCACTGTCTTGTGTAATGTCACAAGGCCAGCTTGTCCTCACCTCCAGTGCTGGGGGCCACTTTGTGGATAGTGTGATGCAGTTTATCCTTAACGTCCTCTGTGAGAGATGACACAAATGTTGCTTCCTCACCAGTGGCCCCTCCCACCCTCCAGAACTGGTAACTCCATTCGTTGGGTGTATTCTGATTGCCTTGCACCCTTTGATTCCATTACACAACACTGATATGTTTTCCCATTCTTTATCATTCATTTTTAGAGTGCCAGCTTGCCAGCCTTGTAGTCATTAGGAATAATAAAATCTTATGGACATGGCAGTTGCCCCACAGTTGTGGTACCTAGCAAACACCCGTGCATGTATATGCACGCCCAAGTTCGGGCCTAAGTTCTTATACGTTGTAGTCCACACTGAGACTCACGGGGATGACTGGGCTCCTGGAGACGTCCAGAAGTAATTTTAAGATACTACGTCTTTGCTCCATCATCTGTTCTGCAGGTTTGGCATCACCCACGGCCATAACTCCAGTAGCATCCCCTCTTGGCAGCAAATCGAGGGGCACTACACCAGTTTCCAAGCCCCTGGAAGGTGAGTCACAAACATGTCCGTTGTGCCGTCCATTTCTAATTGGATGAATATTCAAGGACACTCTCTCATTGATGGTTTCTACTTGTTCAGACATTGAAGCCAGACCGGACATGCAGCTGGAATCAGACCTGAAGTTGGACAGGCTAGAAACCTTTCTAAGAAGGCTGAATAACAAAGGTATGTACTGGAAGCCGGAGGGAAGCTTTGGCTTATGTCTTGGTTACTTTTCTTTCGTTGCTGGGACAAAATACCCAA
>NW_004955429.1:22431841-22450015 GCF_000276665.1 Chinchilla lanigera
ACTTAGCCAAACCTCTAGACTCCCCAAGTTGACACAATGTATCAACCATAACAGCTTATATTCTTGTAACGCATCAGGATTTGTATTTTCAGTGAGTAGCCAAGGAAACCGAAACACTCCTGCTCTTCTCTTAGAACCCCCAAATTCTAATTGATTGCCTTTTCTCCTCAGCTAGGTTGTCTTTGTTCTATTATAGATTTATTAATATTATAAGCATTATCTTTGTTGTTGTCTTTCAAAAAATGAAGTCTGGGTCAAGCCTGATGAAAAGTATCAAGCTCTGATTTCCCAGTCTCCCAATAACACATTTGGTCCTGAATCTAAACCCTCGGAGAGTCATCGGATCAGAATTATGAATTCAGTGACTGTGCTTTTGGCTCTGAAAACAGTTATAAATGTGCAAATATCAACACGATCTTGCATAAATTTCCAGTGGTGTGTATCAATTTCTGATCAGGTAAAAGCTGATAGCCTTTCTTGAAATCACAAATTATTTCTAAGAGAAAGTTTTAGTAAGTAAATATTGAGAGAAATATTTCATTACAAAAGTCAGTGGAGTCCACAAAAGAATAACATGTAGAAACAGCCTTTTATCTCTTGGTTAAAAATGTTCAGTATGTGAAACTTAGCAAATACCAGACATTGGGAATCCCTCTTATTGATGGTGACCCCCTAAAGGTTGAAAATAGTAGAAAACAACCGCCATAAACCAGCAACATAAAAGTGCGCTACACTAACTGAACTGGTGGGAAAGGAATACTAACAATGAGGCATTTATCACATACTTATAACGGTGATCTAGGCCGTGGTTAGCAAGCAGTGACCACAGCTAAATCCAGTGCTCCTGTTTTTGTAAATAAAGTTTTATTGGAACACAGCTGTGCCTGTTTGTGAACTGACTGTCACTCCTCACTTTTATTTCTAAGAGAAGATTTTAGTAAATAGCAGAACTGAATAGTTGTAACACTGGCCATATGTCTCCCTGTGCAAAGCCTGAAATATTTATTGCTTGGTCTTCTGCAGCAAAACTTTGCTGACCCCCAGTATGGGATGAGACAGGGGTTAGCTCTTCTGCAGCAGAAAAGGTCAGACTCCGAAAGGCTCAGTGGAACTGTGGGCAGCAAGGTCAGCCTCGCTCCCTCCTACCCCTGCGGTGGGCGTGGTCTGCTCTGGTGCGATGTCCTCACAGAAGTCGAGTGAGGGCCAGCAAGCAGCCACACGATCTGTACACCGCTGTAGTGTTTTCTCCACTCCTGGAACTTTGAGGAGGGGTAATTTTAACAGAGTGTGAGGTACAGCCGTGGGGGTTGTTTTCTAGAGAACTCTTACGTTGTTTGTTTGCTTGTTTATTGATAGTTGGAGAAACAGTACTCACTGTCACTGGCAAATCTGTTAAGGAGGTGATGAAGTTGGACGATGACGAGACCTTTGCCAAATTTTACCGCAGCATGGATTATAACACACCAAGAAGTCCCGTGGAGCTGGACGAGGATTTCGATGTTATTTTTGATCCTTATGCACCCAAGTGAGTTATTCTGGTCTTCATCTTTCCTCCACTAAGACAGGCTTCCTTCACTGTACCCACCCAGTCCTGGAACAGCGAGCTTCTGTCGCTGTGTTACTGTCTCTGCCGCAAAACCACGACAGCTGCACTTTTACTCTAAAGCCAGCTGTGCGGTACCGTGGGGCCCGTAAAGCATACCTGTTGCAGACCAGGTGTGCATACAGGCAAACCGTGTGTGCCACAGATGTTTGCCCTGTTCCGTAAAAATAGCGTCACTGAATTTTTCACATAACTCAGGTATTGCTGTGCACTTTTTTACATTAACACCACTTAGAGATTCCTACACCTGTTCCATCTGACGTGTTGACTTCTCGTAATGGAAAACCATTTGGATGTTATGAACTCAAATTAATACAAGTAACTAGGAAATCAAGAAAGAGTGTGACTTAGCTTACAGTAATATATAAAATCAATAGATCTGCAGGTATTTTCAGAGATGGCCAAAGAGTTCTCTTACATGAGAATGTCACAAAACCACCTAAGCAGTGTCACTGCGATACTAGGACTCTGTCAGTTGCCTAGTGCCAGAGAAATACCTAGGTCACACTGACTTCAGCAAAAGAAAGTTGTGGAAAGATTTATGGATTCAAGGCCCAAAAAGTTCAGGTGTGACCTCAGGTTCTAGCAGTTCATGGGAATGTGGTCTCTCCATGGCCATTTTCACATGGGCTGGCTTCATTCCTGAGGAGGGTTTGCCCATGGGGTGGACAGTGGCCATGCCCAGCTCTGGTTTCACGGGCCACCTCCTTAGCCAACCAGCACCAGGAGATTCTCTTCACAGAAAATCCAGCAGAAATTCCGAGCATGTTCACTGTTGCTTGCGTGAGTTCTAAGTCCCTCCTGAAGACATCCATCCCATCCTAGAGATAGAAGACAAGGCTGGCCAGAGCCAGGATCTAGGTCCTCCCCAGAGCCATGCAGAGGCAGGTGGTGACAGCACCTGAGTTTTCCTTCAGCGGGAAACTCAGGTGCTGTCACCAGAAGCAGAAGTCCACATGCTAGGCAGGCTGCACCCACAGCAACCAGCACACACCTCTTCCTTCCTGCAGAATGATCGGGGGACCTTCTCTTCCAGAATGTTTCTGTAAGCTGCTCCTAACACATTTTTTACATATTTCAGTTTGGTCAGTTTGTTTCAGTTGGCATGTTTCCATTTCTTACCTTTAAAAAATGAACAATTTGCCATTTCAACCTTACCATAATATTTGGGGTGCTTGTGTGCATAATGTAACCATTTCTCAATCTTCTCCCCACCTAAATGTTTATATTGTTATGTAATCTAAACATATACAAAGTGTGCTCAAAACATACACTGAATGTTTAAATCTTTAAAAGCTGATTACAGTAAAAGACACATTGCCCTTAATCCCCTTTAAAATATTCCCCCATCTTGGTTACTTTTTTCTCGTTACTGAGACAAACTACCCAACACCCAAAGTTAAAGAAGGAAAGGTCTGTTCAGCTCACAGTTTGTGAGGTTTCAGTCCATACTCGGCTGGCTCCAAGGCAGGGTGGCAGGGCAGAGGGACAAGGCAGAGAGGGCAGCAGGCAGCAAAAGACAAACAGCAGCAGCAAGCAATAAGCAACCACCCTCTTCCTGTCCCTTATATCGTACCAGGCTACCCATCCTTGAGGCAGGTAGCACTCACGCCCGTGATCCTAGCATCACACCATGAGTCAACCACAGCATCACATCCCTGATCCCAGCATCACACACCCTAGACCCAGCCACCTTCAAGAGCCCCACCTCGTGAGGCTTTGGGGGACATCTAGATACGAGCCACAGCATACTCCCCATGTGTATCGTGCTTGCACTTCCTCAAGCAGTTCCGGAAGTCCTCTTCCGTGAGTGTCTTTAGTCGCACTGTTGCGGCTGCCTTCACGCCCTGAATTGATTCAAAATGTTTCCATAGCATTTTGACGCAGCAGAAGAGCCAGGCAGAACAGCCAGAGCTCTGGCTCTTCCCAGAGATCCCGTCAGTACGGACACACCATGACAGTTTTACAAGCCTGCTTTCCGCTGACTGGCACTCAGCGTTAGCATTCGCTGTACTGTTGACCACACCTCCTAAGGCACTCGTGAAAGGTGCTTCCTAAGGAACAAGAGCAAAGGGGTAAGGTGCTCCAGGTGAGGGAGAAGGTTTTGAGAGGGGCTAATGGCACTGTGTCCTTTCCTGTAAGAAATTTTGTTAAACGTTCACCATACATTTTAGTTACCCTTGTATGTGTATGTGTGTATTCTCACTAGTGCACACACACAGACACACACCCCAGTGTTTACATAAACACTCTCAGGCACAGAGCTGCACCCTGGGGAGCTGAGCGCGCTGGCAGCAGTCCCCCAAGAGCTCGTGTAGCTGTGCCCAGCACTCCCCATGCTTCTCTGCTGCCCACAGCCATGGAAAGCTGCAGGGCAGCCAGTGGCGTGGCAGGCTGTGTTAGTTCAATACATTATCACGGTTCTTTTTCTCAGGGGTCCACAGGGTGAGAGGAAGCTCACTGTGGACGGATGCGAGGGAACTGAGAAGCTGCTTTGTGAAGAGCGTGTCTAATCTGGCAGGGAGGCCTGGATGGAGAGGCGGTGGTGGCTTGTGAATTCTCCGGGGCCATCGCTGTACTATTCCAGACAGCACTGCACCCAGAGAGACATGGGTGTAGGCACGAGGGGGACCGACAGGGCTCCCTACGCTTGTGAGCTGTCTGGCAATGGAGTAAGCTGCCCCCCGAAGCACTGATGCCCCTCCAGGCTGAGCGCAAGGAGGCCTAGGAGATTCGTGGGAACCCTCTGTTCATGCCCCTGATGCTCCCTTCCTCCGCCAAGACCCTGTGACTCCATCTCAGGGTAGAGGTGGTGGGAGGAGCTATAATCTTTATAATGACTGCAGCTGAGGCAGGAGGATTCCTAAGCTCAAGCTCAGTCTGGGCAGTTTAGCTACTTAGTGAGAAAATAAAAAACCTAAGACCAGGCTCAATGTGAAGATACTGGGGTGACTTACAACGAAATCAGAAAATGAACTGTTGGGGTGCACTGCCCCGGGTCCCAAGCCCACTCATTAACCAGACCTGGCTGCTGTTGCTGCTGACCAAACCGAGACTGGCTTTGCTTTACCGGCAGATTGACGTCCTCCGTAGCAGAGCACAAGCGTGCGGTTAGGCCCAAGCGCCGGGTGCAGGCTTCCAAAAACCCACTGAAGATGCTGGCTGCGAGGGAGGACCTCCTTCAGGAGTACACAGAGCAGAGGCTGAATGTCGCCTTCATGGAGTCGAAGCGGATGAAAGTGGAAAAGAGTGAGTGTCAGGAACAGCAGAGACCGCCTTGAGTGGGAGGAGCTCAGCCTAACTGTGAAACAGATTGGTTAGGAATCATTTCTGACGTAAGCACCGTCATTTCACTAAATCTTGCTTCCCCCCTTGGCTTTCCTCCTTCAACCTACCCAGTGTCCTCCAACTCCAACTTCTCAGAAGTAACTCTGGCAGGCTTAGCCAGTAAGGAGAACTTCAGCAACGTCAGCCTGCGGAGCGTCAACCTGACCGAGCAGAATTCCAACAACAGCGCGGTGCCCTACAAGAAGCTGATGTTGTTACAGGTTAAAGGTACTTCCGGGTGGCATGGAGGAACTGCGCACTGAGCAGGGCTTTTTGTCTGGTCTCAGGAGTCCCGAATGCTCCCCTTATTGCCCGTGAGGGTGTGGTGTGCGTGCTTCCTTGAGCCTGCCCTGCCGCGATGCTGTGCCGCGTCCTCACACCTGAGCTGCGCAGAAGCCCGTGAGGCAGCAGGCATCCTGCCCACCGAGGCTTTGAGAAGTTGCTAACATGGTCACAGCAGCGCTGAGGGACAGGCAGACTGCAGGTGTCCCCGCTTCCAGCACCCAGCTCTGCCCCTGCACCCTGACCCCCTGGCCGCGGGGTCTACATCCCTAGTGCTGCACACAGCTAGCAGGTGCACCCTGAGGGCTCAGCATGGACCTCAGCTCTCCCTGCCGGGACCAGCAAGGGCCCGTGAGTGCCAGGGGAGCAGGGCACATTCCTGGGGAAGGAGCTGGGGGTGCAGAAGCCAGAGAAGCAGAGCCTACTGTACCTTTCCCTGTCAGGGAGACTTGGAGCCAAGCAGGGGTGCTGAGTGGGCAGGAGAGGGCCTCTCTGTAGCTGGACTGCGGAGACGTGGATGAAAGCAGTATCCCCCACCTGGGCAAGGCCACTGCCCTGTTTAGTGTACTGAAGACTAGAAACTGGTGACCGGTTCCCACGGCACAAGGCAGAGACAGCACCGCGTGTGCACTGTGGAAAGCTCCAAGCTAACGTCATTTATTGGAAGGGATGAGTGAGGCACAAAGCAGTACTTCCCCCTGAGCTGATTCCTATGTAGATGCCCCATGAGGTATGGTGGAAAGTCTTGGGGAAGGAGATCGGATCCGACAGAAGGCTTGCCTTTCCCTGCAGCAGGGCGGAGATGTAAAGTTAGGAGGCCGAGCGGAAGGGGCACACTTGGCAGTTTCCGTGGAGGGGGAAGCAAAGTGCACCGGGATGCACGCTGTCCGGAGACATGGACGTAGCACGGTCCTAGGCGGTGCGGTGGCATGCGGGCCAGCGTTGCCGAGGGAAGCGGTCGCTAATGCTGCTGTGCAGCCCTCACTCACGCTCCCGCCCACGCCACCCTGCGTCCTGGGAACCGTGCAGCAGCCCACAGTCTTTAGAGGCAGAGGCAGGAAAGTCCGTATCAGGGATGTCGGGCTGTGGGCGCCTCCTGGCCCTGTTCTGTCCAGGAAAACGGTGACCTCAGGCCTCATCTGCAGGGAGAAGACACGTGCAGACCCGGCTGGTGGAGCCACGCGCCTCGTCCCTCAACAGCGGGGACTGCTTCCTCCTGCTGTCCCCCCAGCACTGCTTCCTGTGGGTGGGAGAGTTCGCAAATGTCATCGAAAAGGCAAAGGTGGGTATCTGGACCTCAGGTGCGTCCACTGACGCCGCCTCTGCACACAGGTGGAACGTTCTGCCAGCTCTAGATCCTTGCAAAGCTTTCCAGAAGCCTGAGGCTTCCTTCGAGTGAAAAGGGACAGGTAGCAGTCTTTTTCCTGAGTGTCACTCAAAGAAGCCTTCAAGGGGTGTGAAGGAGGGGATTTTAGAAGGATCCTGACTTGCACTTCCAGTCCTAAAGTTCTCTTTTTCCTGCGTGAAAAAGAGAACCGGCCCCACTTCAAAGTTCCTTATCCCAGGCACACACCTTTTAGAAGAGTCTCATGAGGTGAAGCCAAAAAAACGGAGCAAAAGCTTTATGTATGGTGTGTTTCATATTGAAGATTGAGAACCATCGCTCTAAAGAAATTAGCCAGGCATCGTCACACACACCTGTAATCCCCGTTTATTTGGCAGGCTGAGACAGGAGGTTCACAAGTTGGAGGCCAGCCTGGGCAATTTAGCGAGACTGAAATAAAAGCTAAGAAGGACTGGGGATGCAGCTCAGTGGCAGAGGGTTTGCCTAGCCACTGAGGTGTGCGAGGCCCCAGGGTCAATCCCCAGAATTGTAAAAAAAAAAGAATTGTTGACCCTTGGTGCTTGATTACATTTACTTGACTTTATTGAACATGCCCCACAACCAGTGTCCCCCTGCCCCTGTAGGCACAAGGGGCAGACACACAGTTTGTCTCCTGATTGTGACATGTGCTACTCTATCCAGCCATGGGCTTTTCTAACCAGATGATTGTGTTTCTCTCTCTCTCTCTCTCTCTCTCTCTCTCCTGTCTCTCTCAGGCCTCAGAACTTGCAACTTTAATTCAGACAAAAAGGGAACTTGGTTGTAGAGCTACCTACATACAGACCATCGAAGAAGGAATTAATACACACACTCACGCAGCCAAAGACTTCTGGAAGCTCCTGGGTGGCCAAACCAGTTACCAATGTAAGAGCTACTGTGTTTAAGGGACTGAGAAGACTTGAACTTCCTTTCTTCCCCCTTGGTTCATTCTTCTAAACCAGCTACTTTTGACGTACAATGTGATGCTTTCCTATTGTTCTTGCCCCAAAGCGGCTGGTGACCCGAAGGAAGACGAGCTGTATGAAGCAGCCATCATAGAGACAAACTGCATTTACCGTTTGGTGGATGACAAACTCGTCCCCGATGACGACTACTGGGGCAAAATTCCCAAGTGCTCCCTCCTGCAACCAAAAGAGGTACAGTGCACGTACTGGCCAGCTTTCTTGTTGCCAGGCCAACACACCTGACGCAGCAACTTCCTGGAGGGAGGGTTTCTTTGGGCTCACAGCTTCAGGGCTTTCAGTCCACGGCTAACGGGCTCTGAGGCAGAACCATCACACTTGGTGAGCCTGGCAGGGGGAAGCTGCCCACCTCGTGGCAGCCAGAAAGCTGAGTGAGGAAGGAAAAGCCAGAGAGAAAGGGGCCAGAGACCAGATATGGTCCCCAAGGTCACAGCCTGGACCCACGCAGACATAGCCAGGCACATGTCAAGCCAATCAAATTGATGGTCAAGATTAACCATCGCAGTGCTTGAACAAGACTACACACTTAGAGCACTCTGCCCGGGGGTGTCCAATAGAATAGTGAGTGTCCACTGAAGGACAGCGGCTTTAGGACCATCTCTCAAACACTGAAGCTCTTTAAAAGGTATTTACTTGGAATTTCAAACCATTGCATCCATCTGAAATACTAATACAGAAATCAGAATGTTATTCAGAGGTGGCCTAGATCATTGAAGACATTTATATTTTAGGCAAAATGTGTTAGCCCTATCACTTGAATTCTGTAGGCAAAATATTTTTGGTTCCTAACATTCAGCAAAGGTAGATGCATGTATGTATAATATGGATTTTCCAAGTAAGGTGATTTTTTTTCTACTATGATATGGAGGACATTTAGATGGAAATAAAATCATAGACAAAGAAATAATGAGGAATAATTTTTAAAAGAAAGTGAAATTGAGCCTAGCTTAGAGTTAAGTAGAACTTGGACTGCTGAAATAAAGGGAAAATTATTTTAAGAAGAAGAGTAGAACAAACCACAGCCATGAAAGTAAGGGGTGGGGGGCTGGGGATTTAGGTCAGCGCCACAGCTCCTGCCTGGCAAGCGCAAGGTCAGGAGTTCGATTCCTGGTACCGGAGAAAAACCAAAAAAAAAAAAAAAAAAGGGATGGTATTATGTTCATATATTCATTTAGCAAACCCCTAGTAGAAGTGTAAGTATGGTATGACTCCTGCCTTAAGGCTCTTAGAATTGTTCACAGGAGGAAAATTATTACTGACATATCTGTACCTGGCATATATGAAGTGACCTGCATTGTGTTAAATGAATGAATGAACAAATATGGAGGGAGAAACAAGGGGGAGGGGAGGGAAGAAGAAGGTAAGAAGATGTACTTATGGAACTCCATTATAAAGCAAAAGCTAAGTGGTGTGTTAGCCAGCTTTCTGTCTCTGTGACAAAATACCTGAGAATAACAACTTCATGGAGGAAAGGTCTATTTTGGTATATGGTTGCAGAGGTTTCAGTCCATGGTCAACTGGCTCCATGACCTTGGAGACTGGAGGAGGAGGCTGAGGACAAGCTACAATCCCCAAGCTCACTTCCCCCATGACCCATGCCCTTCAACTAGGCCTCATCTCCTAGGTTTCCATTGCCTCCCAATGATGCCATCAAAATTATGGTCAGTGCACTGATTAAATTAGGATCCTCACAATCTCATCACTTCACAAAAGTGCAGAAGCTGCCAGCCGAGCCCCGAACAGTGCATCAAACAGGGGCCCTTTAGAATTAAACCATAATAAGTGACTATGAGTTCAGAGGAGGAACTGCTAACTTGAGCATTAGGACAGCGAAGAGGAAGTCACCCCACAAGGCCATGGCACAGCTTGGATCTTGTGAGCTTTCTGTTTGTATTCTCTGCCCTCTTTAGGACCTGTATCACCACCCGTCTGCCTCACTGGCCTCGCAGACCCATCCACCCGGAGCGGGTCCTTAAAGCTAACACATCCTTTTCTGCTATTTCCCAGGTCCTGGTGTTTGATTTTGGTAGTGAAGTTTACGTGTGGCACGGGAAAGAAGTCACACTGGCCCAGCGGAAAATCGCATTCCAGCTGGCCAAGCACTTATGGAATGGAACCTTCGACTATGAGAACTGTGACATCAACCCACTGGATCCTGGAGAGTGTAACCCGCTGATTCCCAGGTACTCCTGCAGCCTGGCGTCATGTGGCAGAGTGAGCGGGGTCCGCCTGCAGGCTGGATTCTTCCCGCAGTCATCCACTTGCTGCGCTTTATGTAAAGGCTTCAGTTTCATAAAAGATCTCAGGGCATGGGCCATGAATAGTCACAAAATGAGCACTTCTTTAGCTTCTACCAATCAAATCTGAAACTCAGACGTGTTGTAGTCTTCAGGAAGCTGTTTGTGTCATATTTCATTTTTGAAGCGAGCGGTAGACTCCCCCTGCCACATTCTAGGTGCTGCTATGCCAGGTGAACAGCAACTGTTCCAACAAATTACACCCTGAAAAGCTTCCTAGGATCTGGAATTCTGCCCCTGATCTGAAGGTGCAAAAGCTACATGTTTCCTTCTAATTTCGTAGCTCCACCGCGTAGAGTCCCAGGATTTATTTGACAGAGGATGCTGTCTGTGCTTCTTGAGGTGGAACCAAGGAGGAAGAAATGGTATTGAAATAACAAATAAAGTTTTCATATTCTCTACAGCAGACTGGGCTTTTAAAAGTTGTATTGGCAAATCAGTAGACTATATACACACTGTAAGAAATATGTTCATGGGGAGAAAACATTATTACCTGCAAAGGGTTATTGCTTTTTTTAAACACCAGACTCCCCCCAAATGATTTTTATTTGTGCCACAAATAAATTAGAATGGTTATGCCACCAAACTGCACAGAATTGTGTTCAAATTTCAGGTTTCCCACCCAGTTTCTTGCATTAAAATTGAATTACTGATTTATTATTTCCATAGAGATTAAAAGTGGAAGGGGCTGGGGATTTAGCTCAGCGGCAAAAGCGCCTGCCTGGCAAGTGCAAGGTCGTGAGTTCGGTTCCCGGTACCGGAGAAAAACCAAAAAAAAAAAGAGATTAAAAGTGAAAATTATGTCAGGGTGGTGAAATATTTCAATTCCTTCTTAAGCCAACGCCTACTTAACATTAGAACTGTGACACCCAGGGTTTTAAGGGCCGGAAGGACAGCTGGGTTATTTCATTCGCTATAGTGAAATAACGCCGAAGAGGAGAATCCATGTGTGGCCAGCTTATATTCGGAGGTGACGTGATCACAGGTCTGAGAGTGGGTGGTGGCCACCTCACTCACTGTCTGCAGCATTCCTGCACCAGACTCCCGGGAGGAACTTAAACAGCACAATGCACATGCCAGGCCCAGCCCTGGGGATGTGCGGCAGCTCTTGTGAGTGTCGCTTAGTGTCGGGGTGTCGTGCCAGCGCCCCAAGGACTTTTAGGGGCCGCCAAGATTATGCACCCAGCCCTTCCTGACAGGAAGAGGCAGCAGCCGCCGGGCATAATGGTGCAACCCCGGGCCAAGGCGTTGGCGCACAAGGGGCTGGACAGACCCCTTACACTGGCGGCTGCTGTGTCTCCCCGGCAGCCTCATGGTTCAGGTGGATTCTCCAGTCGCTGCCATTTCGCTCCTTGCTCTCCCTAGAGCAGGGCAGAAGTACTTGCCTTCTGTGTGTTACCTGCTCAGTTCCCTTAGAGACAGGCAGCCTCTCTGATGCACCGTTGGATACTGTGGTGTTGAACAGACAGGAAGAGACTAGCGCGGCACGGTGGAGCCGTGAGAAGCACGGCTCGGTCAGCTGGGACAGCAGCACCCTGGTCCCTGCTCACAGCGCCAGCCTGGAGATCTGGAGGCGGAGGACCTGCCGTCATGCTGAGAGCTGTGCCCTCCACAGCACGTTTTCTCCGCTCGACTGTTTTCTGAATGACCTGTTTTTGGGTACAGCGTCCAATCCTATAATCCTGGGACGACGTCAGACCTCCTGTGTTATGGAGCCTTCCCTGCCTGAAACCAGTGTGCAGAAATTCTCTCTGCGCAAGGTGAAGCATAGTGCGTCCTTGTGTAACAGGAGACCGCGTGTCCCAGAGAGCTTGCTGCGGCAGGACAGGAAAGCACAGAGGATGTGGGGCGAGCTCCTTCCCTCTGTTGGTTAGTCAGAGGAGCCCCGTGACACCGTGGGTGACTGTGGCAGGCATAGTAAGCACGTAAGATAAACACATGTGCCGCCTGGGAGATCTGCAAAATAAGAATTGGCCAGAATGCAAGAGAAGCTCGGGCCTGACGTGGCTCACACCACATCGCACACCAAATGCACTGACACGAAGCCTCACAGAGCTCCTGGCTAAAGCAAGACAGTGTCACTTATTGGTGAAATAAGTGAAAATAAGCCATTCATTCTGTATACTGCTCATACAGTATTTTGATCTTTTTCAATAGCTGTGTATTGTCATTGTTATTGGGTGTTTTGGGGGGTGGACAGTACTAGGGATTGAAGCCAGGACCTTCATACTCAGCTACATCCCCATACTGCCAAGGCTGGGCTTGAACTTTTGATCCTCCTGTCTCAGCTTCCCAGACAGCGAGATTACAGGCGTGCACCACCACACCTGGCTGCTATGTGTGTTTTAGACATCTTGTCTTTGTATAGAGTGACTAAGTTGAGCTCTTTTCTTGTCCCCTTCCACTCCACAGGAAAGGACAAGGGCGGCCTGATTGGGCAATATTTGGGAGACTTACAGAACACAATGAGACTATTTTGTTCAAAGAGAAATTTCTTGACTGGACTGAACTGAAGCGACCTGCTGAGAGGAGTAGTGGGGATCTTACTCCGCAGAAGGTATTCCAGTGAGCAGGCCTCGTACTCAGAGCTGGGTGTGGTCCCAGCAAAATGTGCCTGGATGGTCAGAGGCTTCCCAGGGTGCGCCAACAAAAGAGCAGAGGGATTTCCAATGACATCCTAAACTCCTCTGCTGTCACACTGTCATTCAGGCCTCCCAGAGGCCTCCCTCAACATGCAGGCCACAACCCCAAGGCAGAGTTTAAAGCTGTCCTTTCAGCTGTCCCTGTGACAGTAAAAACAGGGCTATTGGGGGTGTGCCTTGGGGTAGCGTGCTTGCCTAGCAAGTGGCGTGGGTGAGCCCTGGGTTCCATCCACAGCACCACAGAGGCTGAGAGGAGGGAGGGAGGGTGTGAGGGAGGGAGGGAGGGAGGGAGGGAGAAAGGAAAAAAGGGAAGGAGGAAAGAAGGAGGAAGGGAGGGAGGGGGAAAAGGAGGGCAGGTAGTTGAAATAGCGTTGAGCATGTTAGGAAACGGCTGTAGGATCAGAGGCAACTGAACACACATTTGTATGTTCCCTGGCAGGAAGACCCCAGGGCTGACGTCAAGCCCTATGACGTGACGCGGATGGTGCAGCTGCCCCAGGTGGTAGCCGGCACCATCCTGGACGGGGTGAACATTGGCCGCGGCTATGGCCTGGTAGAAGGGGACGACAGGAGGCAGTTTGAGATTGCCAGCATCTCCGTGGACGTCTGGCACATCCTGGAGTTTGACTACAGCCGGCTCCCGAAACAGAGCATCGGGCAGTTCCATGAGGGTGATGCCTATGTGGTCAAGTGGAAGTACATGGTGAGCACTGCAGGTCAGTGACACTTCGGTCTCTCTGCGCAGAGCAGGGCTGGAGAGCAGGACCGCTGCGCCTGGGGACCCCCGCGGCGTGCATGCGGGGGGCGTGCTGGCTGCGTACTGCTGCGGTCTGCCTAGCAAGCCCCACACACGGGAAGCGAGGCGGGGCTGCTCCCAGCCAGCATCGCTGCGTCTCTGGTGCTCACTGACAGGAAGCAAACCTGACACTCGGGTTTCTCCGAGGCCCTCACCGAGTCCCCTGCCCCGTCCCCGTGGGTTTTCCGGGAAAGCGATTGCTTGCCTCCACGTGATCACTGAGCCATGTGCCGCTCCAAAAAGTCACTAAGTAGAAGACATCTTGGTGATTTAAAGTGGAGCCAAAATGAGTGACATTTTAGCAAATATACTACAAAGAGGCTGGTTTGTTTGTTTGAAGTGAGAGTTCTGGAAATGTAGCTCAGTGGCACAGCACTTGCCTAACACATGTGAGGTCCTGCGTTCAATCCCCCCGAGCACTGAAGAAAAAAAGAGTCTGTTTCCTGGGAGCCTGGGAGCGCTGACGGCACTGTGCGTCAGGACTGTGTGGTGAAATGTCCTGAGAGTTCTGAGGAGGGGTCCTCGCGCTTTGGAGGTTTGGTCAGTTCCTTGCCAAGTAGTAGCCGCTGCCCACAATGCCCCTCGCCAGGGAGGAGAACACTTCCGTCACAAGCCTGATTTTGTGACTCACCTCACCAGAAAGCTTATGGACCTGCTTGCTGACTGTTTCTGGAGGCTTGGGAAGCCAGGAAGCACAGCAGGTGTTTGCAAATGAGAAATCTAACTGAGAACCCTCTGACTGTTTTCCTGCTGAGGCTGCTAACCAGTGGCCGTCACTCACTGAGCACTGACTCTGGTGAGACACGTGAGGGGCTGACTAAGCACGTCAGACCCTGCCTCCAGGCAGCATGTGGCATAAACCACGACGACCACGACGACAACGAAGCAAGCGTAGGAGAGGGAGTGTGTGCCGTGGTACTGAGGGGAGCGAGTTCCTCGACATCGGCTCTGCCAGCAGTGGGGAGGCCCAGGAGGCCAAGATGTGGGCGGCCACCAGATGGGCGTCCCCGGCGGGGTGGGATGGTGTGGCGAGCAGATCGGGCTGCAGCTTGGAGCATCCCACTCGCCATGAGCCGTGACGCTGGTGGCCGAAGCCGGTGCATCTTGGTGACTCCCCTTACACCAGTTTCTCGGATGAGCAAGAGAACAAGATTGAGTAACTTACCTGAAATCTGCCAGTAGGGGGCAGAGTTGGCCACGAAAACCCCAGCTGGCCCCTTTCCAAAGCAGAATGTGCCGAGACCCCGCTGTACTGTTCATCCTGCAGGAGCGAGGCAGAGTCTGAGTCCCAGCACAGGACCTGGGGCGACAAACGTTGGCCACAGGAGAGAACAATGGCCAGGCACCAGGTCACAGCGGAGCCAGGCGCACGGCTGAGCCCCTGAGCACAGCAAGCCTGCGAGACCTTGCTAAGTAGCACTGAGCAAAACCAAGGTCTTGCAGGGCCGCTCCTTCCAGGTGGAAGCGGGATATGGAACAGAACCCCAGGTGGAGGGACGTTACCCGTCTATCTCTTTCCTTCCTTTGTGAAATCAGAACTGCGCCTGACCCTTCCCGAAGGAGACCGCTCCCCGAGGAGAGCCCATGGGCTCCAGCATCCGGCCAAAGAGCCAGAGGCCCAGGCCTTGCTCACCGGCTGTGCATGCTGCTGAGGGAGCACGACCGGCCTGGCTTGGTTTTCTCCCCGGCTCAGGTTGTAATCTGGAGTGTGTGATCCTAGCGCCGTGCCTGGAGCGTGCCCCAAGGATCTTCCTCGCCCAGTGGCCTAATCGCTGTCTTCAGCCAGAAGACGAGGTCACGCGGGCCTACCCAGAGTAACACGGTGCCCAGAGACTCACCAAGGGGACCTCGGCTCCCTGACGTGACGCAAACCACAAGTGGACAGGACAGTCTGCACTGCTGGTGGCGATGGAGACAGTGGCAGGGAATTTATGTGCAGAGAGGCAGGGACTACGAGGCTTAGAGCTGTGGGACGAGGAACTTGGAGGGAAAAGCTTTAAAGGCACTTGTATTTCCCAGGGTGCACACAGGGAAGTATGTGTTTGATAGAACCAGACGGAGGGACGGCATAAATCAGTACGTAGCCACTTTCTCGTCTTCGCTGTTGTAAAACAGAAGCAGCAAGTGAATGAACGGCTAAAACCACGTTACAGTGAATTACTGTCATGTAAAAGCATCAGTCTAAGGTTTCCAAAGTTTTCATTGACTACTTACTTGGAGGCTCCTAGGAAATAATGACTCGACCCAGGCGATCCCTTTTAAATTTCTTCCCAATAAACAGTGTATGTCGCACAGCCAGCTCCAGCAAGATCTTTATGAGCAAAGTTACAGCTTTGAAAACCTCCAGTGCCAGAGAATGAAGTTAGAGCAGGGTGTGTTCAGCCTGCAGCACCTCCATCCAGGAACACAGCAGCCAGCCCGCGGCACTTACAGTCACTTTGTGGCCATCTCAGAAGCGCTGGCCCTTGGAGACTGCTAGTCCAGCTCCCCACCACTCATACCGCATGAGGGATGCACTCGCAAACCAGACTGAGCTCAGAGCTGGGGGCGCTCATCCTGGTCAGGGTGAGCAAAATCTGCAGCTGTAGAGGGAGCACAGTCTCCTCTTCGAGGGTGCTAATGGCCGTGTGGGTCACCATCTGTGCTGCCCCGGGGCCATCTGCAGGGTGCAGCTACAGGGTATGGCTTGTGCCTCTGCAGGGTCAGGAAACCCAGCCTGAAGAGCCCAGTGGTTTGGGGTCAGGCTACTTCAAGCAGTGATGTACAGTCAGGTTCCTAGAGGGCTGTGCTTAGCAAAATGCTGTAAGAAATTTTCAGATTAACTTGTGAAAACTGTTAAAGAGTACTTCACTAAGAAAAGGATCAAAAATCAAACAGCATGGCCCTGACCTCTGAAGAACTTGAATGAGTTCTCCTCATACCTTCAGACCATCACACAACTCAAGTTTCATAAATGGTGCTGGAGCAAAGAAAGATGGAAGAAGTCACGTGGACCCAGAGAATGCTGTTATTATCATTAATTTTTAATCTGTATGGCTGTTAACAACAACTACATTCTATTCTTATTGACCCATTGCTCATCAGCTTTCTGTTACTGTAGCAAAATACCTGAGATTATAAACCTATAAAGAAAAAAGGTTAATTTGGGCTCATGGTTCTAGAGGTTCCAGTCGTGGTGTTGCCCTGGGCCTCTGGCAAAGACAGCACATCATGGCAGAGAGAAGGTGATAGATGAAAGTTCATTTCATGGCCTGGACGTGAAAAAGGGAGAGAAAGGAAGAGATGGAGTCCCGTTCTCACCTTCAAGCTGTGCCCCCAAAATCTAGAAGACCTCACACCAGCCTCCACTTACCTACCTTCTCCAAAGGACCTTGCCTGAGCACAACCCTTACTGAGCCAGAGGTCATGGCTGCCATCCACTCTCATAACATTTATCACTGTCTAAAATTGTCCTGTTCTGCTTGCTGATTAGAATGAATATTCTGCAGTGCTCTGCAGCTTGACCATTGGCCGAGCAACCTACGATGGTCTTCAGAGCCAGTGGCTACATCTGCCTCCTCTGCTGCCCGTGTCTACTGAGTGCTCACAGGGTGCCAGACAGGAGGGACCCTCAGCGCCTCTGCCTGGCCACCCTGTGGGGACAGGCGGGAAGTCCCTGATTATGTAATGAAAGGGATAAGCCAGCAATGCATCTCTCCCATTTCTGACAGAACTTGGAAACTTCAAAGCTGTCATCATGTTTTTTGTTGAAACTAGAATAGTCTGCATTTTTTCCTTTGCACTTAAAGCCGGTCCAGCTGTTGTTTTTAGTATTGTTCCCCAACCGGCTAATCTTTTGCCAAAGCATGGCGTAATGCGGAAAACACGCGTGTGTCTGTGTGAGCCCTTGGTCTGGCTCTGGCATCACTGTTTCTCCCTGTCGCACACTCGGAGGGACCCGCCACCTTCCTCTGGGGTGACACACGTGCCTGTGGGTATCAGGAGGCCCATCAGGCATGTTTCCTGTGTGGAGAGGTGGCCTCCCTCTCCCGGGGTGTGACTCACCTGCCCTTAAGGTGCACAGGTCTCTCTCGGCCCCACGTCCTGAGGCGAAGTGCTTGCTGGCCCTGTTGTTCTCAGCTGCCTCCTCACCCTCTGTCCTTCCATGTTTGCAGTGGGAAGCAGGCAGAGGGGAGAGCATTCAATCCGAGTGGCCGGCAAGGAGAAATGCGTCTATTTCTTCTGGCAAGGCCGGCACTCAACTGTGAGTGAGAAGGGAACCTCGGCCCTGATGACGGTGGAGCTGGATGAGGAGAGGGGCGCCCAGGTAAGATGCTGCTCCGGGACCCCAGAGGACACTGCCCAGCCGGGTCCTGCCTCTGCAGATGTCTCATCCTCCGCACTGCACTTTCACCTGGCAGCCAGTGTCGTGTCTACAAGTGGCCAGTCCACAAAGCCATGCCCGTGGCCAGTGGGTGTTTCTGAAGGTTTCCACCAAACTGATTTAAAAATCAAACAAGGAGATTCATAACCCATTTCTAAAATTGGTAGATTTTCCGAATACTGGGTGCCCAGCTGGCAAGGATCTAGTATCGCAGGCCCTCTGACGCTTCTCTCAGGAAGCTCCACTCAGGAGAACCATCCTGAAGAGCACCGTGGGGTCGAGACCTTGAACATGATCAGCTGCTCCACTTACACAAGTCCACCTGGAGGAAGTATCAGAGATCCGTGTGGAACATGGGATATTCCCACTGGGTGAAAAATCAACCCAGGTGACTTTTTCCAGAGCACACTGCACTGTGTCACGGATCCAAGTGAGCTCCCAATCGTTTCCAACCCTTCCTGTTGTCCTTACACACCTCCCAGCCGCGCCCTCCTCCTCTCCTCCTCCTCCTCTTCCTC